>NW_028270154.1:70919214-71519214 GCF_037043375.1 Chiloscyllium plagiosum | reverse complement strand
AGGGACAGAGGGCAGGGGTCAGGGACATAGAGCAGGGATCAGGGACAGAGTGCAGGGTTCAGGGACAGTAAGCAGGGCTCAGGGACAGTGAGCAGGGACAGAGACAAAGAGCAGAGGTCAGGGACAGAGAGCAGGGTCAGGGACAGAGAGCAGGGGTCAGGGACAGTAACAGGGTCAGGGACAGTGAGCAGGGGTCAGGGACAGAGAGCAGGGGTCAGGGTGAGAGGGCAGGGTTCAGGGATAGAGGGCAGAGGTCTGAGACAGAGCAGGAGTCAAGAACAGAGGGCATGTGTCAGGGACAGAGAGCAGGGATCAGGGACAGGGCCCAGGGGTCAGGAACAGAGAGCAGTGGTCAGGGACAGTGAGCACGGATCAGGGACAGAGGGCAGGGGTCAGGGACAGAGAGCAGGGGTCAGGGCCAGAGAGCAGGGGTCAGGGACAGTGAGCAGGGACAGGGACAGGGACAGAGAGCAGGGGCCAGGGACAGTGAGCAGGGACAGGGACAGTGAGCATGGATCAGGGACAGAGGGCAGGGGTCAGGGACAGAGACAAAGAGCAGGGGTCAGGGACAGAGAGCAGGGTCAGGGACAGAGAGCAGGGGTCAGGGACAGTGACCAGGGACAGGACAGAGAGCAGGGGCCATGGACAGTGAGCAGGCTCAGGAACAGAGAGCAGGGGTCAGGGGGCAGTAAGCAGAGACAAGGACAGAGGGCAGGGATCAGAGACAGTGAGCAGGGGTCAGGGACAGTGACCAGGGACAGGACAGTGAGCAGGGGTCAGGGACAGTGACCAGGGACAGGACAGGGAGCAGGGGTCACGGACAGTGAGCAGGCTCAGGAAGAGTGAGCAGGGTCAGGGACAGAGAGCAGGGCTCAGTGAGCAGTGGTCAGGGATAGTGAGCAGGGGTCAGGAACAGTGAGCAGGGGGCAGTGAACATGGGTCAAGGACAGTGAGCAGGGGACAGGAACAGACGGCAGGGGTCAGGGACAGTGAGCAGGGATCAGGGACAGTGACCAGGGGTCAGGACAGAGTGCAGGGGTCAGGGACAGTAAGGAGGGGTCAGGGAGAATGAGCAGGGACAGGGACAGAGAGCAGGGGTCAGGGACAGTGAGCACGGATCAGGGACAGAGAGCAGGGATCAGGGACAGTGACCAGGGGTCAGGAACAGAGATCAGGGATCAGGGACAGAGTTCAAGAGTCAGGGATAGTAAGCAGGGGTCATAGACAGTGCGCAGGGACAGGGATAGCGAGCAGGAGTCAGGAACAGTGAGCAGGGGCCTATGAGCATGGGTCAGGGACAGAGGGCAGGGGTCATGATCAGAGGGCAGGGGTCAGGGACAGAGAGCAGGGGTCAGGGTCAGAGGGCAGGGATCAGGTACAGAGTGCAGGGGTCAGGGAGAGTAAGCAGGCTTAAGGACAGTGAGCAGGGGGCAGTGAGCAGGGGTCAGAGACAGAGATCAGGTGTCAGGGACAGAGAGCAGGGGTCATGGACAGTGAGCAGGGGGCAGTGAGCATGGGTCAGGGACAGTGAGCAGGGGTCAGGGACAGTGAGCAGGGGTCAGGGACAGAGGGCAGGGTTCAGGGACAGAGGGTAGGGTTCAGGGACATAGAGCAGGGGTCAGGAACGGAGGGCAGGTGTCAGGGACAGAGAGCAGGGATCAGGGACAGAAGGCAGGGATCAGAGACAGAGAGCAGGGATCAGGGAGAGAGAGCAGGGGTCAGGAACAGAGAGCAGTGATCAGGAACAGAGGGCAGGGGTCAGGGGGCAGTGCGCAGGGATCAGGGACAGAGGGCAGGGGTCAGGGACAGTGAGCACAGATCAGGGACAGAGGGCAGTGGTCAGGGACATAGAGCAGGGATCAGGGACAGAGTGCAGGGTTCAGGGACAGTAAGCAGGGCTCAGGAACAGTGAGCAGGGACAGAGACAAAGAGCAGAGGTCAGGGACAGAGAGCAGGGTCAGGGACAGAGAGCAGGGGTCAGGGACAGTAACAGGGTCAGGGACAGTGAGCAGGGGTCAGGGACAGAGAGCAGGGGTCAGGGTGAGAGGGCAGGGTTCAGGGATAGAGGGCAGAGGTCTGAGACAGAGCAGGAGTCAAGAACAGAGGGCATGTGTCAGGGACAGAGAGCAGGGATCAGGGACAGGGCTCAGGGGTCAGGAACAGAGAGCAGTGGTCAGGGACAGTGAGCACGGATCAGGGACAGAGGGCAGGGGTCAGGGACAGAGAGCAGGGGTCAGGGCCAGAGAGCAGGGGTCAGGGACAGTGAGCAGGGACAGGGACAGAGAGCAGGGGCCAGGGACAGTGAGCAGGGACAGGGACAGTGAGCATGGATCAGGGACAGAGGGCAGGGGTCAGGGACAGTGACCAGGGACAGAGACAAAGAGCAGGGGTCAGGGACAGAGAGCAGGGTCAGGGACAGAGAGCAGGGGTCAGGGACAGTGACCAGGGACAGGACAGAGAGCAGGGGCCATGGACAGTGAGCAGGCTCAGGAACAGAGAGCAGGGGTCAGGGGGCAGTAAGCAGAGACAAGGACAGAGGGCAGGGATCAGAGACAGTGAGCAGTGGTCAGGGACAGTGACCAGGGACAGGACAGTGAGCAGGGGTCAGGGACAGTGACCAGGGACAGGACAGGGGGCAGGGGTCACGGACAGTGAGCAGGCTCAGGAAGAGTGAGCAGGGTCAGGGACAGAGAGCAGGGCTCAGTGAGCAGTGGTCAGGGATAGTGAGCAGGGGTCAGGAACAGTGAGCAGGGGGCAGTGAACATGGGTCAAGGACAGTGAGCAGGGGACAGGAACAGACGGCAGGGGTCAGGGACAGTGAGCAGGGATCAGGGACAGTGACCAGGGGTCAGGACAGAGTGCAGGGGTCAGGGACAGTAAGCAGGGGTCAGGGAGAATGAGCAGGGACAGGGACAGAGAGCAGGGGTCAGGGACAGTGAGCACGGATCAGGGACAGAGAGCAGGGATCAGGGACAGTGACCAGGGGTCAGGAACAGAGATCAGGGATCAGGGACAGAGTTCAAGGGTCAGGGATAGTAAGCAGGGGTCATAGACAGTGAGCAGGGACAGGGATAGCGAGCAGGAGTCAGGGACAGTAAGCAGGGTCAGGGACAGTGAGCAGGGGGCAATGAGCAGGGGTTAGGGACAGTGAGCAGGGTCAGGGACAGAGAGCAGGGATCAGGGACAGTGAGCAGGGTCACGGACAGTGAGCAGGGGTCAGGGACAGAGAGCAGGGATCAGGGACAGAGTGCAGGGGTCAGGGACAGTAAGCAGGGATCAGGGACAGAGAGCAGGGGTCAGGGACAGTGAGCAGGGGTCAGGGACATTGAGCAGGGTCAGGGACAGAGTGCAGGGAACAGGGCCAGTGAGCAGGGGTCAGGGACAGAGAGCAGGGATCAGGGACAGAGTGCAGGGGTCAGGGACAGTGTGCAGGAGTCGGGGGCAGTGAGCAGGGATCAGGAACAAAGGGCAGGGGTCAGAAACAGTGAGCAGGGGTAAGAGACAGTGACCAGGGACAGTGACCAGGGACAGGGACAGAGAGCAGGTGTGAGGGACAGTGAGCAGGGGTCAGGAACAGTGAGCAGGGGCCTATGAGCATGGGTCAGGGACAGAGGGCAGGGGTCAGGATCAGAGGGCAGGGGTCAGGGACAGAGAGCAGGGGTCAGGGTCAGAGGGCAGGGATCAGGTACAGAGGGCAGGGATCAGGGACAGAGTGCAGGGGTCAGGGAGAGTAAGCAGGCTCAAGGACAGTGAGCAGGGGGCAGTGAGCAGGGGTCAGAGACAGAGAGCAGGTGTCAGGGACAGAGAGCAGGGGTCATGGACAGTGAGCAGGGGGCAGTGAGCATGGGTCAGGGACAGTGAGCAGGGGTCAGGGACAGAGGGCAGGGTTCAGGGACAGAGGGTAGGGTTCAGGGACATAGAGCAGGGGTCAGGAACGGAGGGCAGGTGTCAGGGACAGAGAGCAGGGATCAGGGACAGAAGGCAGGGATCAGAGACAGAGAGCAGGGATCAGGGAGAGAGAGCAGGGGTCAGGAACAGAGAGCAGTGATCAGGAACAGAGGGCAGGGGTCAGGGGGCAGTGCGCAGGGATCAGGGACAGAGGGCAGGGGTCAGGGACAGAGAGCAGGGATCAGGGACAGAGTGTAGTGGTCAGGGGGCAGTGAGCAGGGATCAGGGACAGAGTGCAGGGGTCAGAGACAATAAGCAGGGGTCGGGGACAGTGAGCAGCGATCAGTAACAGAGGGCAGGGGTCAGGTAGAGAGAGGAGAGTCAGCGACAGTGAACAGGGACAGGGACAGAGAGCAGGGGTCAGGGACAGTGAGCAGGGGTCAGGGACAGAGGTCAGGGATCAGAGACAGAGAGCATGGATCAGGGAAAATGACCAGTGGTCAGGGACAGAGAGCAGGGTTCAGGGACAGTGAGCAGGGACAGTGACAGAGGGCAGGGGTCATGGACAGTGAGCAGGGTCAGGGACAGAGAGCAGGGGTCAGGGACAGTGAGCAGGGTCAGGGACAGTGAGCATGGGGCAGTGAGCAGGGTTCAGGGACAGTGAGCAGGGGGCAGTGAGCAGGGGTCAGGGACAGTGAGCAGGGACAGGGAACAGGGGTCAGGGACAGTGAGCAGGGTCAGGGACAGAGAGCAGGGGTCAGGGACAGTGAGCAGGCTCAGGGACAGTGAGCAGGGGTCAGGAACAGTGAGCAGGGGCCAGTGAGCATGTGTCAGGGACAGTGAGCAGGGGTCAGGGACAGTGGGCAGGGGTCAGGGACAGAGAGCAGGGGTCAGGAACAGAGAGCAGGGTCAGGGACAGAGAGCAGGGGTCAGGGACAGTGAGCAGGCTCAGGGCCAGTGAGCATGTGTCAGGGACAGTGAGCAGGGATCAGGGACAGTGCCAGGGGTCAGAGACAGAGAACAGGGTTCAGGGACAGAGTGCAGGGGTCAGGGACAGTGAGCAGGGGTCAGGGTGCAGTGAGCAGGGACATTGACAGAGAGCTGTGGTCAGGGACAGTGAGCACGGACCAGGGACAGAGGGCAGGGGTCAGGGACAGAGAGCAGGCTTCAGGAACTGAGGGCAGGGGTCAGGGACAGAGAGCAGGGTCAGGGACAGTGAGCAGGGATCAGAGACAGTGAGCACGTATCAGGGACAGAGGGCAGGGGTCAGGGACAGAAAGCAGGGGTCAGGAACAGAGGGCAGGAGTCAGGGACGGAGAGCAGGGATCAGGGACAGAGAGCAGGGGTCAGGGACAGTAAGCAGGCTCAAGGACAGTGAGCAGGGGGCAGTGAGCAGGGGTCAGAGACAGTGAGCAGGGGTCAGGAACAGTGAGCAGGGGGCAGTGAGCATGGGTCAGGGACAGAGAGCAGGTGTCAGGGACAGAGAGCAGGGGTCAGGGACAGTGAGCAGGGGGCAGTGAGCATGGGTCAGGGACAGTGAGCAGGGGTCAGGGACAGAGGGCAGGGGTCAGGGACAGAGGGTAGGGTTCAGGGACACAGAACAGGGGTCAGGAACGGAGGGCAGGTGTCAGGGACAGAGAGCAGGAATCAGGGACAGAAGGCAGGAATCAGAGACAGAGAGCAGGGATCAGGGAGAGAGAGCAGGGGTCAGGAACAGAGAGCAGTGATCAGGAACAGAGGGCAGGGGTCAGGGGGCAGTGCGCAGGGATCAGGGACAGAGGGCAGGGGTCAGGGACAGAGAGCAGGGATCAGGGACAGAGTGTAGGGGTCAGGGGGCAGTGAGCAGGGATCAGGGACAGAGTGCAGGGGTCAGGGACAATAAGCAGAGGTCGGGGACAGTGAGCAGCGATCAGGGACAGAGGGCAGGGGTCAGGGACAGTGAGCAGCGATCAGTAACAGAGGGCAGGGGTCAGGTACAGAGAAGAGAGTCAGGGACAGAGGGCAGGGATCAGAGACAGAGAACAGGGATCAGGGACAGTGAGCAGGGGTCATGGAGAGAGAGCAGGGATCAGGGACAGTGTCCAGGGGTCAGGGACAGAGAGCAGGGATCAGGGACAGAGTGCAGTGGTCAGGGACAGTGACCAGGGGTCAGGGACAGAGGCCAGGGATCAGGGACAGAGTGCAGGGGTCAGGGACATAAAGCAGGGCTTAGGGACAGTGAGCAGGGACAGGGACAGAGAGCAGGGGTCAGCGACAGTGAACAGGGACAGGGACAGAGAGCAGGGGTCAGGGACAGTGAGCAGGGGTCAGGGACAGAGGTCAGGGATTAGAGACGGAGAGCATGGATCAGGGACAATGACCAGGGGTCAGGGACAGAGAGCAGGGTTCGGGGACAGTGAGCAGGGACAGGGACAGAGGGCAGGGGTCATGGACAGTGAGCAGGGTCAGGGACCGAGAGCAGGGGTCAGGGACAGTGAGCAGGGTCAGGGACAGTGAGCATGGGGCAGTGAGCAGGGTTCAGGGACAGTGAGCAGGGGGCAGTGAGCAGGGGTCAGGGACAGTGAGCAGGGACAGGGAACAGGGGTCAGGGACAGTGAGCAGGGTCAGGGACAGAGAGCAGGGGTCAGGGACAGTGAGCAGGCTCAGGGACAGTGAGCAGGGGTCAGGAACAGTGAGCAGGGGCCAGTGAGCATGTGTCAGGGACAGTGAGCAGGGGTCAGGGACAGAGAGCAGGGGTCAGGGACAGTGAGCAGGCTCAGGGACAGTGAGCAGGGGTCAGGAACAGTGAGCAGGGGCCAGTGAGCATGTGTCAGGGACAGTGGGCAGGGGTCAGGGACAGAGAGCAGGGGTCAGGAACAGAGGGCAGGGGTCAGGGACAGAGGTCAGGGATCAGAGACAGTGAGCAGGGATCAGGGACAGTGCCAGGGGTCAGAGACAGAGAACAGGGTTCAGGGACAGAGTGCAGGGGTCAGGGACAGTGAGCAGGGGTCAGGGTGCAGTGAGCAGGGACATTGACAGAGAGCTGCGGTCAGGGACAGTGAGCACGGACTAGGGACAGAGGGCAGGGGTCAGGGACAGAGAGCAGGCTTCAGGAACTGAGGGCAGGGGTCAGGGACAGAGAGCAGGGTCAGGGACAGAAGGCAGGGATCAGAGACAGAGAGCATGGATCAGGGACAATGACCAGGGGTCAGGGACAGAGAGCAGAGATAAGGACAGAGTGCAGGGGTCAGGGACAGTAAGCATGGATCAGAGACAGTGAGCACGTATCAGGGACAGAGGGCAGGGGTCAGGGACAGAGAGCAGGGGTCAGGAACAGAGGGCAGGAGTCAGGGACAGTGAAGCAGGGAATGGGATAGAGAGCAGGGGTCAGGGATAGTGAGCAGGGGGCAGTGGGTAGGGGTCAGGGGCAGTGAGCAGGGGTCAGAGACAGAGGGCAGGGGTCAGGGACGGAGAGCAGGGTCAGGGACATAGAGCAGGGGTCACGGACAGAGACCAGGGTCAGAGGGCCGGGGGAAATATGTGTAAAGTCTTGGGGAAGTGAGCGTGAGATCATGTAACAGTGAACTGGAAGTTGGGGGCAGTGACCAAAGAACAAAACAGGAACAAATCAGTACAGGAACAGGCGCTTCAGCCCTCAGAGCCTGCGCCGACACATTTTGCTCTTCCACACTAAAACTGTCTTCACTTACAGGATCTGTATCCTTCTACTCCCTTTCTATTCACGTATTCATCTGGGTGTTTCTTGAATGCTGCTGTGTGTCTGCTTCCACCATCTCCTCTGGCAGCGCATTCCAGACACTCACCACCCTTTGTGTGAAAACATTGTCTCACACATCTCTTTTAAACTTCACCCCCTGAACCATTGTCCCTTAGTAACGGACCTCTCCACCCTGGGAAAAAATCCTCATACTTTCCACTCTATCCATACCATTCAGAATCTTATAAACTTCTATTAGGTCGCATTCCAGTGAAATCAAACCCAGTCTATCCAACCTTTCTTTCTAACTAAAATCCTCCATACCAGGTAACATCCTGGTAAACCTTTTCTGTACCCTCTCCAAAGCATCCACATCCTTCTGGTAGTGTGGTGACCAGAACTATACACAATATTCCAAGTGTGGTTCTATAAAGCTGCAGCATAACTTGTCTATCCAGGGTTATCCTGCCAACCTTCTTAAACAATGAGACAACATTTGATTATTGGAAGTAAGGGCTAGGTGAGTGTGAGGCCTAGGGCAGTGAGTGAGAGGTCAGGGACAGTGAAAGATAGGTCACGGGGCAGTGAGCATGTGACAGTCAGTACTGAGTTGAAGGCAGAAAGTACAGTTGGTACCTGACCATTGATGCAATGATGACTATGTTGGCCTTGTGTTACAGAATGGAGAGTCTGGGTGCTATGTTTAAGACAGGATTGTACATCAATGACCTCAGTATGCACGATTCGAGCCGAGACCTGGTTCTTGCTGGCACCCAGCAGTCTGAGGAACTGAAGAGAGCTCTCATCCAGGTCAGAGAGTGGGGACTGGTGTCTGTTTGTCTTGGAGCATGGAAGAAGCAGTGTTAATGGCAGCTCGGGGCAGGGCTGGCACTCAGGACATTGGAGGCATGACATGGATGTCAGTGCATTTCAGTGGGTGCTATGGGATATTGGTGGGTGCGGTTGGATTTCGATGGGTGCTGTAGGGTACTGCGGGCTATGTGGTATTTATGAGTGCTGAAGGCCATATCAGACTGGGGGCCCTGTGGTACTGGAGGCAATGGGGTATTGGGGTTGTGTGGTACTGGAGGGTGCTGTGGTACTGGGGGATACTGGGTGCTGTGTGGTGCTGCAGGGAATTGTGTGGTATTGGGTGGTGCTGTGTGGTACTGGGAGGTGATGTATGCTACTGGGGGATACTGGGTACTGTGTGGTACTGGGGGGTGCTGTGTGACATTGGGAGGTGCTGTGTGGTATTGGGAGGTGCTGTGTGGTACTGGGGATGCTGGGTTTTGTGAGGTACTGGGGGATGTTGTGTGGTACTGGAGGGTGCTGTGTGGCACTGAAAGACGCTGTGTGGTACTGGAGGGTGTTGTGTGGTACTAGCGGGTGCTGTGTGGTGCTGGGAGGTGCTGGGTGTTGTGTGATACTGGGGGGTGCTGGGTGTTGTGAGGTACTGGAGGGTGCTGTGTGGTACTAGAGGGTGCTGTGTGGTACTGGGGGCTGCTGGGTGCTGTTAGGTACAGGTGAGTTATAGAGGCCATGAAGTTTTGGGTGCCGTGAGGTGCTGGGAGCCATGTGGTACTAATGTGTGCTGGGGGCTGTGTGATACTGTAGTATTGTGTAATAGGGTTGGTGGCGGTGTTGTCTGGTGTAGCATCAAGTTGTTCAGGTTCCTCACCACGTTCATAGCATCCGTTTTGTTGATTCCATTGTTTCAGGAACAGAAAAAGTCAAGCAAACTTGAGGAGAGCATGAAGATGCTGGACTATGAGATGAAGAAGACAGATGATCTCCTGTATCGGATGATTCCAAAACCTGTCGCTAAGAGTCTTCGGAAAGGATTGCCTTCTGTTAACACTTGTGAGGTCAGCCCATTTGACCAAGATTCCCAAAGGATGTACTCAAACTGTGACTGGGTACACATTCCATTAACAAATGACCCACAAATACTGCCGAGGCAGCACTGAAACTGCCCAAATACTCGCATAACTTGATACTACTCATACATCTCAATACAGCCTGTGTGCCTCGATAATGCCTGGGAATGCTGAGCCTGCCCAGATACTCTGTCCCCGATACTGCCCGGGAATACTGAGCCTGCCCAGATACCTTGTACCCTGATACTGTCTGGGAATACTGAGCCTGCCCAGATACCCTGTACCCTGATACTGCCCTGGAATACTGCACCTGCCCAGATACCCTGTACCCTGATACTGCCCGGGAATGCTGAGCCTGTCCAGATACCTTGTACCCTGATACTGCCCTGGAATACTGCACCTGCCTAAATACCCTGTACCCTGATACTGCCTGGGAATACTGAGCCTGCCCAGATACCCTGTGCCCTAATACTGCCTGGGAATACTGAGCCTGCCCAGATAACCTGTGCCCTGATACTGCCTGGGAATACTAAGCCTGCCCAAATACCCTGTACCCTGCTACTGCCTGGGAATGCTGAGCTGCCCAGATACCCTGTACTCTGATAATGCCCGGGAACATTGAGGCTGCCTGATGCTCTCTACCCTGATACTGTCTGGGAATACTGAGCGTTCCCATGTACTGCCTGTGCACCTTGTTACTGCCTGTGTATCCCAATACTTCCAGTGTACCTTGATACTGCCCATGTACCTCGATACTTACAGTGTACCCTGATATTGCCCGTATACCCCGATGCTGCCTGTGTACCCCAATACTGCTTGTGTACCCTGATACTGCACATGTATCCTGATACTGTCTGTGTACCTTGATACTCCCAGTGCACCCCGATACTGCCTGTATACCCCCATACTGCCTGTGTACCCCGATACTGCCTGTGTACCCTGATACTGCCTATGTACCCTGATACTGCCCGTACACCCCAATACTGCCCATGTACCCCTACAGCCCATGTGCCCAACATTACCCATGTACCCTGAAACTGCACATGTATCATGATACTGCCCATGCACCCCAATATGTCCCACGTACCCAATATTGGCCATCTACCCTGATATTGCCTGTGTACCCCGATACTGTCTGTGTATCCCAAAATTGCCCTTGTACCCCGATATTGCCAGCGTACCCCAAAATTGCTCATGTACTCCAATAATGCCCGTGCATCCCAATATTGCCTCTGTACCTCAGTACTGCCTGTGTGCTCCAATACTGCCCGTATACCCCAATATTGCCTCTGTACCTCAATACTGCCCATGTACCCCAATATTGCCCTAAAGAATTTGATTGCACAGAAGTGGCCATCAGACGATTACATCTATGTTCCTCTTTGTCTCCCCAGTTACCTTCAAATGATCTTCCATGTACCTTTCAAATGGTGTGATGTTTCCTGCCTCAACTACCGTCACAGGCAGTGCATCCCAGAGCCCCATCAACCTCTGAGTGAAAATGGTTTTGCTCAAATCCCTTTTAAATCTCCTGCTTGTGACCTTAAAATTATGCCCCTTGTTACTGATTCTTTCACTGCTGCTTCCTATCCATGCTGCCCCTGTCTTTCATCATCTTATACCCCTGGATCAGATTCCCTCCTCAGCCTTCTTTGCTCCAAAGAAAACAAGCTGAGCTTATCCAGCCTCTCTTCATAGCTGGAATGCTCCATCCCAGGGCATCGTCCTGGTGAATCTCCTCTGCACCCTCTCCAATGCAATTCACATCATTCCCATAAGGTCACTTCGCTCTAGGCAACTGTACAAAGGATATGTTAATACTGCCTGTGTATCCCAGACTTTGATACTGTCTGGATACCCCTACTGCCCAGGAACGCAAACTGTCCAGATACCCTGTACACCAGTGCAGTTTGAGTACCCCAATTCTCCCCCTGTACCCCAAATCTGTCTGGGTGCCCATCGAGGATTCTGTTTCAGTGCACTGTACCTATTCTTCCAGAAATCCCTAAACCACCATAAAATTACTGACAAACTGACCAAGTCCTGAAGGACCACTCTGCCAGGTTGGGCTGTGGCAGATGGTGCACAAGTAAGCAACGTATAGGAGGAGGAAACTCCATGAACATACCCTTCCTGAAAGATGGGAGAGCCCAGCACATTAGTGTGAAAGAAAAGGTGAAAGCATCCACAACAATCTTCAACCAGGTGTACCGGGGCACTAACTGAGTTTAACCTCCTCCGTGGGCCTGCAGTAGCACAAATACCAACCTTCAGCCATTTCAATTTGCTCCATAGATTTGAAAAAACAGTTGGAGGCACTGGAAGCTGCTGAACATATAGACCCTGACACAATAGGACTGAAGACTGGTGCTCCAGAGCATGCTGCACTTGACCAAACACTGACATCTGCCCAAAAAATGTGCAATCAGCAGCATCTGCTCAGCAATAACCTGCTCACTGACGTCCAGTTTGGGTTCTGAGAGGGCCACTCAGGTCCTGTATTTAGTACAGCCTAGGGTCAAACATGGACAAAAGAGTTACTTTCCAGAGGAAAGGTGAGAGTGACAGCCCTTGATATCACGGCCCTATTTGACCAAACGTGGCACCAAGGAGCCCTCGCAAAACTGGAATCAATGGAAACCGGGGGACAAACTCTCTGCTGGTTAGAATCATGCCTGGCATATAGGAAGATGGTTGTGGTGTTGGAGATCAGTCATTGCAGCTCCAGAACATCTCTGCAGGTGTTCTTTGGGACAGTGTTCTAGGCCCAACCAGCTTCAGCTGCTTCATCAATCACCTTCCCTTCATCACCCGGTTAGAAGTGAAGATGTTCGCTGAGGAATGCACAATAGTCATCACCATTCACAACTCCTCAGTACATGCCCAAATGCAGCCAGACATGGGCAATATCCAGGCTGAGGCTGAATAGTAGCAAGAAACATTTGCACCACACAAATATGTGGTAATGATCACCTCCAACATGTAACCTTTGCCCCATGACATTCAAGGGCCTTACCATTACTGAATCCCCCATGATCAACATCCATTCACCAGAAACTTAACTGGACTAGCCACATAAACACAGTGACCAACTACAACAGCAGGTCAGAGGCGAGGAATACAGCGATGTGTAACTCACCTCCTGACTCTCCAAAGCCTGTCCACCATCTCCAGGGCACAGGTCAAGAAGGTGATGGAACACTCCCCAGTTGCTTGGATTGGTGCAGCTCCAACAATGTTCAAGGTACAAAGAAGCCCAGCTGATTGGCACCACCACTGAAGCAGTAGTGTGAACCTCTTACCTGCATGAATTCACCAAGGCTGCTTAGACCTTCCAAACCCTTGACCACAATCATCTAGAAGGACAAAGGGCCACAGACAAAGGGGAACACTACCCCCTGCAGATTCCCATCCAAGCCCCTTACCATCCGTTTCAGGAACATAGTGTTGTTCCTTCAGTGATAGTCGGTAAAAATCCTGGAACACCGTCCCTAAAAGCACCATGATCCTGCCTGCAATGCATGGAATGCAGCAATTCAAGAAGGCAACTCCTCAGGAAAACTCGAGATGGGCAATAAATGTTGACCAGCCAGAAACACCGCACCTCATGAATTAATCAATAATAAAAATAATCTGTTCAAAAGCCTGCATCAGAGGCAAATAGAGAGTATTTGAGAGTCAAAAATACAATGGAAGTTAGAGAGATAGTGAACAGAAAGACAGAGAGTGAGATACGGCTGTCTCAAGGTTCCTGAATGTATTGTCTAATTGTGATGGTTGTCCTTTTGCAGGTATTCCCAGATGTCACTATCCTGTTCAGTGATGTGGTTGGTTTTACTCGGATTTGCAGTCACATCACGCCAATGCAAGTGGTTTCTATGTTGAACACGATGTATACACTGTTTGACACCCTGAGTGAGAAGCACAGAGTCTTCAAGGTTAGTGTTAATAATGGGGGAGTACTGCACAACAATCACATCAACTGCATCATGAAACCACGAAAAATCTTCATTCCAAAACAGCACTCTGCTACTGCAAACCAAAAGCAACTTTCTTTTAAGCAGTTAGGACAGATTCCTGCCTGAGGTCCTGCAATTCATGCGACACTCCTAAATCATTATACCCCTCACTTGGTCACAACGAGGTTAACTTAACACAAGACATCCCTTCCCTCGTGGATACCTTTCTTGGTTTCAATGTAACTTATCTTTTAAAAGATAACCAGGGTGTGGAGGAGTGAGTTTATTAGTTACTAAAATTATGAGGAAAAATAATAATTGGATTCATACAGATTAGAAATGAGAAATGAGGAAACTCATAGCAGCTTTAATGAAGAAAGACAAATCAATCTTTGACTTGTCCATGTGGAATAGAAAGTGAAATGTGTGGTCATTGCATGAGGGATTTCAGGAGTGCTGACCTTGTCAGCTGAACCATTCATAAATCATTGAATTATACAATCCCTACAGTGTGGAAGCAGGCCATTTAGCCTATCGAGTCCACACTGACCCTCCAACAAGCATCCCACTTAACCCACCCCCTATAACCCTGTAATTCCCAAAGCTAATCCACCTAGCTCAGGTCACTGTTGATCTAGGGTTTTGGCCAAGTTGGCTAGATGGAGTTGTCCTGTTTTCTTTTTGACAGTGGTTTTGATGCCTTCCAATAATCAATGAGAAAAAGAGACTTTGTCTTTTATCTTCAAACATGTAAGTATCAAGTGGATATTCTTCATCTGTGACCTTCACAGCAGACACTAGCTCAATAGAATTGGAACAACAGGCAAGCCCTCCGAGACCCTGCTGCAGTCAGTTTTGAAACTGCTTGTCATGTGTAGTTTTGGAACCGGAGAACAAAACACGTCAAGGCCACAGTAATCTTCTCCCTTGCCTCCTTCAGTATCCTGGGATATATTCATTCATGGATATTGTTTAAAGCACCCAACATCTCTTTCTTAATATCAACATGCCCTAGAATAGCAACATGCTTCTCCCTAATCTTACCCTCATCCACCTCCTTCTCCTTGGTAAATAGTGTTGTATTAAGGTTCTCACTCACTTCCTCTGGCTCCACACATAAATTCCCTCCTTTGTCCTATAGCTACTTTCTTGTTCCTGATGAATGTACATCATGGCTTGGAATCTTCCAGAATTCCAATTTTCAAGGTCATTTCATGGCCCCTTTTACCTGCCCTTATTCCTTGCTTAAGGTCTTTATATTCCTCAAGGACCTCCTCTAATTTCAGCTTGCTAAATCTTACATATGTTTTTTTTTTCTTTTGAACTAAACCTTTAATATCTCTTGTCATCTAACATTCCCAAATTTTGCCATCCTTCGCTTTCATCCTCACAGGAAATGCTGGTCTCAAATTCTGATTGTCTGGCCTTTAAAAGATACCCACATGTCAGATGTGGATTTACTCCCAAAAATCCACCCCAATCTAATTTCTTCAGTTCCTGCCTAACACTCTCATAATTAACTTTCAGCCAATGTACAACACCTCATCTTCTGCCTACAGCCCGGACTCAACAGCGAGTTCTCCAATATCACATAGCTTCCCTTCTCATCCCCCGACTCCCTTCCTAGCCCCTCCCATTTCTCTGACTGGCACTTCCAGCTATCAACCGGATTAATTCCTCCCATCGACCAACCAGATCGTACCCTGTACTCATGTTCACCAATCCCCACCTCACTGTCCCTCCCTCTCCCCAACCAAAACCCTCCTCCACCCACTTTATCTGCAGTTCCCCTTACACCAACTCCCAGTCCTGAAGAAGGATTACACCTGAAATGTTGACTTCTCCACCTCCTGATGCTGTTGCCTGCTGTGTTCTTCCTGCTTGTCTACAGCAAAGTTAACATTCACCCAAGGACCAGTCTTATTCTTATCTATAATTATCACCACTACCCCAAAATGCTCCCTCACTATAATTTTGCTCACCTAGCCAGGCTTATTCCCCAAAACAAGATCTACTACAGCTCCTTCCCAGTTGGACTATTTCCATATTGTTTCAAGGAACCTTCCTGGGTGCACCGAACAAATTCTGCCTCATCTAAGTCCCTGGCAGTAAGGATGTCCCAGTCAATGTTGGGTAATTTTAAGTCCCTCACTACAACAAACCCTAAAAACTCTATTGATTTTATGTTTCCCTGATCTGCCTGCATATCCCACTGACTTTTGGGAGGCCTACAGTATAACTCCATCATAGTGAATGCCCCTTTCTTATTCCTAACGTTCAACCAAAGTACTTTGCTGGATGGGCCCTCCATGATGTCATCTCTTCGTGTAGCTCTTTAATGAGTCATGCATCTCCCCAATGACTTTTACATCTTTTTCATCCACATCTGAAACAAATAAACCTTGGAAGATTAAGCTGCCAGACCTGCCCTTCTTTCAACCAGGTTTCACATCGTAGTCCCATATATTAATCCAGGCTCTATCTGTTATACTCCACACATTATAATAAATACACTTCAGACTGCCAGGCCCATCATGTTCATTACTCTAGTCCTGCCTGTTCACTGACTTGATTGAACCTCTACTGCTCCTCAATCACTCCACTTGCTGATGTACTGCTCTGATTCCCACCCCTTGCCACACCAGTTTAAACCCAACAAACACCAACAAGCCTCCCTGCAAGTATATTGGTGCCCCCACCTGTTTAGGTGGGGACCAGTAACCGAGTCACTTTCTGTAAAGGAATACCTGAAAGCACCCCCTTCAAGCTGGGGTTAAATTCTAATCTGTACAGTATTAATGAAAGCATCATCATGACCTCAGTCTTGCATTTATTGGTTGTTAGCTTGTCTCAGTGGATAACACCCTCACCTCCCAGATCATAGACTTAGAATCATAGAGGTCTACAAGTGAAATATTTCCTTCATTTCTACTGTCTCCAGACCCCCTTGTAATTTTATAGTCTGCAATTAAATCTCTCCTTAGCTTCTTGTGTTCTGAAGAAAATTAGGTCAGTCTTTCCCAGACTTTCTCATCACAAAAATTCTCCAGTTCCAGCAACACCCAGGTAAATTTCTATCAAACGCTCTTGAATCCAATCACACCTTTCTGACTGTGGTCTGACTGAGTTTTATACAGTTTCAGTAGTTCACCTCCCCATCTGACATACCCTGCACTTACAGATGACACCAGGGGAGAGGATGTAATGGGTCAAGTTCAGAGATTAACGCTTAGGATATGTTTCTAACCCAATGTGTACAGGTTGAGACGATCGGAGATGCATACATGGTTGTTGCAGGAGTCCCAGAAAAAACTAAATATCATGCCCACAACATCTGTGACATGGCTCTAGACATGGTTCGGTCAATAGATCACCTCAAAGATCCATCCACTGGGAATAACATCCAAATCCGTGTTGGTGAGTCCCACAGTGCAGGGAAAAAAGGATTACTGTGAAGTAGGAAGCACTGGTTGGTGGGAGTGGAAAATTGGAAATTATCTTAGGAATTGATGGGAATGCGAGAGTGTTAGGAAAAATTGGTGGTCAATGGGAGTAGGAAGTGTTGGGAATGATATTTGGGATTGCAAATGCTTGATGGTGGTGGTGATAATTGGTGGGAATCAGAATACTGGGAACTATTAGCGGGAATATTTTGAGGGACTGGGAATATTGATAATAATACATGGAAGTGCAGATAGTATGTGTGAGCCCAGCCAAAAGGTAGGAGTGAGGATAACAGGTGATATAGAGGATGTTCGGTGGGTGTGGGAATTTTGATGGAAGTAAGAATTCTTACTGGGGATGAGAAATGCTGAGAATGATAGGTGACAGTTGGAATGTTTATTGGGAATGGAATGTTGGGAATGATAGGAGGAAGTGAGTTAATTGGTGTGAATGTGGATAACAGGTGGGCATATGGACAAGAGGTGGTATAGAAACATAGTAAATACGTGTAGGAGTAGGCTATTCAGCCCTTTGAGCCTGCTCAACCATTCAACATGATCATGGTTGATCATGCAATTTCTGTATGCCATTCCGACCCCCACCCCCCCTACTCCTTGATCCCTTTAATCACAAGTGCCAAGTCCAGCTCCCTCTTGAACTAATGAACTGGCTCCAACAGCTTCCTGTGGGAGAGAATTCGACAGGTTCACAACTCTCTGAGTGAAGAAATTCTTCCTCATCTCAGGCCTGAATGGCTTACCCCTTATTCTTAGACTGTGATCCCTAGTTCTGGACTTCCCCAACAACGATAACATTCTCCCCCCATCTAGCCCTCCCAATCCCATTAGGATTTTATATGTTTCTATGAGATCCCCCCTCATTCTTCAAAATCCAGTGAGTGCAAGCCCAGTTGATTCAATCCTTCATATGTGATGTTGCGGATGGTTTAAACTAATATGACAGGGAGATGGGAACTAATAAAGCAGGGAGGGGGAGAGAAGTAAAGTGGGGACAGAAACAAAGGACAGAAAAGGGAAAAAGCGAATGTGGAAGGCAGAGAAACCAGATAAAAATCAAAAAGGGCCACATTTCACAATGATTCTAAAAGGGCAATAAATGTCAAGTAAATGAGCCTGAAGGCTCTATCTCTCAATGCAAGGAGCATTTGTAATAAGATGGAAGAATTAACTGTGCTGACAGTTATTAATAAATATGATGTAATTGGGATCTGAGACCTGGCATCAGGGTGACCAAGGATGGGAACTCTATGTCAGGGTTATTCAATTTTGAGGAAAGATGGCAATGGGAGGTGGGGTAGTGTTGCACATTAAGGAGGAGATTAACACAATAGTAAGGAAAGACATTAGCCTCAACGATGTGGAATCTGTATGGGAGGAGCTGCGGAACACCAAAGGGATGAAGATGTTGGTGGGAATTGTGTACAGACTAGCAAACAGTGGTTATGAGGCATCAAACAAGAAATTAGAGATGTGTACAGTAAGAGTACAACAGTTATGGGTGACTTCAATCTACATATTGATTGGACTAACCAAATTGGCAGCAATGCAATGGAGGAGAATTTTGTGGAATGTATGAGAGTTGGCTTCCTCAACCAATATGACAAGGAACCAACTGGAGAACAAGTCATCCTAGACTGGGTATTGTGTAACGAGAGGGGATTAATTAGCAACAAGATCCTTGAGGGAAGAGAGACCAAAATATGGTAGAATTCTTCATTCAGGTGGAGTGCGACACAGTTAAACCTGAGACTAAGGTCCTGAACTTAAAGAAAACTAATTTTGGTGGTATGAGGCATGCATTGGCTGGGGTAAACTGGCTAAGGATACTTAACGGATTAGTGGTGGATAGGCAATGGCAGGCATTTACAGAACACATGGATGGACTTCAATAATTGGACATCCCTGTCTGGTGTAAGGTGGCCTAACCATGGCTAACAAGGGATATCAGGAACAGTGGTAAAGCCAAAGCATATAAATTGGCCAGAAAAAGCAGCTAACACAACAACTGGGAGAAATTAAAAATTCAGCAGAGGAAGACAAAGTGTTTAATTCGGAAAGGGAAAGTAGAATACAATAGTAAGCTTACGGAAAATGTACAAACTGACTGCAAAAGCTTCTGTACATAGGTGAAGAGAAAAGGGCTGATAAAGACAACTGCAGGTCCCTTACATTTAGAATCAGGTGAATCATAATGAACAACAAAGAGATGGCAGACCAGTTGAGCAAGTACTTTGCATCTGTCTTTACGAAGGAAGACACAGGTAACTTTCAGGAAATGCTAGGGGTCAGAGGGTCAAGCATGAAGGAGGAACTGAGAAAATCCTTATTAGTCAGGAAATGGAATTGGGGAGATTGATGGGATTAAAACCCAATAACTCCCCAGAGCCTGATGCTCTGCATCCCAGAGTATTTTATGAAGTGGGAGTATTTTAGTGGGTGGCACGGTGGCACAGTGGTTAGCACTGCTGCCTCACAGCACCAGAGACCCGGGTTCAATTCCCGCCTCAGGCGACTGACTGTGTGGAATTTGCACATTCTCCCCGTGTCTGCGTGGGTTTTCTCTGGGTGCTCCGGTTTCCTCCCACAGTCCAAAAATGTGCAGATTAGGTGAATTGGCTATGCTAAATTGTCCGTAGTGTTAGGTGCAGGGGTAAATGTAGGGGAATGGGTCTGGGTGGGTGCGCTTCAGCGGGTCGGTGTGGACTTGTTGGGCTGAAGGGCCTGTTTCTACGGTGTAAGTAATCTAATCTAATCTAGAAGTGGCCATAGAAATAACAGATGCATTGGTGACCATTTTCCAACATTCTGTAGACACTGGAAGTGTTCCAATGGAATGGAGGGTAGCTAATGTAAATCCACTCTTTAAAAAAGGAGGCTGAGAGAAAATGGGGAATTTTAGATCATTTAGCCTGACATTGGTGAGGAAAATGGTGAAGTCAATTACTAATGAATTAATAACTTATAATTTGGAAATTAATGACAGAATTTGTCCAAGTCAGCATCAATTCACTAAAGGGAAATCATGCTTGACAAATCTTTTGGAATTTTTTGAGGATGTGACTATTAGAGTGAATTAGTAGATGTTGTGTATCTGGACTTGTGAAAGGCTTTTGGCAAGATTCTACACAAGAGATTAGGAAGGAAAATTAAAGCTCATGGTGTCAGAGGTAATATATTGACATGGATGGAGAACTGGCGGGCAGGCAGAAAGCCGAGAATTGGAATAAACGGGTCCTTTTCAGAGTGATAAATGGGATACGGGTCCTTTTCAGAGTGGCAGGCACTGATAAGTGGGATACTGGGACCTCAGCTGTTCACAATATACATTAATGATTTGGATGAAGGAATTGAGTAATATATCTCCAAATTTGTAGATGACACTAAACTGGGTGGCAGTGTGTGCTGTGAGGAGGCTGTTAAGAGGCTGCAGGGTGACTTGGACAGACTGACTGAGTGGGCAAATATTTGGTAATTGCAATGTAATGTGGACAAATATCCACTTTGGTCACAAAATCAGGAATGCAGATTTTTATCTGAATGGTGGCTGTTTAGGAAAAGGTGAGGTGACAGTGGCTGAAGGTTGACATGGAGGTGCAGCATTCTGGATCAGTGGTGCTGGAAGAGCACAGCAATTCAGGCAGCATCCGAGGACAGGCAAAATCGACGTTTCGGGCAAAAGCCCTTCATCAGGAATAAAGGCAGAGAGCCTGAAGCGTGGAGAGGTAAGCTAGAGGAGGGTGGGGGTGGGGAGAGAGAGACCCCAGGGCATCAGGGCACCCCTGAGGCAGGAATTGAACCCAGGTCTCTGGCGCTGTGAGGCAGCAGTGCTAACCACTGTGCCACTGTGCCACCGTGCCACCCAAAGTGTTTTGCATTTCTTATGCACTTTGTGCTGTGTATGATTGTGTAATTTGTGCTGTCCATGTAGCTCCCTCAGTTCTGGAGGAATACTGTCTCGTTTTTACTGTATCAGTTGTATACGGTACAAATGACAAGTAAAAAGCTGCTCTACTCTACTCTTCTCCACCGAAGGTTCACCAGACTGATTCGCAGGATGGCAGGACTGACATATGAGGAAAGATTGGGTTGACTGGGCTTGCACTCACTGGAATTTAGAAGAATGAGGGGGGAGCTCATTGAAACATACAAAATCCTGATGGGATTGTATAGGCTAGATGGGAAGAATGTTCCTGATGTTGGGGAAATCCAGAACTCGAGGTCACAACATAGGGGGCAAGCCATACTGGACTGAGGATCTCTTCACTCATAGAGTTGTGAACCCGTGGAATTCTCTCCCACAGGAAGCTGTTGGGTTGAGTTCATTATATATAGTCAAGAGGGAGCCGGACATGGCGGGGAGGGTGAGAATGGGACACTTGGATTTCATGATCATCCATGATCATATTGAAGGGCCTATTCCTGCACCTATTTTCTGTGTTTATCTGCTGACTGTGACATCATAGTTCAATTTCCTTCTACTTTGTCCTTGTGCCTTCAGCAGCTACAGTAGTTCACTCCTCACCCGACTGCCTTACCTCGTTGTTAATTGCCCTTCCCACCAAAGTCCAGTACTCACCAAAACCTATAGTTAATCCTCCAGCAGCACTTCAACCGCAAACCAGCTCTTCTTAAAATGGTCACTCCACTATAGCTTGCCACCTTTTAATTCACTCCTGGGCAGCCGCTGGTTGCTGAGCAGATTCCTCTCAGAATCCTCGTCCTCCTCCTCTATTGCTTCTCAGCAGTGCTCTCTGTTGGATGCTTTTGTACTGTTCATTGACAGCAGCTCACCTGTGCTCTCCTCCTTGGTCATGTTGACTGAGCCATCGCCTCCCAGAATCCTCCTCAGTTGCCTCTCAGCAGCACCATCTGTTGATCAAAGAATGTTTGGTAGGAGTGGGAATTCTTAGCGAGAGTGGGGAATGCTGGGAATGATAGTGGGAGTGGGAATGTTTGGTGGGAATGGAAATGTTAGGAATGGTAGGTGAGAGTGTGAATAATAGGTGGTATTGGAAATGTTTGGTGGAAGTTGAATTGCTGGAAATGATTGGTAGGAGTGGCCATGATTGATGGGAGTGGGAATGTTTGGTGGAAGATGGAATGTTTGGTGGAAGAGGGAATGTTGGGAATGATAGGAGTGTCGATGATAGTTGGCATTGAGGATGTTTGATGAGAGTTGGACTGATTATCGGAAGTGGGAATGTTGGGAATGAATGCTTGGAGTTCCACCGAGTTCCAACCTCACTTCCTTTTGTCTCGCTGACTAGGTATCCACTCTGGGATGGTAGTAGCAGGGGTGGTGGGTCACAGGATGCCACGGTTTGGACTGTATGGAGACACTGTCCACACTGCATCAGCCATGGAGAGTAATGGCAAGGTAAGTCTTCAGCATCTCGAACAAGGAAATACAATGTGTAACCTGTCCTTGCAATGTAGCCCTTTTAACTTGATATCACTTTGGATAATCTGCACTGTCCCCTCTCCCAGGCATGTCCATCCTTCCTGAACTGCTGTGTCCACATGTGAATACTGTACTGTTCTGTTTCTGAACACTTAAGTCTCTTTGTGTTCAATGTTATGATTGCAGCTAATGGCAATACTGAACAAGTCAGGTCTCAGTGTGCAATCTGGCTTTACAGGTCTTAAGTATTATTTTGTCTGTTTGATTACCATGTTAGTCAGTCATTGAATGCATTCACAAGAGGCTGCCAATGTACTTTTAACAAAAGAGCATATGTTTATTACACAAAAAAGAAAAAAAATGGTCAAAACTAAAAATATATATATAAAAAATAATAATTTTGAAAAACTTATCTTAAATAAAAAGAAAGATTCAACCTACTTTCCCAGAATACCCTTCACAGACCAGTGAAGTGTTACCCTTATTCGTCACTCTAAAGCTTGCATGATTAACGAGGTCACCAGTGTTTTGTTTCTGTGACTTGCTGCACATTCACCAGATTTGACTCTCTTTGTCTCTCCTTAGCACACAGGGACTAAACACTAACTCATTGACTTTTCTCATTGAAGTCTGAGGAAAAAAAATCAGGACTTTTGCCAGTTACTTTGTGATTTTGTGCATCTTTCAATATGGATCTATTCTTCTGAACTGAATCTGCTTCTGTCTCTCTCTAGATTAGAATTCTTAACTGAGTAAACAGTTCAGCAATTATCTACCAGATAGCTTGTCCACTCATTTTGTAAAATATTTTTTATAGGCTGGAAAAATTCCATGATAACCCATATTTTTGCTTCACTAGGTGCTATCTTGCCTTGACCCAAACGTAACACAAATATTTTTTATTCCAAATAGAATGATTTTACATTGATAAAGTCCATCCAAGTGTTACAAAAGTTGACACATCTCTGGCTCAATCAGTGAATGGAACTTGCCAGTTTCCTTTCACAAACAAATTGTTGTAACAAAACAATTTTCTAATTTTCTCAATATAATTCTCCAATTGTGGAATCAGATATGAATTCACTCTCATTAGGATGCTGACTTTGCATTAATCCCATGCACACTTGCTATGACTCAGCTGGTAGTATTGGCAGGATCACAGTAGGTGAGCTCCAACTACTGTGACTCAGGGTAATAATATCATTGTCCATTATGAACTCAATCTCTTCTCTCATTGAGCTAAATGCTCAGGTCCGTTTGGGATGGGCAATAAATGCTGACCTAGTCAACAATATTCACATGCCATCCACTAATTTAAATAGAGTCTATAAGGGCATATTTCTTTAATGAAAAACACATCCCTACATTAACTTCATCTACAGCTGAAATTTATCTCCTGGCCTATTTACAAAATGTGATTAGTGAGTACATAAAAACTTATAGAAGTCATTTTGATAGTTTTTGGGAGAATAGTTTGCAGTCTTAAACACTTCTGTATTATCCAATCTGAGTGAACAAAGAACAAAGAAGAACAAAGAAAAGTACAGCACAGGAACAGGTCCTTCGGCCCATGAAGCCTCTGCTGCCACATGACACCTTTCTATTCTAAAATCATTTTGCCTCCACATGGTTCCGATCCTTCTATTCCCATGCCTATTCGTGTCTCTGTCAAGATGCCTCTTAAGCGTTGCCATTGTATCTGCTTCTATCACATCCTTTGTCAACACATTCCAGGCCTTAACACCTTTTGTGTTAAAAAAGAACTTGCCTCTCATATCTCCTTTAAATTTTCCCTCTTCTGTCCTATGAAAACAATTGATAAACGTTCACGGAATACAGGGAGAACTAGCTATTTGGATACAGAACTGGCTCAAAAGGTAGAAGACAGAGGGTGGTGGTGGAGGGTTGTTTTTCAGACTGGAGGCCTGAGACCAGTGGAGTGCCACAAGGATTGGTGCTGGGCCCTCTACTTTTTGTCATTTATATAAATGATTTGGATGCGAGCATAAGAGGTACAGTTAGTACATTTGCAGATGACACCAAAATTGGAGGTGTAGTGGACAGTGGATAATCTGACAGTTATCTCAGATTACAACAGAATCTTGACCAGATGGGCCAATGGGCTGAGAAATGGCAGATGGAGTTTAATTGTGAAGTGCTGTATTTTGGGAAAGCAAATCTTTGCAGGATTTATACACTTAATGGGCTAGGGAGTGTTGCTGAACAAAGAGACCTTGGAGTGCAGGTTCATAGCTCCTTGAAAGTGGAGTCGCAGATAGTGAAGAAGGCATTTGGTATGCTTTCCTTTATTGGTCAGATGATCGAGTACAGGTGTTGGGAGGTCATATTGCGGCTGTATAGGACATTGGTTAGGCCACTGTTGGAATATTGTGTGTAATTCTGGTCTCCTTCCTATCAGAAAGATGTTGTGAAACTTGAAAGTGTTCAGAAAAGATTTACAAGGATGTTACCAGGGTTGGAGGATTCAAGCTATAGGGAGAGGCTGAACAGGCTGGGGCTGTCTTCCCTGGAGCGTCGGAAGCTGAGGGGTAACCTTATATAGGTTTACAAAATTATGAGGGGCATGGATAGGGTTAAATAGGCAAAGTGTTTTCCCTGGGGTCGGGGAGTCCAGAACTAGAGGGCATAGGTTTAGGGTGAGAGGGGAAAGATATAAAAGATACCTACGGGCAACGTTTTCATGCAGAGGGTGGTATGGGTATGGAATGAGCTGCCAGAGGAAGTGGTGGAGGCTGGTACAATTGCAACATTTAAGAGGCATTTGGATGGTTATATGAATAGGTAGGGTTTGGAGGGATATAGGTCGCGTGCTGGCAGGTGGGACTAGATTGGGTTGGGATAGCTGGTCGGCATGGATGGGTTGGACCGAAGGGTCTGTTTCAATGCTGTACATCTCTATGACTCTATGACTCTAATTGATACTTCAACGATGGGAAAAAGACTATTCTATGCATGCTTCTCATAATTTTGCCCCACTGCTTCCAATGTTCAAGTGAAAACAAATCAAGTTTGTTCAATCTATCCTCATGGCTGATACCCTCCAAATCAAGCAACACCCTAATAACCCTTGTCTATATCCTCTCAAAAACTTAGGTAGTGTGGCAACTAGGAGTGATGCAACACTCCAAGCGTGGCCTAACTGAAGTTCTATACAACTGCAACATGACTTGTCAATTTTTATACTCATTGTCCCAATTGATTTAGGCAAATGTCTTCTTGACCACCTTATCTACTTGTGGGTAACTCAATCAGATTTCTGAGACATGACCTCGCATGCACAAAGAAATCCTGCCTATTTCTAATAAGCCCACATATTTCCAAATGTGAGTAAATCCTGTTCCTCAGAATTTTCTTCAATAATTTCCCTACCACTGATCTGAGGCTCACCAGCCTGTAATTTCTTGGATTGTTCCTGTTCCCCTTCTTAAACAAAGCAACAATATTGGGTATTCTCCAGTCTTCTGGGACCTCTCCTGCAAAGAGTTTATAAAGGTTTCGTACAAGGCCCCAACAGTTTCTTTCCTTGCCCCCCTCGGAATTCTTGTATGGATCCCATCAGGTCCAGAAGACTTGACTACGGACTTGACTACCTAATGTTTTTCAAAACACTTAACACCTCCTCCCTTTTTACATTGCATGCCTTAGAAAATGAAAATACTTATCTTGAGACTCACCTCCTTCTCCTTTATGACGTGGAGATGCCGGTGTTGGACTGGGGCAGACAAAGTCATAAGTCAGACAACAACAGATTATAGTCCAACAGGTTTGTTTGAAATAGGACCATAAAACCATAAGGCATAGGAGCTGAAATTAGGCCATTCAGCCCATCAAGTCTGCTCTGTCATTCAATCATGGCTGATAAGTTTCTCAATCCCATTCTCCTGCTTTCTCCCCCATAATCCTTGATTTCCTGAAGAACCTATCCATCTCAGTATTAAATATACTCAATGATCTGGCCTCCACAGCCTTCCGGGGCAATGAATTCTGTAGATTCACCAATCTCTGGCCAAAGATATTTCTCCTTATCTCCATTCTAAAAGGTCTTCCCTTGACCCTTATCTTACTCAGCAACCTCTTGTGTGGCACCTTGTCAAAGGCCTTCTTGAAATCCTGGTAGATAACATCCATTGGCTCACCTTGGTGTAACCTGCTTGTTACTTCCTCAAAGAATTCTAGCAGATTCCTCAGGCATTACCTCCCCTTGATGAAACCATGCTGACTTTGCCCTATTTTACCATATCCTTTCAAGTATTCAGAAATCTCATCCTTCACAATGGATTCCAGGTTAGGCTAATCAGGTCTGTAATTTTCCATCTTTTGCCTTACCCCCTTTTTAAACAGGGGTGTCACGTTAACAATTCTCCAGTCCTCTGGGACTCTTTCTGATTCTAGAGATTCCTAAAAGTTCACCACTAATGCTTCAGCTATCTCACTTAGAACTCTGGGGTGTACTCCATCTAGTCCACTTTCAGGCCATTCCATTTTTCTAGCACCTTCTCCTTGGCGATGGCCAACTTACTTGGCTCTGCTCCCTCACTCTCTTGAATTTTTGGGATATTACTCATTTCTTCCACCATGAAGACTGATGCAAAGTAATTATTCAGTTGCTAGCCATTTCTTTGTTTTCCACTACTATCTCTTCAGCATCATTTTCCAGCAGCCCAATGTCCAAGTTTGTCTCTTTTTTGCCCTTTATATTACTGCCTAACTTACCCTCATATTTAATCCTCTCCCTCCTTATTTCGTTTTTTATTGCCCTCTGTTGGTCTTTGTAAGCTTCCCAATCCTCTGGTTTCCCACTGCCCTTTGCCACATTATATGCTTCCTCTTTTCCTTTTATGCTATCCCTGACTTCCCTAGTCAGCAATGGTTGCCTCATCCTCCCTGTACCATGCTTCTTTTATCTCAGGATGAATCTCTGTTGTGTCTCCTGAATTATTCCCAGAAACTCCTGCCATTGCTGTTCCACTGTCTTTCCTGTTGGGTCCTCTCCCAGTCAATTCTATCCAGCTACTCCCTCATGCCTCTGTATTTGCCTTTATTCAGCTGTAATACCGTTACCCCTGATTCTATCTTCTCCCTCTCAAATTGCAGAGTAAATTCAATCATATTATGATCACTGCCTCCTCAGGATTCCTTCACCTTAAGCTCCCTTATCAAGTCTGCCTCATTGCACAAAACTAAATCCAGAATTGCCTGTTCCCTATGGGCGCCACACAAGCTGCTCCAAACAGCCATCTCGTAGACATTCCACAAATTCTTTTTCTTGCGAACCACGACTAACCCGATTTTTCCAGTTCACCTGCATATTGAAATCCCCGATGATTACTGTAGCTTTCCCTTTCCTATACATCTTTTCTATCTCCTGGTGTATCTTGCACCCCAGCTCCTGACAACTGTTTGAAGGCCTGTACATTATTCCAACTATGTTTTATTTTATCTTTGCAGTTCCTCAATTCTACCCACACAGATTCTACACCATCTGACCCTACTTCATTTCTTACTATTGATTTAATTTAATTCCTTATTAATAAGGCAACCCCATCCCCTCTGCCCATTTGCTTATCTTTTTGATAGGATGTATATCTTTGAATAGTTAGCTCTCTTGCAGAATATGTCTCTGTGATGCCCACCACATCATATCTGCCAATTTCGATCTGTGCCAAGAGCTCATTTACCTTATTCCTTATACTGCGTGCATTCAGATATAACACTTTCATCCCTCTTCTCATTATCATTCATTTGTCCAGTGTGCTTAAAGTTTGATTGCTAACCCTTTCCATACCCTCTGTCGTATTTGTGTCTGTGCTGGAGATTTTAATAACCTCTCCTGTGTTCTGCACTCTTACCTCCTCCTTTAATTTGGGTTTTCTAATTTCTCTAATTTCCCCCATCACTGAACCATCCCCCCCAACCCCACCACCAACCCCATTTAGTTAAAGCCCTGTATATAGCTGGAGTTATGCTATTCATTAGGACTCTGGTCCCAGCATGGTTCAGATGAAAACTGTCCCATCAGAACAGGTCCCTTCTTCCCCAGTACTGGTGCCAATGTCCCATGAGTTCAAACCCATTTCTCTCAAACCAATCTTTGAGCCAACCATTTACCTGCTTATTCTTATTGACCCTGTGCCAATTAGCTCTTGGCTCAGGTAGTAATCCATAGATTATCATATTCTTGGTTTACTTTCTAATTTAGCTCCTAGCTGTTCATACTCCCTTAGCAGAACCTCTGCCCTAGTTTTATCTATGCCATTACATATGTGGGAGCACGACCACTGGATCTTTACCCTCTCACTCCAAGTTCCTCTGTAGTCCAGATGAGCTATCCCAAACCCGAGCACCAGGCAGAAACACAACATTTGGTACTTTCAATCCTGGTCACAGAGAACAGTGTCTATGCCTATAGCTATACTATCCGCATTTACAACAACATTTCTCTTCTCCAGTCTCCACCACCATCTTGAATGGTTTCCTGCATCATGGTGCTGCTGTCAGTCGGCTCATTCTCCCTGCAGTTCCCATTCCCATCCACACAAAGACCAAAGCTCTTGAACAACAGGTGGAGCTGAGGCTCCTGCACCCTTCTCTCCCTCCTGGATCCCTCTACCTGTCTCACTGTCAGCCTGTCCCTGACCACTGGCTGAATTCGAGCTAGTCTAAGGGGTATGACTGTCTCCTGAAACACAGCGTCCAGGTAACTTTCCAGCTCCCTCATGTGTCGCAATGTTTGAAGCTCAGATTCCAGCTCATCGACTCTGAGCTGGAGTTCTTCCAGCAATCAACAGTTACTGCAGACATGGTCAGTGGGAACCACAATGGTGTCCACCACCTTCCACATACAGAAACAAAACATCACCCGATCATCATCCTTATTTTACTTAATTAGTTTTTAAAATTTTTTTAACTGTTTTTGTATTGCTGTTTATGCAATTGTAACTAGTAAGTAAGTTGCAACCAATAAATTAACAAGATTCAATTTAATACAAATCCGAAGTTAGCAGACCCCTTAGTGGCCAATCAAATCACAGCCCTACTGCGACATTATTCTTCAGTTTCCCCCTCAGAATCAGAATCTCTTACCTTCCCAGGTTGCTCTCTGTTCACTCCCGCTCAGCTCTGGTCCCGAAGTTTCGGAGTGCTGCCCCTTCATGAGGTGAAGTGAAAGAGAAGCAGACACACACAGAATTTATAGGCAGAGAGATCAAAATATCATACCAATGGTGTGGCTGTAGTGTCGGCAGGGACAGGCCAAATAATAAGTCTCTGCAGGTGATCAAGAGTTTCAGGCGGTGTGAGTAAAGGGCCAATAGCTGAATAACTCTCGAAGGGGATGACCTATAATCCGATTAAATGAGACAGAGAGATAATTACAAAAAATTAAAAATAAGGTGGTGATGGAAACAAGCCAAAATACTGTAATGACATAATACTTACCATGTTATTCCAGTCATTTGGTTTGTCTCCAGCGCCACATAGTTTTTAATTCTTTATAATTATCTCTCTCCTTTACGAATACTGATACAAAGTATCTCACCCACTTTCTCTGGCTCTTCACAAAAATTCCCTCCTTTGTTCTTCAGTAGACTTACCTTTTATCTCGTTATACCTCTGCTCCTTATTTATGTATAAAATGCCCTGGGATTTTCCATAATTCTGTTCGCCAGGAACCTGCCATGGTCCTTTTTCACCCTCTTTACTCATTGTTTAAGTTCCTTCCTGCAATCATTATCTCCTTCAAGGGCTCAGTCTGTATTCAGTTTCCTAAACGTTATGTATGATTCCTTTTTCTTTTTCTAGATTGGAATGGTGCTGGAAAAGCACAGCAGGTCAGGCAGCATCCGAGGAGCAGGAAAATCAACGTTTCGGGCAAAAGCCCTTCATCAGGACTTTTTCTTTTTGACTAAGCACACAATTTCTTTTGTCATTCAAGATTCTTAAAACTTACCATCCTTATCTTTCATTTTCATAGGAAGAAGCTGTTCCTGAACTCTAATCAACTGGCTTTTAAAAAAAATCCCACATGATAGGTGTGGATTTACCCAAACAACCACCTCCAACCTACATCCCCCAGGTCCTGCCCAATATTGTCATATTAAGCCTTCCGCCTACTTTAATACTTTCACCTTAGGACCTGGGTTCCCCAGTTGGACTATGCTTCAAGAAATCATCCTGGGTGCGCCTAACAAATTCCCCCCATCCAACCCCTGGCACTAAAGAAGTCCCAGTCAATATTGGGGAAGTTAAAATCATCCACCAAAACAACCCTGTTGTTTTTTTACATTTTTCTATAATCTCTCTACATCTCTGTTCCTCTATCACCCATTTGCTGTTGGAAGGCCCATTGTACAATCCCATCAAAGTGATTGTACCCTTCCAATTCCTGAGGTGTCCTCTCTCAATACAGCTGGGATAATCTCCCTTATTAAAAAATGTAACACCTCACCTCTTTTACGTTCTTCTCTACCTTGCCTGAAAAATCTAAATCCCAGAATGTAAAGCCGCCACTCTTGTCCCGTTCTGAAGCAAGTCTCTGCAGTAGATGCAATGTCAAAGTTACCTCAAGATTTCTAGCTCGAGTGCTGGTTGCTATAGTTGTGGGTATGTTCTCCGAGCTGGGAAGTTGATTTGCAGACGTTTTGTCCTCTGTCTGGGTGGCATCTTCAGTGCTTTGGAGCCTCCTGTGAAGTGCTGCTGTACTGTGCATTCTGGAATTTATTTGGTTCTGTTTCTGCTGTTTCTGGTTGTTTGTTGCAGTGGCTGGTATATGGGATGTAGGGCAACGTGCTTGTTGATGAAGTCTGTGGGTGAGTGCCCTGCTTCTCGCAATTCTCTGGCTGTCCTCTGTTGAGCTTGTCCAATGTTCATTGTGTTGTCCAAGTCGAATTTGTGGTCCTTTTCATCTGTGTCTATGGCTACTTGGGACAGCTGGTCGTGGCATTTAATGGTTAGTTGGTATTCATGGATGGAGATTGCTAGTTCATAGAATCCCTACAGTGTGGGAACCCCCGACCCTTCGGCCTAACAAGCCCATACTGGCCCTCCGAAGAGTAACGCACCCAGATCCATTCCCCAACCCTACCCTACATTTACTCTGACTAATGCACCTAACCTACACAACCTAACCAGGTGAATTGGCCATGCAAAATTGCCCGTAGTGTTAGGTAAGGGGTAAATGTAGGAGTATGGGTGGGTTACGCTTCGGCAGGTCGGTGTGGACTTGTTGGGCCGAAGGGCCTGTTTCCACACTGTAATGTAATGTAATCTAATCACTATGGGACAACTTAGGTATGGCCAATTCACCTAACCTGCATATCTTTGGACTGTGGGAGGAAACCAGATCACCTGGAGGAAACCCACGCAGACTCGGGGAGAATATGCAAACTTCACACAGGCAGTCGCCTGAGGTTGGAATCGAACCTGGGTACTGGCACTAAGAGGCAGCAGTGCTAATCACTGGGTCACCGTGCCACACTATGTCTGCCTGTTTGTCCTACACAGTGTTTAGTGCAGTCTTTGCATGGAATCGTGTAAATTACGTTACTCTTGCACATGATGGGTGTGGGGTCTTTTGTCCTGGTAAGGTGTTGAATGAGTGCAGCTGTCAGTTTATGAGCTGTCATGAATCCCAGTGTTCAGAGAAGTCTGGCTGTCAGATCCGAGACATGTTTTATGTAAGGTAACATTGCTAGTGAGTTAGATTGAGGCATGTCCTCGTCACGTTGTTTGTCTGTTAAGCATCTGTGGATGAAATTGCAGGGATATCTGTCCTTGGTGAATACTCTGTAGAAGTGTTCTTCTTGTTCCCTTTGTAGGTTGGGAGTGCTGTAGTGTGTTGTAGCCCTTTTGAACAGTGCAGCATCTCTTGTGTGTATTCGGGTGATTGCTGTTGCACATTGACCCGGACCCAATATATTGGCCAGTACAAAAAACACTTCCGGAACTGCCGACCAGAAGCAGCAGGAATGGAACCAAATAAATTCCAGAAGACACAGTACAGCAGTGCTTCACAGGAGCACTGGAGATGTCAGCTAGACAGAGGGAAGAAACATCTGTAAATCAACTTCCCAGCTCGGTGAACACACCCGCAATCACAATCAAAGTAATTTGTATTAATCCAAGCTGTCATATTCCTCACCTTGAAACAAATACACTTCAGATTCCCAGTCACGGGAATCTGAGGCGGCATGGTGGCACAGTGGTTAGCACTGCTGCCTCACAGCACCAGAGACCTGGGTTCAATTCCCGCCTCAGGTGACTGACTGTGTGGAGTTTGCACATTCTCCCCATGTCTGCGTGGGTTTCCTCTGGGTGCTCTGGTTTCCTCCCACAGTCCAAAGATGTGCAGGTTAGGTGAATTGGCCACGCTAAATTGCCTGTAGTGTTAGGTGCAGGGGTAAATGTAGGGGAATGGGTCAGGGTGGGTTGCGCTTTGGCAGGTCAGTGTGGGCTTGTTGGGCCGAAAAGCCTGTTAGTGGGCGGCACGGTGGCACAGTGGTTAGCACTGCTGCCTCACAGCGCCAGAGACCCGGGTTCAATTCCCGCTTCAGGCGACTGACTGTGTGGAGTTTGCATGTTCTCCCCGTGTCTGTGTGGGTTTCCTCCGGGTGTTCCGGTTTCCTCCCACCATCCAAAGATGTGCAGGGTCAGGCCATACTAAATTGCCTGTAGTGTTAAGTAAGGGGTAAATGTAGGGGTAGGGATGGGTTTCGCTTCGGCGGGTCGGTGTGGACTTGTTGGGCCGAGGGGCCTGTTTCCACACTGTAATCTAATCTAATCTAATCACGGTATCGTCTCCCTTTCTATTCTTCCTCTTAGCCTGACTGACTTTAATCTCTAACTCTCAGTCATTGTACCTGTTGACCATTTTCCTACGACACGAATTTAAATTCTCCTGAGTGACACAAGGAAATCTCCCTGGAGTTTCGACATTTGAATTTCCAATTCTGATCCATTCTTTAATCATTCTCACTCTTTCCATTCCCCAATTCTTTCACGTCTGTAAATATGTTTGTGTTCTGACAGAGCTTATGCCCACAGTATGGCTTTAATATAAAACACAACACACTCTCATTAATCTTTCCTCCTGTCTGGAGTACTCATTACCTAACTACATAGAACATAGCACAGTACAGCACAACAGCATGCCTTCAGCCCACATGTCTGTGCTGACCTTGACGCCATTTTAAAAAGAATACCAAGTGCCTGCACATCTTTCATATCCCTCTATTCCCGAAGTGTTCATGTGTTTGTCTAAATGCCTCCTAAACATTGCTACCATATCAACTTCTACCATCTCCCCTGCCAGCATGTCCCAGGCACATACCTCCCTCGTATGTAAAAAACTTGCCTCGCACATCTCCTTTAAACTTTCTCCCTCGCACCTTAAACCTATGTCTCCCAGTACTTGACATTTTCACAATGGGAATGAAGACTCCAACTACCCATCCTCTCCATGCCTCTTATAATTGTATATATATCTATCAGGTCATTCTTCAGCCTCTGATGCTCTAGCAAAAACAATCCAAGTTTGTCCAAGCTGTCCTTATAGCTAATACACCCCATTCCAGGCAACATCCTGATAAAGCTCTTTTGCATCCTTTCCAAAGCCTCCACATCCTTCCTATAACAAGGCGACCAGAACTGTACACAATACCCCAAATGTGGCCTAACTGAAGTTGCAAACAGCTGTAACATAACTTTCCTACTTTTATACTCAAGGAGCCTACAACCACATGGCCTCAATATTGAATTCACCAGTTTCCAAATTTCCCCTCCCCCAACCCCAGCCCAGATACAACCCTCTGACTCTGCACCACCTTCTTGACCTGACCCTACCTGTCCAGCTTCCTTCCCTCCTGTCCGCTACACCTTTCCCACCGACCAATCACCATAACCTCCTATCTGCATCGACCCATTGCCATCCCACCTAACATTCCCCTAGCCCCAGCCCCCCTCCTCCTATTTATTTCTCAGCCCCCTTCCCCCTCCCCAGTCATGATGAAGAGTCCTGCCCGCAACATCAACCCTCTTGCTCCTCAGATGCTGCCTGACCTGTTGTGCTTTTCCAACAGCACACTTCATCGTCCTCACTATCTCCAAGCATGCCTATTTAACCACCTTATCCACTGATGTTGCTACTTTCAGAGAGCTGTGGTTCCTATATGCCGAGTTCCCTCTGAATGTTAATGCTTCTGAGGGTTCTGCCATTCACTGTTTCTTTCTTCCTGTTTATAACCTTCCAAAATGCATCACCTCTTATTTGTACAGATTAAATTCCATCTGTCATTTCTCTGCGTATATCCTGCTGTAACTTTTGGCAATCCTTCTTATTATCTGCAGCTCCCCCAATCTGTGTGCTGTCTCCAAACTTACTTATCATGCCACCTACGTTCTCCTCCAAATCTATTGCATATATTACAAGCAGGAGTTCCAGCATTGATTCCTGTGGAATGTCACTAGTCACAGATCTCCAGTCAGAAACACACCGTTCTATCACTACTCTGTGCTTTCTATGACCATTTCTGTATCCAACTTACTAGCCCACCATGGATCCCATGTGATGTAACCTTTTGCATCAGCTGACTGTGAAAGGCCTTGTCAAATGCTTTGGTAAAGTCCATGGAGACAAAATAGAACATAGAACATAGAACAGGACAGCACAGAACAGGCGCTTCGGCCCACGATATTGTGCCGAACATTTGTCCTTGCTTAAGCACCCATCCATGTACCTATCCAATTGCCGCTTAAAGGTCACCAAAGATTCTGACTCTACCACTCCCACAGGCAGCGCATTCCATGCCCCCACCACTCTCTGGGTAAAGAACCCACCCCTGACATCTCCCCTATACCTTCCACCCTTCACCTTAAATTTATGTCCCCGTGTAACACTCTGTTGTACCCGGGGAAAAAGTTTCTGACTGTCTACTCTATCTATTCCTCTGATCATCTCATAAACCTCTATCAAGTCACCCCTCATCCTTCGCCGTTCCAACGAGAAAAGGCCTAGCACTCTCAACCTATCCTCGTACGACCTATTCTCCATTCCAGGCAACATCCTGGTAAATCTTCTCTGCACCCTCTCCAAAGCTTCCACATCTTTCCTAAAGTGAGGCGACCAGAACTGCACACAGTACTCCAAATGTGGCCTAACCAAAGTCCTGTACAGTTGCAACATCACTTCACGACTCTTGAATTCAATCCCTCTGCTAATGAATGCTAATACACCATAGGCCTTCTTACAAGCTCTATCCGCCTGAGTGGCAACTTTTAAAGATCTATGAACATAGACCTCAAGATCCCTCTGTTCCTCCACCTCACTAAGAACCCTACCGTTAACCCTGTACTCTGCATTCTTATTTGTCTTTCCAAAATGGACAACCTCACACTTGGCAGGGTTGAACTCCATCTGCCACTCCTCAGCCCAGCTCTGCATCATATCTAAGTCCCTTTGCAGCCGATAACAGACTTCCTCACTATCCACAACTCCACCAATCTTCGTATCATCTGCAAATTTACTGACCCACCCTTCGACTCCCTCATCCAAGTCATTAATAAAAATTACAAACAGCAGAGGACCCAGAACTGATCCCTGCGGAACTCCACTTGTAACTGGGCTCCAGGCTGAATATTTACCATCTACCACCACTCTCTGACTTCGACCGGTTAGCCAGTTTTCTATCCAATTGGCCAAATTTCCCTCTATCCCATGCCTCCTGACTTTCTGCATAAGCCTACCATGGGGAACCTTATCAAATGCCTTACTAAAATCCATGTATACCACATCCACTGCTCTACCCTCATCCACATGTTTGGTCACCTCCTCAAAGAATTCAATAAGACTTGTAAGGCAAGATCTACCCTTCACAAATCCGTGCTGGCTGTCCCTAATCAAGCAGTGTCTTTCCAGATACTCATAAATCCTATCCCTCAGTACCCTTTTCATTACTTTGCCTACCACCGAAGTAAGACTAACTGGCCTGTAATTCCCGGGGTTATCCCTATTCCCTTTTTTGAACAGGGGCACAACATTCGCCACTCTCCAGTCCCCTGGTACCACCCCTGTTGACATTGCTTAATCCTCATCAATGATTTTTGTGACTTCCTCAAAGAACTCAGTAAAGATTATAATGCAAGACCTGCCCTGAAAAATCCCTTCCTGATGAAGGGCTTATGCCTGAATCATCGATTCTCCTGCTCCTCGGATTCTTCCTGACTGGCTGTGCTTTTCCAGCACCACACTTTTTGACTCTGATCTCCAGCATCTGCAGTCCTCACTTTCTCCTGCAACAGTCATGTTGACCATCCCTATTAAGTCCATTCTTCTCCAAATGCGAGTAAATCCTGTCCCTAAAAGTCTTCTCCAATAATTTCTCTATCGCTGACGTAAGGCTCACCAGGCCTATAATTTCCTGGATTATCACTGATCCCCTTCCTACACAAAGGAACAACATTGGCTATTCTCATCTTCTCTTGGACCTCACTGTAGCTAAAGCCACCCAACATCTCTTTCTCAATATCAGCATTCCCCAGAGTATCAACATAACCCTCTGTAATTTTACCATCATCCATTTCCTTCTTCTTGTTGAAATCTGATGCAAAATACTCAATAGGGAACTCATCCACCTCCTCTGGCTCCATGCATAAATTCTCTCATTTATCTTTGAGTGGACCCATATTGCATACGTACAAAATGCCGCGGGATCCTTCTACTTGCCAGAGACAACTCATAGCTGAAAAAGCGCAGCAGGTCAGGCAGCATCCAAGGAGCAGGAGAATCGACGATTCGGGCATGAGCCCTTCTTCAGGAATGAGGAAAGTGTGCCCAGCAGGCTAAGATAAAAGTTAGGGAGGAGGGACTTGGGGGGAGGGGCATTGGAAATGCGATAGGTGGAAGGAGGTTAAGGTGAGAGTGATAGGCCGGAATGGGGGTGGGGGCGGAGAGGTCAGGAAAAAGATTGCAGATTAGGAAGGTGGTGCTGAGTGCGAGGGTTGGGACTGAGACAAGGTGGGGGGAGGGGAAATGAGGAAACTGGAGGAATATGAATTCATCCCTTGTGGTTGGAGGGTTCCTAGGCGGAAGATGAGGCGCTCTTCCTCCAGCCGTCGTGTGGTCAGAGTCTGGCGATGGAGGAGTCCAAGGACCTGCATGTCCTTGGTGGAGTGGGAGGAGGAATTGAAGTGTTGAGCCACGAGGTGGTTGGTTTGGTTGGTCCGGGTGTCCCAGAGGTGTTCTCTGAAACGTTCCGCAAGTAGGCGGCCTGTCTCCCCAATATAGAGGAGGCCACATTGGGTGCAGCGGATGCAGTAAATGATGTGTATGGAGGTGCAGGTGAATTTGTGGTGGATATGGAAGGATCCCTTGGGGCCTTGGAGGGGAGTAAGGGGGGAGGTGTGGGCGCAAGTTTTGCATTTCCTGCGGTTGCAGGGGAAGGTGCCGGGAGTGGGGGTTGGGTTGGTGGGGGGTGTGGACCTGACAAGGGAGTCACGGAGGGAGTGGTCTTTTCGGAACGCTGATAAGGGAGGGGAGGGAAATATATCCCTGGTGGTGGGGTCCGTTTGGAGGTGGCGGAATTTACGATGATGATACGATGTATATGGAGGTTGGTGGGATGGTAGGTGAGGACCAGTGGGGTTCTGTCCTGGTGGCGGTTGGAGGGGCGGGGCTCAAGGGCGGAGGAGCGGGAAGTGGAAGAGATGGGGTGGAGAGCATCGTTGATCACGTCTGGGGGGAAATTGCGGTCTTTAAAGAAGGAGGCCATCTGGGGTTGTTCGGTATTGGAACTGGTCCTCCTGGGAGCAGATGCGGCAGAGACAAAAGGAATTGGGAATATGGGATGGCATTTTTACAGGGGGCAGGGTAGGAGGAGGTGTAGTCTAGGTAGTTGTGGGAGTCGGTCCATTTATAGTAAATGTCCGTGTTGATTCGGTCACCCGAGAGAGAAATGGAGAGGGCTAGGAAGGGGAGGGAGGAGTCTGAGACGGTCCAGGTAAATTTGAGGTCGGGATGGAAGGTGTTGGTAAAGTGGATGAACTGTTCAACTCAGGTTTCTCCAGTTTCCTCATGTCCCCTCCCCCCACCTTGTCTCAGTCACAGCCCTCGAACCCAGCACCACCTTCCTAACCTGCAATCTTCTTCCTGACCTCTCCGCCCCCACCCCCACTCCGGCCTATCACCCTCACCTTAACCTCCTTCCACCTATCGCATTTCCAATGCCCCTCCCCCAAGTCCCTCCTCCCTACCTTTTATCTTAGCCTGCTGGGCACACTTTCCTCATTCCTGAAGAAGGGCTCATGCCTGAAACGTCGATTCTCCTGCTCCTTGGATGCTGCCTGACCTGCTGCGCTTTTCCAGCAACACATTTTCAGCTCTGATCTCCAGCATCTGCATTCCTCACTTTCTCCTAAACTCAAAGCTCCTTACAGCCCTCCTAATTCACATCACTGAGTTTCTTTTTGATTTGATAAAGTTTAGTGAATCTTGCTTATGTTCCCCAAAGACAGGTTCTCCCTTGTCTACAGTAACAAACTTCAAATGTTGGCCTTTTTGCCTGCTTCGGTTTTCATAGGTTTGTTGTTTTTTCAGCACTTTCCAAACATCTATCCCTTTGCAATAAAATATTCAGAACCTTCATTGGTCTGACTTGTTTACCAATGGCCAATGAAATATTTTCTTGAATGTCCTGAGTCATCTCACCCTTCACAGTAGATTCTGAGGAAACATGGTACACCTAAACCCCAACTACAGTTTTAATACCCTTTTTTTCCCTGATACACCCTTTGCAAAGGTGCTTTTATTATTTCAATAGGTTTTCCAGTAATTAGTTACAGTATGTCCAGTCTAATTACAATGAAAACATTCTATTTTCTTTAGGTTATAACCATCAGATGCGATGGGCCAAAGTGCAGTAGATCTCTTTGACTCGATGATTCTTTCTAATTTTGGCAGCCTTCCGGTTCTTTCCTAAAAATAATAGTTATTCCACACTCAGATTTTCTATTCCATCAATTTCCTTATGAATTTCCAAGTCATAATCTCCTGTATGTAAATGTCTGTTGGAGATATCTTTGGGATCAACCTGAACTGTTTTCTTCTCTGATCTTTGATGCTTGACATTCATCTAAATAAGTTGTGGGAGACTGGTTTGGAATTCTTCCATACTCATAATTTCCTTCATGCTCTCAAACATTTTTCTTTCGAACTTCATTTATGAAAACCGCTGATCTCATAGAACTTCCTTTTCACTTGAAGTTCTACAAATGCCTGAATAAATATTTCTGTTCTTTAAATTCAGAACCAAGCTTCTCAGTATTGAATATTGCTAGTTTGATTGCCTGCAGACTGTTGTCCCTGACATACTGGTGTTCACATTCATATTTCTGCGTATTGTAACACCTTTTGGCCATTTTAACTTTCCTGATAGCTTTTCAAATTCTATTCCCTGTAAAGTTGGGGACTTAAGTACAGATGCTTAGTGAAATCAAATTTCTCATTGGAATCAGAGTAGTTCTCTGAGCTTCTCTAATCAAGTTCAACTGTTTGATTTTCCTCTCGGGAATTCTATTGTCCTTTCTTTCTTCTTCTCTCCGCTTTCCAATTCAAGCTTTCTTGTCTCCAGTCCCCTTTTTCTTTCTTTCTCTTTCCTCCACTCCCTCCACTCTAACCCCAACCTCACCATCAAACCAGGGGATGGAGTGGGAGGGGGAGGGGGGCACTATGATAGTTTGGCGCACCGACTTTTAAATCGCTGAAGCCAGACATCAATTCATGGACACCTTCTCCTACCGCCCCCTCGACCACGACCCCACCTCCCATCATTAATCCATCATCTCCCAGACTATCCACAACCTCAGGGGATCTCTCATCCACAGCTTCCAACCTCAGTTCCCCAACCCTGCACCACCTGGTTCTACCTCTTACTTGAAATCCACAAACCTGACTGCCCCAGTCAACCCATCGTCTCTGCCTACTCCTGCCCCAATGAACATATCTCCTCATATCTCAACCCCATCCTGTCCCCCTTGGTCCAGAAACTCCCCACATACATTCAGGACACTATCCACCTCCTCCATGACTTTCAATTCCCTGGCCCCTACACCTCATCTTCACCATAGATATCCAGTCCATGCACATGTCCAATCCCATGGCAAAGGTCAACAAGCCCTCTGTTTCTTCCTCTCCCCCCAACCCGACCAGTACCATTCCACTGACATACTTATTTGATTGGCGGTACTGGTCCTCACCCTCAATTTCTCCTTCAAATCCTCCCACTTCCTTTAGACCAAAGGGGTAGCCATGGACACCCACATGGGCCCCAGCTATGCCTGCCTCTTCATAGGATACGTGGAACAATCCATCTTTCATAGGTACACTGACACCATCACTCACCTTTTCCTCTGCTACATCGATGACTGTATTGACACCACCTCCTGCTCCCACAAGGAGGTTGAGCGGTTTATTGACTTCACTAACATCTTCCACCCTGACCTCAGGTTCACCTGGACCATCATGGATACCTCCCTCCCCTTCCTGGATCTCTCCCTCTCCGGCGACTGATTCAACACAAACATCTATTTCAAACTCACCAACTTCCACAGCTACCTTCCTCCCACCTCACCTCCTGAAAAATGTGATCCCTTACTCCCAATTCTCACCTCTGCTGTATCTGCTCCCAGGAGGAGCAATTCCACTCCAGGACATCCCAGATGGCCTCCTAGTTCAAGGACCACAATTTCCCCTCCAACATGGTCAACAATGCCCTCCAGGACATCACCTCCACTTCCTGCATCTCTGCCCTGGAACTCCATTACACCAACTGCAGCAAGGATAGAACCTCCCCCCACCGGTCCTCAACTTCCACCCCATCAATCTCCAGATACAGTGTATTATCCACTGCCATTTCCTCCACCTACAGTCGGACCCCACCATCAGAGATATATTTTCCTCCCCATCCCCGTCAGCATTCCATAGAGACCATTCCCTCTGCGACTCCCTCATTAGGTCCACACACCCCACCACCACACCCTCTCCTCCTGGCACCTTCCATTACTCCTACGTCTCCCCCTCACCTCCCTCCAAGGCCCTAAAGGATCATTTCAAATCCGGCGGAGATTTTCCAGCGCATCCACCCACTTCATCTACTGTGTCTGTTGCTCTCGATGTGGTCTCCTCTATGTTGGGGAGACCAAGCACCAACTTGCAAAGCATTTCAGAGAAAATCTGGGATGCACACACCAAACAACCCCACCGCTCTGTGGCTGACCACTTTAACTGGCCTTCCCATTCCATCAAGGATATGTAAGTCCTGGGCCTCTACTGCCAAACCAAAGCCACCTGCCAACTGGAGGAAGAACGCCTCATCTTCAACTTTGGGACCCTTCAACCACACAGTATTAACGTCAACTTCAACAGTTTCCTCATTTCCCCTTCACCCACCTCATCCTGGATCCAACCCTCCAACCCGGTACTGCCGTCTTGAAAGGTCCTACCTGTCCATCTTCCTTCCCACCTATCTTCTCCTCCCTCCTCTCCGACCTATCATCATTACCCCCACCTCATCCACCTATCAGCTTCCCAGCTAGCATCACCCCCACTGCCCTATTTATCTCTCAACCCACCACCCCACCCTACTTTCCTGATTAATGGTTTATGCCCAAAACATTGACTTTTCTGCTAATCGGATGCTGCCTGACCTGCTGTGCTCATGGTATCAGAGATATTGTACTTGCATGGAGAGAGAACTGTTTGGCAGACAGGATGCAGGGAGTTGGATTAAACGAGCACTTTTCAGAGTGGCAGGCAGTGATAAGTGGGGCGGCCCAGGGTTCAGTGCTGGACCTCAGCTGTTCATAGTGTACATTAATGCTTTGGGCAAAGGAGTTGAATGCAATACCTCCAAAGTTGCGGATGACACTAAGCTGGTGGCAATGTGTTCTGTGAGGAGGATGCTAAGAGGCTGCAGGTCGATTTGGACAGGTTGGCTGAGTGGGCAAATACTTGGCAAATACAAAATAATGTGGATAAATATCCACTTTGGTCACAAAATCAGGAAGGCAGATTATTATCTGAATGGTGGCACTTTAGGAAAAGGTGAGATATAACAAGACCTGAGTGTCATGGTGGAACAGTCGCTGAAGATTGCGTTGCAGGTGCAGCGGACAATGAGGAAAGCTAATGGCGTGCTGGCCTTCATAGTGAGAGGATTTGAATATAGGAGTAAAGATGGCTTGCTGCAGTTATACAGGGTTAAAAAATGTGGTGCTGGAAAAACAGCAGGCCAGACAGCATCCAAGGAGCAGGAGAATCAACATTTCGGGAATAAACCCTTCTTCAGGAATGACGCTGGTGTGCCAAGCGAGCTGAGATAAAGGGTAGTGGGGAGGGAATTTGGGGGAGGGGCACTGGGAATACGATAGGTGGAAGGAGGTGAGGGTGTGGGTGATAGGCCGGAGAGAGGGTGGGGGTGGAGAGGTCGGGAAGAAGATTGCAGGTCAAGAGGGTAGTTCTGAATCTGGGGGTTGGGACTGAGATAAGGTGGGGGGAGGGGAAATGAGGAAGCTGAAGAAATCTACATTCATCCCGTGTGGTTGGAGGGTTCCTAGGCGGAAGATGAGGCGCTCTTCCTCCAGGCCTCGTGTGGTCAGGGTTTGGTGATGGAGGAGGCCAAGGACCTGCATGTCCTTGGCGGAGTGGGAGGGGGTGTCAAAGTGTTCAGCCACGGTTGGGTTGGTTGGTCCGGTTGTCCCAGAGGTGTTCCCTGAAACGTTCTGCAAGTAGGCGGCCTGTCTCCCCAATGTAGAAGAGGCCACATCGGGTGCAGCGGATACAGTAAATGATGTGTGTGGAGGTGCAGGTGAATTTGCGATAGATATGGAAGGATCCACTGGGGCCTTGGAGGGAGGTGAGGACGCAAGTTTTGCACTTCTTGCAGTTGCAGGGGAAGGTGCCAGGAATGGAGGTTGGGTTGGTGGGGGGTGTGGACCTGACGAGGGAGTCGCGGAGGGAGTGGTCTCTCCGGAATGCTGATAGGGGTGGGGAGGGAAATGTATCCCTGGTGGTGGGGTCTGTTTGGAGGTGGCAGAAATGACGACGGATGATATGATGTATCCGGAGGTTGGTGGGGTGGAAGGTGAGGACCAGTGGGGTTCTGTCCTGGTGGTGATTGGAGGGGTGGGGTTCAAGGGCGGAGGTGCGGGAAGTGGAGGAGATGAGGTGGAGAGCATCGTCGACCACGTTGGAGGGGAAATTGAGGTCTTTGAAGAAGGAGGCCATTTGGGTTGTTCGGAATTGGTCCTCCTGGGAGCAGATGCGGCGGAGGCGAAAGAAATGGGAATATGGGATGGCATTTTTACAGGGGGCAGGGTGGGAGGAGGTGTAATCTAGGTAGCTGTGGGATTAGGTTGATTTGTAGTAAATGTCTGTGTTGATTCGGTCGCCTGAGATAGAAATGGAGAGGTCTAGGAAGGGAGGGAGGAGTCTGAGACGGTCCAGGTAAATTTGAAGTCGGGGTGGAAGGTGTTAGTAAAGTGGATGAATTGTCCAACCTCCTCGTGGGAGCACGAGGTAGCGCCAATACAATCATGGTGACAATTGAGGGCCTAAGAGTGAAGGGTATGGGCAGGAAATCCAAGAGTAGCATGAGTTTGATCAAGAAAGAAAAGGAAGCATATGTCAAGCACAGTGCCTTACAAACAGGGGAGGCCTTTCAGGAGTATAGAGTGTGTAGTGGTTGTACAAAAAGGAAATTAGGAGGGCAACGAGGGTCCACAAAATATCTTAGATGGGATTGAGTAAACCTCCAAGGCACCTTATAAATATATTAAGAGTGAGAGAACTAGAGGGTAGGGGTGGGATCCATTAGAAACCAAAGGAGCATGGTGCTAGTGGACATGGGTGAGGTTTTAAATGGATACTTCTCATCCGTATTCACAGAGTAAAAAGACTTTGTCACCAGGGATTCAGTTTGCATGGTCAGGTTCGAGAACATGTTAATATTAATATGGGGGAGCTATTAGATGTATTAGTGGGCATGCAAGTGAATTAATCCCCAAGGCCTGATGAAATGTAACTAGGTCAGAGCCTGTGTGAAGTTAGTCATCACTTTACTAGCCTCAGGCAAAGCGACAGATCGCTTGAGGGGAGTTAATATGGCTCCTGTGTTCAAGAAGGGAAGCAGAGACAGACCAGGTAATTATACAGAGCAATTAGTCTGATATCAGGGAAATTATTGGAAAACATTCTGAATGATAGAATTAATAAATACTTGGAAATGCAGGAATTGATCAGGGATCATCAGAGTGGATTTGCTGGATGGAAGGATCCGTCTGACTGAGTTTTAAAAAAACGTTTACAAAATATGTTGATGAGAGGAGTATAGTTAATATGGTTTATATGGACTTCTATTTGTCCTTTGACAATGTCCCACATAGAAGGCTGGGCGGCACGGTGGCGCAGTGGTTAGCACTGCTGCCTCACAGCGCCAGAGACCCGGGTTCAATTCCCACCTCAGGCGACTGACTGTGTGGAGTTTGCATGTTCTCCCCATGTCTGCGTGGGTTTCCTCCGGGTGCTCCGGTTTCCTCCCACAGTCCAAAGATGTGCAGGTCAGGTGAATTGGCCATGCTAAATTGCCCGTAGTGTTAGGTAAGGGGTAAATGTAGTGGTATGGGTGGGTTGCGCTTCGGTGGGTCGGTGTGGACTTGTTGGGCCGAAGGGCCTGTTTCCACACTGTAATGTAATCTAATCTAATCTAAAAGGTCATGGTACCCAAGGCAACTTGGCAAATTGGATCCAAAACTGGTTTACAAATTGCAGGTAATGGTGGAGGGTTGTTTTTGTAATTGAAGCTTGTGACCAGCAGTGTGCCACAGGGATTGATGCTAGAACCCTTGCTATTTATTTTTGTTAACAACTTGGATGTGAATGTAGAAGTTTAATTAGTAAGCTTGTATGATTAGATTCCCTACAGCGTGGAAACAGGCCCTTCGGCCCAACAAGTCCACACCAACCCTCCGAAGAGTAACTCACCCAATCCCATTTCCCTCTGATTAATGCACCTAACACTATGGGGCAATTTAGCATGGCCACTTCACCTCACCTGCACATCTTTGGACTGTGGGAGAAAACTGGAGTACCCGAGGAAACCCACGCAGGCATGGGGAGAAGGTGCAAACTTCACACAGTTGCCCAAGGTTGGAATCGAACCTGGGGCCCTGGTGTTGTGAGGCAGCAGTGTGAATCACTGAGCCACTGTGCTGCCCTTTGTATGTGACATAAAAATTGATGTTGTTGCTAATAATGGGGATTGTCCCAGATTACCATCTGATATTGCTGATAAATTGGGCACAGCAATGGCAGATAAGCACAAGGTGGTGCATTTTGGGAAGGTGGTAGGGATACGGAATGTGCTGCCTGGAAGGTGGTGGCCGTGTGTACTCTTGCAACATTTAAGAAACATCGGGATGAGTACTTAAAATCCCAGGGCGTACTATGCTATGGTCCAAATGGTAAATGGGATTAGTGTAGTTCGGTGTTTGCTGGTCAGAATTGACACAGTGGCTGAAAGGTCTGCTTCTATCCTGTTTGACTCTGTGTGTTGCTCTGCTATTGACTTCGTATGTTTGTGCGGGGGAGGTCTTGTCTCAAAAGTTTGATTGAGATTTTTGAGGATGTTACAAAGGTGATTGATAAAGGTAGGGCAGTGGATAAGGAGCATGTTTTCATGGCATTCATAAGGTTCCTGACAGTAGGCTGGTCCAGATGACTAAGTCACTTGGGATCCATGGTGAGTTAGCCAGTTGGATACAAAATTGGCTTGGTCATAGAAGACAGAGGGTATTTGAGGTGGTATGTTTTTCTTACTATAGGTATGTAACCAGTGGTGTTACTCAAGGACCAGTGCTGGGATCCCTAAGAAAAAAATAGATTAGATTCCCTACAGTATAGAAACAGGCCCTTCGGTCCAACAAGTCCACACTGACCCTCTGAAGAAAACCCACCCAGAACCATTCCCCTACCCTATATTTACCCTTGACAAATGCACCTAACTTTGTGGACAATTTAGCATGGCCAATTCACCTGACCTGCACATCTTTGGAATGTGGGAGGAAACCAGAGCACCCGATGGAAACCCATACAGACATGGAGAATGTGCAAGCCCCACACAGACAGTCGCCCAAGGCTGGATTTGAATCCGGTTCCCTGGCAGTGTGAGGCAGCAGTGCTAACCACTGAGCCACCCAAGAGCTACTATATCACCTAAGATGGTCTGATTACTAAATTTGCAGATGACATGAGCATAGGTGCAGTTGTAGATAGTGAGGAAGGTTATCGAAGGATACAGCAAGATATAGGTCAGTTGGAATTTTGGGCAGACAAATAGCAGATGGTGTTTCATCCACATAAGTGTGATGTGATGCACCTTTGGAGATCAAATGCACGAGAAAAATACATAATAAATAGCAGGAGTCTAAGGAGCATTGATATACAAAGGGACCTTGGGGTGCAAGTCCATAGCTCCCTGAAAGTGGCAACAAAAATGGATAAAATGGTAAAGAATGTATACAGCATACAGTCATTGGTCAGGGGTTTGAGTATAAAAGCTTGCAAGTCATGTTGCAGTTGTATGAGACTTTAGTTAGGTCACATTTGGAATAGTGTGTGCAGTTCTGGTCACCACACTGAAGGAAGGATATGGAGGGCTGAGAGAGGGTGCAAAGAGATTTACTGCCACAGTGTTATGGGTTTAGATGGAGAGGATTCCTGAAGAAGGGCTTATGCCCGAAACGTCGATTCTCCTGCTCCTTGGGTGCTGCCTGACCTGCTGCGCTTTTCCAGCAACACATTTTTCAGTTACTAGAGAAGGTGCAAAACTTGACCTACTCTTGGGAAATAAGTCAGAGCAGGTGACTGAAGTGTCAGTGGGGGAGCACTTTGGGGCCAGCAACCATAATTCTATTAGATTTTAAATAGTGTTGGAAAAGGATAGACCAGATCTAAAAGTTGAAGTTCTAAACTGGAGAAAGGCTAATTTTGACGGTATTAGGCAAGAACTTTCAAAAGCTGACTGGGGGCAGATATTCGCAGATAAAGGGTCGGCTGGAAAATGGGAAGCCTTCAGAAATGAGACAATGAGAATCCAGAGAAAGTATATTCCTGTTAGGGTGAAAGGAAAGACTGGTAGGTATTGGGAATGCTGGATGACTAAAGAAATTGAGGGTTTGGTTAAAAAAAAGAAGGAAGCATATGTCAGGTATAGACAGGATAGATTGAGTGAATCCTTAGAATATAAAAGTAGTAGGAGTATACTTAAGAAGGAAATGAGGAGGGCAAAAAGGGGACATGAGACAGCTTTGGCAAATAGAGTTAAGGAGCATCCAAAGAGTTTTTACAAATATAATAGGGACAAAAGGGTAACTAGGGAGAGAATAGGGCCCCTTAAAGATCAGCAAGGCCTTTGTGCGGAGCCACAGAAAATGGGGGAGATACTAAATGAATATTTTGCATCAATATTTACTGGGGAAAAGGATATGAAAGATATAGAAAGTAGCGAACCACAGTAGGGAACTATAGACCAGTGAGCCTGATGTCAGTGGTGGGCAAGTTGTTGGAGGGAATCCTGAGGGACAGGATGTACATGTATTTGGAAAGTCAAGGACTGATTAGGGATAGTCAACATGGCTTTGTGCGTGGGAAATCATCTCACAAACTTCATTGAGTAACAAAGAGGATTGATAAGGCCAGAGCAGTATATGTGATCTATATGGAATTCAGTAAGGCGTTTCAACAAGGTTCCCCATGGGACACTGATTAGCAAGGTTAGATCTCATGGAATACAGGGAGAACTAGCCACTTGGATACAGAAATGGCTCAAAGGTAGAAGACATAGGGTAGTGGTGAAGGATTCTTTTTCAGACTGGAGGCCTGTGACCAGTGGAGTGCCACGTGGATCGGTGCTGGGTTCTCTACTTTTTGTCATTTATATAAATGATTTGGATGCGAGCATAAGAGGTACAGTTAGTAAATTTGCAGATGACACCAAAATTGGAGGTGTAGTGGATAGTGTAGAAGGTTACCTCAGATTACAACAGGATCTTGATCAGATGATTAGGGGTTTAGATAGGGTTGACCATGAGAACCTTTCTCCACGTATGGAGTCAGCTATTACGAGGGGGCATAGCTTTAAATTAAGGGGTGGTAGGTATAGGACAGATGTTAGGGGTAGATTCTTTACTCAGCGAGTCGTGAGTTCATGGAATGCCCTGCCAGTAGCAGTGGTGGACTCTCCCTCTTTATGGGCATTTAAATGGACATTGGATAGGCATATGGAGGATAGTGGGCTAGTGTAGGTTAGGTGGGCTTGGATCGGCGCAACATCGAGGGCCAAAGGGCCTGTACTGCGCTGTATTTTTCTATGTTCTATAGATGGGCTAATGGGCTGAGAAGTGGCAGATGGAGTTTAATTCAGGTAAATGTGAGGTACTGCATTTTGGGAAAGCAAATCTTAGCAGGACGTATACACCTAATGGTAAGGTCCTAGGGAGTGTTGCTGAACAAGGAGACCTTAGAGTGCAGGTTCATAGCACCTTAAAAGTAGAGTTGCAGGTAGATAGGATAGTGAAGAAGGCATTTGGTATGCTTTCTTTTATTGGTCAGAGTATTGAGTCCAGGAATTGGGAGGTCACGTTGCGGCTGTACAGGACATTGGTTAGGCCACTGTTGAAATATTGTGTGCAATTCTGGTCTCCTTCCCATCGGAAAGATGTTGTGAAACTTGAAAGGGTTCAGAAAAGATTTACAAGGATGTTGCCAGGGTTGGAGAATTTGAGCTATGGGGAGAGGCTGAACAGGGTGAAGCTGTTTTCCTAGAGCATCGGAGGCTGAGGGGTAACCTTACAGAGGTTTACAAAATTATGACGGGCATGGATAGGATAAATAGACAAAGCCTTTTCCCTGGGTTGGGGGAGTCCAGAACTAGAAGGCATAGGTTTAGGGTGAGAGGAGAAAGATATAAAAGGGATCTAAGGGGCAACATTTTCATGCACAGGGTCGTACGTGTATGGAAAGAGCTGCCAGAGGAAGTGGTGGAGGCTGGTACAATTGCAACATTTAAGAGGCATTTGGATGGGTATATGAATAGGAAGGATTTGGAGGGACATGGGCCGTGTGCTGGCAGGTGGGTCTGGATTGGGTTGGGATATCTGGTCGGCATGGACGGGTTGGACCGAAGGGTCTGTTTCCATGCTGTACATCTTTATGACTCTATGACAAGGATATTGCTGACATTGAAGTAAATTAGCTATAATGAGAGTTTGGACAAACTTGGATTGTTTTCACTAGAGCACCAGAGGCTGAGGGGTGAAGTGATAGAAGTATATAAAATTGAGTGGCATGGATAGAATGATAATTGGAGTCTTTTTCCCAGAGTGGAAATACCAAATAACAGAGGAAATAAGTTTAAGGTGAGAGGTGTGGAAGAGTAAAGGAGATATGCGAGACAGGTTATTTACATAGTGCCTGCAATGTGCTGCCAGAGGAAGAAGCAGATACGATTGCAACATTTAAGATGCATTTAGAAAGACAAGAGAACAGAGAGAAATGGAACACATGCAGACAGATGAGATTAGTTTAGAATGGCATCAGGGTCAGCACAGATTTGGAGGGTCGAAGGGTCTATTCCTATGGTACACTGTTCTGTGTTCTGTTTTGACTGTTACTGTGAGTTACAGTGCTTCAATATTGTCATTGTAAATTATACTGCAAAGTTTTCCCATTGAAACAGCACAATATTATTGTTCCCATTCTCTGAAGTTTTAGTTGTTATTTAAATATATAACCTTCCACTGTTATTTCCAACCCTCCCTTCAGGAGATGCACATACAGTTGAGTGGAGCCACCTACGAGCACCTTATAGACAGTCCATTCATCTTTGAGCGACGAGGGACGATAACAATAAAGGTAGAGTCCTGACCAACTCCAAGGTCAACAAAGGACGGAATTGTGGATAGTTTGTGTTTCTGACTAAGGTCTGTCTGGCTAACTTTGTATTTGGACAATATGATTTTGGAATGCACAGACTTCCCTAAAAGTTAGGTTTCATGAGGCAACAAGGGAGTTGTGGGGTAACTTGAATAGGTTTCAGCTGAGATTTCAATTTGCCAACCAGAAATTGATAGCGCTGTGAGCCATTTGACATTGTGTAGTGTATCTGAGATCAGTGGGTTTCCTTTGTTTAACTGGAGGGCACAGGGGATGGGAGCAGGAGGATGGCAATCTCCATTGGGGCTCTGGACCATTACAGGTTGGGTAGGATGGGATGGGGGCAAAGGAGGTGGGTCAGGACATGTAGGAATTGTGTTTGAACAGTCAGATATCTGCCTGTAGTGGAGTTGGTGGAGACAGTCAGTTTAGTTTTGCATGTGCAAAACTAAAACTCAGTCTTTGTGTGTGACGCTGTAGTACACAGTTTGCTTAATACACGGCGTGTGTATGTGTGTGTGTGTATATATGTGTCTGATACCATACAGACAGTCTATACATTACTTATTATAGCATCTTTAATGGATTTTAATGCTCATGCTCTTGGTGAGCTTTGAGAGACAGAGTAGAATGGGATAGATCATTGGGGTGAATGAGTCAGTGGATAGAGCATTTAAACCAAGACAGAGCACTGAGATTTGGACAGGACATGTGACAGAGAACTGGTACTGAGATGTAACACTAGTCACAGGACCGAGACAGAGACAGAGCACTGGACAAAATGCTGGGACTGAGACAGAACAATGGGATGAGGACAGACACTGAGACTAAGGCAGACACTAAGGTAGAGCTCTGGGCAGACACTGAGACTGAGGTAAAAACAATGACTGCAGATGCTGGAAACCAGATTCTGGATCAGTGGTGCTGGAAGAGCACAGCAATTCAGGCAGCATCCGAGGACAGGCAAAATCAACGTTTCGGGCAAAAGCCCTTCATCAGGAATAAAGGCAGAGAGCCTGAAGCGTGGAGAGATAAGCTAGAGGAGGGTGGGGGTGGGGATAGGGTAGCATAGAGTACAATAGGTCAGTGGGGAAGGAGATGAAGGTGATAGGTCAGGGAGGAGAGGGTGGAGTGGATAGGTGGAAAAGGAGCTGGGCAGGTCGGACAAGTCCGGACAAGTCAGGGGATCGTGTTGCCCAAGGTTAGAAACTAGGATGAGGTGGGGGAAGGGGAAATGAGGAAACTGTTGAAATCCACATTGATGCCCTGGGGTTGAAGTGTTCCGAGGCGGAAGATGAGGCGTTCTTCTTCCACACGTCTGGTGGTGAGGGAGCGGCGGTGGAGGAGGCCCAGCACCTCCATGTCCTCGGCAGAGTGGGAGGAGGAGTTGAAATGTTGAGCCACGGGGCGATTTGGTTGATTGGTGCGGGTGTCTCGGAGATGTTCCCAAAAGCGCTCTGCTAGGAGGCGCCCAGTCTCCCCAATGTAGAGGAGACCGCATCGGGAGCAACGGATACAATAAATGATATTGGTGGATGTGCAGGTAAAACTTTGATGGATGTGGAAGGTTCCTTTAGGGCCTTGGATGGAGGTGAGGGAGGAGGTGTGGGCACAGGTTTTACAGTTCCTGCGCTAGCAGGGGAAAGTGCCAGGATGGGAGGGTGGGTCGTAGGGGGGGCGTGGACCTGACCAGGTAGTCACGGAGGGAACGGTCTTTGCGGAAGGCGGAGAGGGGTGGGGAGGGAAATATATCCCTGGTGGTGGGGTCTGTTTGGAGGTGGCGGAAATGTCGGCGGATGATTTGGTTTATGCGAAAGTTGGTAGGGTGGAAGGTGAGCACCAGGGGCGTTCTGTCCTTGTTGCGGTTGGAGGGGTTGGGTCTGAGGGCGGAGGTGCGGGATGTGGACGAGATGCGTTGGAGGGCATCTTTAACCACGTGGGAAGGGAAATTGCGGTCTCTAAAGAAGGAGGCCATCTGGTGTGTTCTATGGTGGAACTGCTCCTCCTGGGAGCAGATACGGCGGAGGCGGAGGAATTGGGAATACGGGATGGCATTTTTGCAAGAGGTAGGGTGGGAAGAGGTGTAATCCAGGTAGCTGTGGGAGTCGGTGGGTTTGTAGAAAATGTCAGTGTCAAGTCGGTCGTCACTGATGGAGATGGAGAGGTCCAGGAAGGGGAGGGAGGTGTCAGAGATGGTCCAGGTAAATTTAAGGTCAGGGTGGAATGTGTTGGTGAAGTTGATGAATTGCTCAACCTCCTCGCGGGAGCACGAGGTGGCGCCAATGCAGTCATCAATGTAGCGGAGGAAGAGGTGGGGAGTGGTGCCTGTGGAAGATCAACTGCTCTACGTAGCCAACAAAGAGACAGGCATAGCTGGGGCCCATACGTGTGCCCATGGCTACCCCTTTGATCTGGAGGAAGTGGGAGGATTCAAAGGAGAAATTGTTAAGGGTGAGGACCAGTTTGGCCAAACGAATGAGAGTGTCGGTGGAGGGGTACTGTTGGGAACGTCTGGAGAGGAAAAAACGGAGGGCTTGGAGGCCCTGGTCATGGGGGATGGAGGTGTAGAGGGATTGGATATCCATGGTGAAGATGGAGGCATTGGGGGCCGGGGAAATGGAAGTCTTGGAGGAGGTGGAGGGCGTGGGTGGTGTCTCGAACGTATGTGGGGAGTTCCTGGACTAGGGGGGATAGGACAGTGTCGAGGTAGGTAGAGATGAGTTCAGTGGGGCAGGAGCATGCTGAGACAATGGGTCGGCCAGGGTGGTCAGGCATGTGGATCTTGGGAAGGAGGTAGAACCGGGCAGTGCGGGGTTCCCGGACTATGAGGTTGGAAGCTGTGGGTGGGAGATCTCCTGAGGTGATGAGGTTCTGTATGGTCTGGGAGATGATGGTTTGGTGATGGGGGGTGGGGTCAAGGGGGCGGTAGGAAGACGTGTCCTCGAGTTGGCGTTTGGCTTCAGCAATGTAGAGGTCAGTGCGCCAGACTACCACTGCGCCCCTTTGTCCGCTGGCTTGATGGTGAGGTCAGGATTGGAGCAGAGGGATTGGAGGGCTGTGCGTTGTGAGGATGAGAGGTTGGAGTGGGGGAGGGGGGTCGACAGGTTGAGGCGGTTAATGTCCCGGTGGCAGTTGGAAATGAAGAGGTCGAGGGCAGGTAATAGGCCAGCACGGGGTGTACAGGTGGATGTAGTGTGTTGGAGGTGGGTGAAGGGGTCCTCGGAAGGTGGGCGGGAGTCCTGATTGTGAAAGTAAGCTCGGAGGCGGAGGCGACGGAAGAATTGTTCGATGTCACGGCGTGTATTAAATTCATTGATGCATGGGCGGAGGGGGACGAAGGTGAGTCCTTTGCTGAGGACTGATCGTTCGTCCTCAGTGAGGGGGAGGTCTGGGGGGATGATGAAAACTCGGCAGGGCTGGGAGCTGGGAGCTGGTGTGGGTGTAGAGCTGGGAGTGGGGTCGGAGCCAGTACCTGGAGTGGGTGTGATGGTGGGGGGAATGGGGGTAGAGTCATGAGCAGGGGTAGTGTTCCCCTCGGGGTTCTGGGGGGTGGGGACAGTGACAGTGGGGTCTGTGGGGGGCGTGTCAGCAGAGTGCAGGTGAGTGGCGTTGGTGGGGACGGAAGTGGTGGCAGACACGGCAGTAGGGGTAGCGGAAGTCACTGAGCGTGTGACATCGGCGATGATGTGAGGGCCGGAAGTGGCTGTGGGAGTGGCCATGAAGGGGGCAGAAGTGACATCATCAATCAGCGTGGGGGTGGTAGCTGCATCAGCCGCATGGCTAATGGTGTTTCCGAGGCCAGGAGAATCTTCTGGAATGTTCGAGGAGCGCTGGTTTTGGAGGTGAGCACTGAAACTGGGTCTGGGACTGGGACTGGGATAGTGCACTGGCACATTACTACTGTTTCTTTTGTATTCTCTCTAACTCTACATTCTGCTTCTTTGTAGGGGAATGTGGAGATTGAAACATACTGGCTGAAGGGGAAGAGGGATAAGGATGGGAATGCACAGGCAGCCTGTCCACAGTTTGATACTCAAGCAATCAGCACAACAACCCTAACACCAGAATCGTCATTGGGTAGAAAGAGGGAGTTGGTGAGACATCCACTGTCTACAATATCAAAATGTACATAACCCCTAATACAGGGAAGTGAAGAGAACTCTGACTCACTGGTTACATTTTATCCAAGCCTTAAGGGGTGTTAATGCTGTGTTAATGTCACAGGATTAGTCATCCCAAGGAAAAAACAGATATTACTGGAAAAACTCAGCTGCTCTAGAAGCATCGATGGAGACAAAGCAGACTCAATGTTTTGGGTCCAGTGATCATGGACATCACATCAGTTTTTGTAAAACCCCATTTGCTTCAATAAAATCCTTTAGGAAAGACAATCTGTCATCCTTATCCATTTTGGCCTCCATGTGATTCCAGACCCACAGTCACTCTTAACTGTCCTCTGATATGACTGAATAAGTCACTCCATTCAAGGGTAATTAGGAATTGTGCAGACTGTGCCAATGATGTCCACAAGCCATGATGGAAAGAACAGATGGTTGATACAGACAGGAAGTGGAGGGAACGCTTTACAAAATTTGCACGGGAAATGAATAGATGATGCTGTGCAGAGTTCGCACATAGTGACTGGTAGATCCTTCGGACCATGTTGGATCTTTCTTTGACTTTGTCATTTAGAATCATAAATAAAAGATGTAGCCTGTACCATCAGAAATACACTAATATATACACTCGTTCCACTTTCACAGGCATGGCCCATATGTTATGACATGTCAAGTACTAAGCCAAGTACTGTTTAAAGATTGTGAGCTTTCCCATCTCAACTCCCCTCTCAGGTACTGCATTCCAGATACACACCACCCTCTGAGTAAAAAAATGTTTTCCTCAAATCCCCTCTAAACCTCCAGCCTTTGTTTAAAGTTATTCCCCATGTTATTGATCCTTTGACTAAGGGGAACAGCTGCTTTCTATTCTCCTTGTCCAAACCCCTTATCATCTTAAAACCCTGATTTGGTCCCCCCCTCAAACTTCTCTGCTTCACTGAAAACAACTCAAAGCCTACACAGGATCTCTTCATAGCTAAAATGGTCCAACCTAGTCAACATCCTGGTGAAGCCTTGTTCAGGGCAACCACTTCTTCTAATGCATAGACCAAAACTGTACACAGTACTCCAGCTCCAACCTCCAACATGTACTCCTCCCTGCTCTTATAATCTGTGCCTCAACTGATGAAAGCAAGGGTCCCGTATGCCACTTTAACTACTTTATTAACCTGTCCTGCCACCTTCAGGCCCCTCGATTCTGCTGAGCTTCCTACTATTCTGCTATTAATTGAGAACTCCCTCGTCTTCTTCGAAAGTACATCATCTCACATTCATCAGGGTTAAATTCAATCTGCCACTGATTGGTCCATCTGACCAATCTGTTCTTATCCTCCTCTAACCTAACACCTTCCTCCTCACAGTCAACCACCCAGCCAATCTTTGGGTCATCCATCCGCTTATCATCCCTCGTTACATTCCCAGCTACATCAATTATAAATATCACAAATAATAAGGGAGCCAGTATTGATTCCTGTGGCGCAGCACAATACACTGGGCTCCAGTCACAGAAACAATCTTTTACCCCCAATCTCTGGCTCCTGTCACTAAACCAACTTTGTATCCATCTTGCCAAGCTACCCTGAATCCCATGAGCTTTTGCTTTGTTTATCAATTTCCCATTTGGGAATTTGCTGAAATCCAGATATATTACATCAACTGCCCTAACCTCATCCTCCAAGATATTCCACAAGATTTGTTCAACATGACCTCCCTCTTACAAAGTCATCCCTGATGAAATCTTGCCTCTCTAAATGGAGATTCATTTAAACCAATCGTTTCCTCACCATTGGTATTAGACTCACTGGTCAGTAGTTCACTGATCTATCTCCACCACCTTTCTTGTAACATGGAACCACATTGGCTGTTCTCTAGTCCTCTGACACCTCCTCTGCAGCCAGAGATAATTTGTACATTTGGGTCAGAGCTTCTGTAATTTCCTAAACAAGGTCAGAAATCATTGGAAAAACTCAGCAGATCTGGCAGCATCTATGAGTAGGGATTGTTCTGAAGAAGGGTAATTGGACCTGAAACATTAACTTTGCTTTACCTCTACAGATGCAGCCAAATCTGCTGAGTTTTTCCAGCAATTTCTGATTTCCAGCGCCCACAGTTCATTGATTTTTGTTTAGAGGTCCCCTGTGATTTCCTCCCTCATCTCTCACAACAGCTTGGGATACAACTTATCTGAACCTGGGGAGTTATCCACTTTTAAATCCACAAAACTTCTAATACCTCCTTGCTTCTATCGATCTGTTCAAGAGCTTCTTAGTCCAACTTCTCAAACTCTGTACTTAGAATCATAGAATCCCTACAGTGTGAAAGCAGACCATTTGGCCCATCAGGTCCACACTGACCCTGTGAAAAGCATCCACCCCAGACCCACCCTAATCCTGTAAACCTGCATTCCCAAAACTAATCCACCTACCCTGCACATCCCTGGACACAATATGCAATTTACATGCCAAATCACCAAACTTTATTATGTGGGAAGAAACTGGAGCACCTAGAGGGGACCCATGCAGACCTGGGGAGAATGTGCGACTCCACCTAGATAGTCGTCCGAGGCTGGAATCGAATCCAGGTCCCTGGTGCTTGAGACAACAGTGCTGTTCCTCCTCCTTCCACATAAAGCAGATGCAGTATAAACTTCCTGCTTCAACTTTTCTTCCTCTGTCTCCATCTCTAGATAAATTCACCCAACATTCTGGATGAGGAGAAACTTGTTCACTCCGAACACTCTCAGCGAGGAGAAATGGTTACATCAACAGCATCACTGGGAATGTCAATGCAGAGAATCAGCACTGACGAGGATTCTTACGCAAAGGTAACATTAGGCTCCAGATGATTCAAGATTAGGAAACTGTTGGAATTGTCGGAAATAGATTAAATATTCTGGAGATTGATATCAAAAGCGCCTGGATTGTAATTGACAAGGAAAGGTTTGGAAAGCAGGAGACATTTTATAATCGACAAAGGGAAGGTTCAATAGGGAATCTAAAGCCTGGAAAAATAGAGAGATTCTGTCAATTCCAAGGAAATGCTATTAGCTCACGCCACATGACTATCTATCAAACTCAAACAAATCCTAATAGTAGCAGAAAGTGAGGACTGCAGATGCTGGAGATCAGAGTTGAGAGTATGGTACTGGAAAAGCACAGCAGGTCAGGCAGCACCTGAGGAGCAGGAAAATTGACGTTTTGGACATCATTTCCTGATGAAGGACTAATGCCTGAAACGTCGATTCTCCCGCTCCTCGGATGCTGCCTGATCGGCTGTGCTTTTCCAGATCCCAATAGTACACTCTGTGACCGTGTTTCAAACCAATAGTAATTCCACTAGATCATTCGAAAGAGACCACCAACAATCCCAAAATAATATTTGCTCACTCTATATGAACACCTGTCCAACTCAAACTAATCACAATAGATCACTCCACATGATCCTGTATAAATCTCATGAGCTGCCTTTACATTACCTCTGTGCTTTTCCAGCACCACTCTAATCTACATGACTCTGTGTCAATCTCAAAATGATCTCATTAGCTCATGTAAAATACCCTGTGTTGACTGAACCCATTAGTGCACTTTACAGGACTATCACTCTCCATGACCCCCATATCAAAGCCAGAATACGCCCATTATCTCAGATTACCCTGTATCAATCCCAAAATACAGATAGCACCAAAAGCTCACTTGACATGATCCTCCAACCCAAATTTAAACCTATTTGCTCACTCTAGATGACCCTGTATCTAACCTAAATTAATCCTTTGAGCTCAATTTGTTTTTTTGCTCAATACATTATATCAAGCCCAAAATAATCCCATTAGCACAAACAACATGATTCTGTATCACACAAAATCTAATCCCATGAGATGATTCTACAGAGCCCTTTATCAAGCCCAATATAATCCCATTCACTAACTTTCTATTAATCCCAAGCTAATGCTATTCACTCAATCTCAAAAGGTGAATTAATGATAAAAGGCAAAGTTAATCGCTGTTTATCTGAATGTGCATAGTATTCCGAACAAAGTAGGTGAATTAACCACATAGATACAGGTTATTGGGTATGATCTTATAGCCAGTACAGAGTCATGGTTACAAGGAGATCAGATTGGTACTACTATATGTTCAGGAGTATGTGACTTTCTGAAAGGACCAACAGGAAGGAAAGGGTGGTGGGGCAGCATTAATAGTATGGATGGAGTAAGTATGATAACAAGAAATCATGTTGAATCGTAAGATGGGTGGAGATGAGAAATAAAACTGAATAAAACACCGGTAGGAGGAGTCTATAGGTCGAAACTTTATTGCTGGAACAGCACAGCAGGTCAGGCAGCATCCAGGGAACAGGAGATTCGACGTTTCGGGCACAGGCCCTTCTTCAGGAATGAGCAGAGAGTGTTCAGCAGGAGAAGATAAAAGGTAGGGAGGAGGGACTTGGAGGAGGGGCGTTGGAAATGTGATAGGGCCTGTGCCCGAAACGTCGAATCTCCTGTTCCCTGGATGCTGCCTGACCTGCTGTGCTGTTCCAGCAATAAAGTTTCAACTTTGATCTCCAGCATCTGCAGACCTCACTTTCTCCTCGGAGTCTATAGGTCCCCTAGTGGCAGCAATATATTAGGACATGGAATATATCAGGAGACAATGAGAGCCTGTAACAACTATAGTATATTAATCATAGTGATTTAATCTTCATATAGATGGGGATAGGTTTGCACCAGAAGCCATGGGGAGGAATTCCTAGAATGCATTCAGGATAGTTTCTGGGAACCATATGTTATGGACCTAACCAGGGATGAGGCTATTTTGGATCTGGTGATATGAAATGGGGCATGGAAGGTTGGCTATCAGTAGAATTAGGGTCAAGGAGGTGGGTCTCTTGGAAAAGATGAGCTGAGCTCGGAGAGGGTATTGGGAAATAGGAGAGAGAATGGGGCAAGATGTGAGTTCAAGACAAGGGCACGGAGCAGCCCAGAGGAAATTTTTGCCCTGTGAGCTAGTGGAAGTGAATTAACCAGCAGAGGCAGCTGTTCAGATTGTCTGATTGGAGCCGTATGAAGGAAAATACAAATGGATAGCAGCGAGGATGTCCAAAAAAAATTCAGAAGCAAAATGATGATTAGAAATTAAACCACCAAGAAACATAAAACAAAATAGCAAAATAATTTAGTGACAGAAAAACAAAACACAGAATATATTAATAGCGTTACTGTGAGTTACCTCCAGGTGCTCCAGTTTCCTCCCACAATCCAAAGACGTGCAGATTAGGTGAATTGGCCATGCTAAATTGCCCATAGTATTCAGGGATATGTAGGTTAGGTGCATTAGTCAGGGGTAAATGTCGAGCAATAGGGTAGGAGTAATGGGTATGGGTGGGGTTACTCTTCGGGGGGTCAGTGTGCACTTGTTGGGCTGAAGGGCCTGTTTCCATACTGTATGGACTCTACGAGATGAATAGTGAATGTATAGCAAAATGTAAAAATACTAAACAAATTTATTTTTTTGCATTTACTAGGAATGTGATATTGGAAGCTGTTTAGAAATTATAAAACCATGCTTCAAAATAGAGGAATTAGAGAGGAGTGCCTAAAGACTTTCGAGGAAAAGTAAGGTTACATTAGTCAGGAATGATGAACCAGATTTGGTCTCCTAGTTGTGGGAAAGAGAAAGTTGAGGGGGTCCTATTCCAGAGCATAAAGTGTGTGCATTGATCAGGAAAAGCCAAACTAGAGGAACATCACCAAGGTATATTTTTGGAATATGCCGATTTTCACAGGTTGCAGCTTGGCAGGAAAGTGGAACTGAGGCCACAATCTACAATCCAATGAGCCATGATACGATGAAGGTGGATCAGGTAAAGGGGACACTTTGATGCCAATGAGTTGCTCCCCACATAATAGCACAGCGGGAAGGAGATTGACAACACAGAAGATGAGAGTAATTGAGTTCAGGGAATGGTCCCTTAATCATGCAACAGCAAACTTTGAGACTGGTATATCACAATTACCACATATAACAGTACCTGTATTCATATGACATAAACAGGGTTTAAAGAAAGCCCCAAGTCTGGAGACAGAACTTGCCCTTGCCTTCTCCTTGACCTTGTCCTCAAACCCAAACTATTAGGTGTTTGCATAAAAAGTTTGGAGCGAGTAAGGGTGAGAGGCAATTTGATATATGTGTTTAAGATGATGAGAGGCATAGATAGAGTGGATAGCCAGTGACTTTTTCTCAGGGCAGAAATGGCTATCACAAGGGGGCATAATATTAAGGTGATTGGAGGAAGGTTTAGGGGAGATGTAGGTTCTTTACACAGAGAGTGGTGGGTGTGTGGAATGTACTGCCAGCAGTGGTAGTAGAGTCAGATACTTTAGGAAGATTTAAGTGACTCTTGAATAGGCATATGCATGATAGTAAAGGGAAGGGTATGTAGGTTAGTTTGGTCTTTGAATAGGATGAAAAGGTGACACAACATCGAGGGCTGAAGGGCCTGTACTGTGCTGTTTTGTTCTATGTTCTAAAGACCACATGACACAAGACAGACCCCTCCCATTAGAATCTATTAATGCTGAATAATATAGACACAGATTTTGGGAACTTTGCAAAACATGTAAGGGAGAAAGGAATTGAGGTCTTTACTGTTGATTAGATGAGGAAGGGTGAGGGGGTCAAATGGGGTACCAGGATAGGCTGAATGCTCCAAATGGCTTGCTGCTGTGCCATGTAGCACCTTTCAGAATTGGAAGATTAAGTAACTGTGTCAGGAATCCATGATGTCCTTGCACTTGTTACTAATAAGATATTACTTTTAACACATTCAGCTCCCCCAATAGATCGATGTTGTGTCCCTTCTCCAAACAGTGCTCCTTCCAACACTCACCATCCGAATGTCTCAGTTTGCTGTCAGAATGAATGAGGTGGAGGTGATTGGTTAGACACAGATAAAAATAGAAAATAGGAGCAGGAGTAGGCCATTTAGTTGTTGAGTCTGTTCTGCTATTCAATATGATCATTGCTGATCATCCAACTCAGTATCCTGTTCCTGCTTCCTTCCCAATCCTTTACCTCTAGGAACGATATCAAACCCCTTCTTGAAAACATTCAACCCTTTCTATGGCAGAGAATTCCACAGGCTCACACCTTCTGGATGAAGACATTTCTCCCCAGCTCAGTCCTAAGTGGCATATCCAGTATCCTTAGACTTGATCCCTGGTTCTGGACTTCATGGTCATTATTAATATTGTTCCTGTGTTTACACTGGCTAGTGCTGACTGAAGATCTCTGCATGCTCCTCATAGATCACCCTTCCCCCAGCAGCGAGGATGCCAGCTTACAGATATTATGTTAAGCTCTCTCACTTAAATTGTTAATATCCATTGTGAATAACTGGGGTTCAAGCACTGATTTAACCTTCAACTACTGAAATTGAGACTTGCAAAGAACATATTTAAGCTTTGTGCCACAAGTCCTGCAAATTTAAACTTATTGCTGTTAAAAAATGGCAGCATTTTAAAAATGCATACAGTGCATTGCAACAGTTTGTTCTGAGATTAAGTTGACAACACCTTACCCATGATAGCATCATTTAGGATGTATCTAGACAGATAAATGAATGGGCAGGGAGCAAAGGGATACAGATCTTTAGAAAATAGGCGGCAGATTTAGATAGAGGATCTGGATCAGTGCAGGCTTGGAGGATTGAAGGGCCTGTTCCTGTGCTGTAATTTTCTTTGTTTGATCCATTCATTCTATGATATTCAGCTGGCTGACCTAGTTATAATTGCTACATCCCTCCCACTGAGTCTGCAGACTTGTCCCTTTTCTTGGGAGCATCCTAACAGCATTGGTACGGATGTGGGGTGGGCAGAGTCAGGGACTGGCAGTGGGCAGGGATGAGGATAGGCGGAAATCATAATGGGCAATGGGGAGAATGAATGATGGCCAATGCTCCCTGGAAATATTAATTCTGTTTGATCTGTGATTCAGTTGAAAAAACACTCATTATCAGAGCCAGAGGGATTGGATCACTGAGCTACAGGAGACTGGAGAAGAAAGTGAAATGATTGGAATAGCAAAGAAGGAATGAATGGAAATTGAAAGGGCTTTCTCAAACCAGGAACCATAGAGAACCAAGCTTATCTTGTTAACTGTTATCAGCTTTGTTATTAATTAGTTCAGTATTTGTCATTGTGCTTCTGTGTTGAGGATCTGGATCAGGGTTAGGGTTGACCACATCTGCCTGTTAGGTACAATGTGAATCCTTGATGCTGGTTGTGTAATAAAGATGTTTTGTGTTTTGCAGAACCATTATAAAGAGTCTTTTGTGGAAAATGATCCAGGGCTTGTGACTCATCAACAGGAAGATACTCACTTTGATACGAAACTGGAGCAACGTGTGGCTCCCTTACCCACCTCCCAGAATGGTGTGATTCCTAAGACACCAATCTGTCAACTCCTCTGAACCCTCACAATGCTTCAAGATGGAGTCTTCTTTCTTCCACCATCATTGATTGGACAACATATTTTAGACAAAATGCTGTTTGATATGTAGTATATTTGAGGATGAATTAAGCAAATACTCTTTGTGACATGCTGAAGATCTCTGGTGTGCCCAAATCTCCATGCTCTTCTATTTCACACCTAGAATCACCACTAAAAAGATGTGTTATTTATTGTGTTAATAGAAAAGTGGTCAACAATCAGAGTGAGCGTCAGTCTTCATCTCCTTCTTTGATTCCTTCCTTGCTAAATCTTAAAATAGAGCTCTTGCCTGACACCTACTCACTTCATGATTTAAAAACAAGACTCGCTGCAAACATTCAGAAGACCAGACAGCATCTGTGGAGAAAGAAATGGAGTTAATGTTTCACTATTAGATGGGACTGAAAATTGGAAATCATTTACTGAACAATCTGGACTATGCCCAGATTTATTTTGGAAACCAATGACCAAGAGCATTGGCTGGTCTCACAAGATTATGCATTTGTGTGTGTTTGTTATGACAAGGGATAAACCCTCTGCCAATTTAAACTAGCAACACAGAAAAGATTCACCCCATGCTGTAATCTGTTAAAAGTCGAGAGGCAAAGAACTATCCCAAAAGTCACTACTTAAAATAAAAAAAGACTTTATTCTTTAAGTCTACAGAGAATATTAACTAACAACTATTTACAACTCCTTTCTCTTAAACCTATCTTTTATGTTAAATTCTACAATACTAGTCTGATAAAATGTCCTGATTACGATTTACAAAAAAAAAATCACGTTTCAAATCCAGTCAGCTTTGCCGAATCTCCTTTTGTAGATTCTCTCCATGTCGGTTTCTATGTTCTGCTGTGCAAACTTCTTCCACAGGCAGGTACCTCTCAGAGACCTCTTAAACCTATATCTGTTGGTCTTTTGGCAAGTCTCTCTCAACTGTTCAAAAACATCTGGTTTTATACCCCAAAAATATCGGATTATTTCATTGGTTTCAGCTCAATGATCTGTTGGAGTTGTAATAGATTTTAAGCAGCTGAGGGGGTGGTGGCTGGGGCAGGAAAAAAAGTGGGAAGAACAGAGCTGGGGAAGATAAATGATAACACAGTTGGTGGAAATAGACAAATGGAGTGGGCATGGGACTGGTAAAGAAACATCAGATGTGTCCATAGGAGATGCGAAGAGCTGGTCAATGAACTTTCTGAAACAGAAAATGTTGATCTTCATGCAACAATGCATCAGAGTGGGAATAGAGATGTCAGAATGCGAATAAGATGATGAATGAAAATGAAAGACCACTGGTAGCTCAGTGTTGTGTTTGCAGACTGATTGTGGGTTTCCTACTATGCAGGTACCCAGACTGCATTGGTCTTCTGTTATATATGAGACTGCATGATGAGCAGCCTGTACAGAATCCTGAAATGTACCCAGCTGATGGGAGAGGAACACAGAATGGTTTCCCTTCTACCTCTCTGTGTGGTTATTTCAGAGTTACAGGTACAAACCCATCAGCTCCATGAAAACCAGCAACCCAAGCTTTCACTTTCACTACTTCTTTTCTATACGGATAATTGGTGATTCTCCTTCACAACACTATCTGTCCCTTTGCTTTGACAACACTGGGTAACTCAAGGTACTGGTATACATGAAGCAATTCCTTTTGCTCCCCATCAGAGTCATCAAATTTTTGCAGCATGGAAAGAGGCCCCTCAGCACATTGAATCTGAGCCAGTTATCAAACATCCATCTATTCTGATCCCATTTTCCAATATTTGGCCTGAAGCCTTGCATATGCTGGTATTTTGAGTCCTCATCTACATGCTACTTAAATGTCTTAAGACTTCCTCTAGGTCCAGATAATGACACCCCTCTCAATGAAAATATTTTACCTCAAGTCCTCTCTAAGCCTTGCTTAAATCTGTGCCCTGGTGAGTGATATCTCCATCTATGGAAAAGTTTCTCCCAATCTATCCTGTCTATGCCCCTCTGTGATTTTGTACATGCCAATCAGATTTAACCCCTCCCCCACCTTCTCTGCTCTAAGAAAAACAACTCCGGTCTATCTAGTCTCTGTTCATAACTGAAACTCTCTAGCCCTGATGGAGTGCCACAACATCCTGGTAAATCTCCTCTGCACACTCTTCCACACAATGACATCCTTCCTATAGTATGGTGACCAGAAATGTACACCGTACTCCAGCTCTGGCTTAATGAACATTATACATAATTCCATCATAACCTCCTATAACCCCCTCAACCATCTTACCTACTTCAGGAACCTATAGACATGCATACCAAGTTTCCTCCAATCCTTTGTACTTCCTAAAGTCCTACCATTCATCATGTACCCCTTTGCTTTGCTAGTCTCCCTAAAATACATCACCTTGTGATTCTCAGGATTAAATTCCATTTGCCACTGCTCTGCCTATCTAACCAGCCTGGCTACATTGCCCTGCAGCCGAATGCTTTCCTCCTCACCATTTATCATACCACCAATTTCTGTGTCACCTGCAAACTTACTGATCGCACCTCTTACGTTCATACCTAGATCATTAATGCACACAACAAAAAGCAAGGTACTCATCACCGAGCCCTGTGGTACACCATTGAACACAGGCGTCCAGTCATCAAACTACACTTTGACCATCACTCTCTGTTCCTACCTCTATGCCAATTTGGTTCCAATTTAACGATTTGCCCTGGTTCCCATGTGCTATGACCTTCTCAACCTGTCTTCCATGTGACACTTTGTCATCTGCTTCACTACCCTCATCCACACATCTAGTCACCTCCTTGAAAAATTCTGTCAAACCTGTCAGACATGATCTTCCCCTGACAAAGCTATCTTTGATTAATCCTTTCCTCTCCAAGTGGGAGACTAATTCTGTCCCTCAGACTTTTTCAACAGTTTTCAACAGTTTATCAGACTTACTGGCCTGCTGTTCCCTGGTTTATCCCTACCCACTCATCATGAATAATGTTACGACATCAGCTTTCCTCCAGTCCCCTGGCACCCATTCTGTGGCCAGAGAGGATTTGTAAATTAATTTCCGTGTCTCTGCAATCTTCTCCATTGCCTTCCACTGCAGCCTGGGCCTTTTCTGGACCTGGGAATTGATCTACTTTCAAATCTGCTAAAACCATTAATACCTCCTCCACCCAGATTGCTATATTGGTCCCACAATGGCTTATTCTCTTGCCCCACATATACCTAAAAAACATCTTTGGAGCTTTCTTACTCTTATTTGCTAATTTTTTTTCATGTCACTCTTTGGTCTTTTAATTATTTTTGTAAGTCGCCCTTGCACTTTATGGTCTCCTCTAGAGTTACGCTGGTTTGAGCCTTGAGTTTCTATCATAAATTTCCCCCCACCCGCCCCAACATTCAATCCTGTACATTCTTTAACGTCATGGTTCTCTGGACCTCTTGGTTCTGCCCCTCACCTTCATGTGAATATGTTGGCCCTACTCTCACTAGTCAAAGATTCAGAAAGGTTTACAGCACAGGAAATGGCCATTCAGCCCATTGCATTTGTGTCTGTCAAAAACAATTCTAATCCCATTTTCCAGCACTTAGCCCATAACCTTGTGTGTCTTGGCATTGCAAGTACACATCCAAGCACTTCTTATATTGCTTTGAGAGTTTCTGCCTCTATCACCATTACAGGCAGTACATTCCAGATTCCCACCATCCTCTGGGTGAAGTAGTGTCTCCTCACATCTCCTCGAAACCTTCTGCCCTTTACCTTAATGCTATGCCTCCTGGTCACTGATCTCTCCATCAAGGGAGAAAGTTCCTTCATATCCACCCTATCTATGCTCCTCATAATTTTTTTATCTCAATCATGTCCTCTCTCAATCTCCTCTGCTGTAAGGAAAACAACTCCAGTCTATCCAGTTTGTCTTCATAACTGAAACGCTCCAGCCCAGGCAACATCTTGGTAAATCTTGTCTGCATCCTCTGCAGTGCTATCACATAATGTGGATTCCAGAACTGCACACAGTACTCTAGCTGTTGACTAACCAATATTTTATACAGTTCCAGCCTACACTCCCTGCTCTTAAACTCAATGCCTCAACTAATAAAGGCAAGTAGTGCTTATGTCTTCTTAACCATTTTATCCACCTGTCTTGGTAACTTAAGGAACCAGCATAGATGCATACCAACATCTCTCTGATTCTCGGTGCTCCCCAGCGTCCTACCATTCACCATAGATTCCCTTGCCTTGTTTCCCGGGCCAAGTGCATCACCTCACATTTATCCAGACTGAATTCCATTTGCCACTGATCAGCTGTCTATATTGTCTTTTAGTCAAAAGGTAACCCTCCTCACTATTCACCACCCCGCCAATTTTTGTATCATCTACAAATTTACTGATCAACATTTCTTGATTGATGTCTAGATCATTTACATAAACCACAATCAGCAAAGGCCCCAATTCTGATAAACCTTGGATTCTACTGGACATAGACATCCAGCTGGGAAAAACACTCCTCAACCATCACCCTCTGCTTCCTGCCCCCAAGCCAATTGTGGATACAATTTGCCAAATTTCTTTGGTTGTCAGTGGATCCTACCTTTGCTCAGAGTGTCCATGCAGGCTTATCAACAGTTTTGCTGAAGTCCATGTTGACTATTATCATTTATGAATGACTGCCGTTGCTCTGATATGAATATTCCTGCAAGTAGCTGTTTGTCAGTCCACTAGGGCAAGATAATTTATCACATTAAAACCGCCTTCCACAAGGTCTTTATTTCCAGCCAAACATGTGAGACTAATTCCAGAACACTTTTCCTGGAGTGCATCAATGTGATAGTAACTCCAAAACACTTTTCCTGGAGTGCTTCACTGTGATACTAGCTCCAAAACACTTTTTCTGGAGTGCATCACTGTGATGCTGACCCTAAACCACTTTTCCTGGAGTGCTTCACTGTGATACGAGCTGCAAAACACTTTTCCTGGAGTGCATCACTGTGATACTAATTCCAGAACACTTTTCCTGGAGTGCTTCACTGTGATACTAACTCCAAAACACTTTTCCTGGAGTGCTTCACTGTGATACTAACTCCAAAATACTTTTCCTGGAGATCATCAGTGTGATACTAATTCCAGAACACTTTTCCTGGAGTGCATCACTTTGATACTAACCCTAAAACACTTTTCCTGGAGTGTTTTACTTGATACTAACTCCAGAACACTTTTCCTGGAGTGCTTCACTGTGATACTAACTCCAGAATACTTTTCCTGGAGTGCTTCACTGTGATACTAACTCTAAAACACTTTTCCTAGAGTGCTTCACTGTGATACTAACTCTAAAACACTTTTCCTGGAGCCCTTCATTGTGATAATAACTCCAAACACTTTTCCTGGAGTGCTTCACTGTGATATTAGCTCCAAGACACTTTTCCTGGAGTGCTTCACTGTGATACTAACTCTAAAACACTTTTCCTAGAGTGCTTCACTGTGATACTAATTCCAAGACACTTTTCCTGGAGTGCTTCACTGTGATACTAATTCCAACACACTTTTCCTGGAGTGCTTCACTGTGATACTAACTCTAAAACACTTTTCCTGGAGTGCTTCACTGTGATACTAACTCTAAAACCGTTTTCCTGGAGTGCTTCACTGTGATACTAGCTCCAAAACACTTTTCCTGGAGTGCATCACTGTGATACTAATTCCAGAACACTTTTCCTGGAGTGCTTCACTGTGATACTAACCTTAAAACACTTTTCCTGGAGTATTTTACGGTGATACTAACCCTAAAACACTTTTCCTGGAGTGCTTCACTGTGATACTAGCTCCAAAACACTTTTCCTGGAGTGCATCACTGTGATACTAATTCCAGAACACTTATCCTGGAGTGCTTCACTGTGATACCAGCTTCAAAACACTTTTCCTGGAGTGCATCACTGTGATACTAACCCTAAAACACTTTTCCTGGAGTGTCTTAATGTGATACTAACCCAAGAACACTTTTCCTGGACTGTTTTACTGTGATACTAACTCCAAAACACTTTTCCTGGAGTGCTTCACTGTGATACTAACTCTAAAACACTTTTCCTGGAGCCCTTCACTGTGATACTAACTCCAAACACTTTTCCTGGAGTGCTTCACTGTGATATTAGCTCCAAGACACTTTTCCTGGAGTGCTTCACTGTGATACTAACTCTAAAACACTTTTCCTGGTGTGCTTCACTGTGATACTAACTCTAAAACACTTTTCCTGGAGTGCTTCACTGGGATACTAGCTCCAAAACACTTTTCCTGGAGTGCATCACTGTGATACTAATTCCAGAACACTTATCCTGGAGTGCTTCACTGTGATACCAGCTTCAAAACACTTTTCCTGGAGTGCTTCACTGTGATACTAACTCTAAAAAAATTTTCCTGGAGCCCTTCACTGTGATACTAACTCCAAACACTTTTCCTGGAGTGCTTCACTGTGATATTAGCTCCAAGACACTTTTCGTGGAGTGCTTCACTGTGATACTAACTCTAAAACACTTTTCCAAGAGTGCTTCACTGTGATACTAATTCCAAGACACTTTTCCTGGAGAGCTTCACTGTGATACTAACTCTAAAACACATTTCCTGGAGTGCATCACTGTGATACTAACTCCAAACACTTTTCCTGGAGTGCTTCACTGTGATACTAATTCCAAAACAATTTTCCTGGAGTGCTTCACTGTGATACGAACTCCAAAACACTCTTCCTGGAGTATTTCACAGTGATACTAACTGTAAAACATTTTTCCTGGAGTGTTTTACTGTGATACTAACTCCAAACACTTTTCCTGGAGTGCTTCACTGTGATATTAGCTCCAAGACACTTTTCCTGGAGTGCTTCACTGTGATACTAACTCTAAAACACTTTTCCTAGAGCCCTTCACTGTGATACTAACTCCAAACACTTTTCCTGGAGTGCTTCACTGTGATACTAATTTCAAAACAATTTTCCTGGAGTGCTTCACTGTGATACGCACTCCAAAACACTCTTCCTGGAGTATTTCACAGTGATACTAACCGTAAAACATTTTTCCTGGAGTGTTTTACTGTGATACTGACTCCAAAACATTCTTCCTGGAGAGCTTCACTGTAATACTAACCCTAAAACACTTTTCCTGGTGTGCTTCACTGTGATACTAACCCTAAAACACTTTTCCTGGAGTGCTTCACTGTGATACTACCTCCAAAACAATTTTCCTGGAGTGCTTCACTGTGATACTAGCTCCAAAATACTTTTCCTGGAGTGCATCACTGTGATACTAATTCCAGAACACGTTTCCTGGAGTGTTATACTGTGATTCTAATGCCAAAATACTCTTCCTGGAGTGCTTCACTGTGATACTAACTCCAGAACACTTTTCCTGGAGTATTTCACTGTGATTCTAACCCTAAAACACTTTTCCTGGAGTGCATCACTGTCATGCTAACCCGAAACCACTTTTCCTGGAGTGCTTCACTGTGATACTAGCTCCAAAACACTTTTCCTGGAGTGCATCACTGTCATGCTAACCCTAAACCACTTTTCCTGGATTGCTTCACTGTGATACTAGCTCCAAAACACTTTTCCTGGAGTGGTTTACTGTGAGTCTGACTCCAGAACAATTCTCCTGGAGGGCTTCACTGTGATACTAACTCCAGAACACTTTTCCTGAAGTATCTCACTGTGATACTAACCCTAAAACAATTTTCCTGGAGTGCTTCACTGTGATACTAACTCCAAAACACTCTTGCTGGAGTATTTCACTGTGATACTAACCGTAAAACACTTTTCCTGGAGTGTTTTTCTGTGATACTGAATCCAAAACATTCTTCCTGGAGTGCTTCACTGTGATACTAATTCCAGAACACTTATCCAGGAGTATTTCACTGTAATACTAACCCTAAAACACTTTTCCTTGAGTGCTTCACTGTGATACTTACCGTAAAACCTTTCCTAGAGTGCTTCACTGTGATACTAACCCGAAAACACTTTTCCTGGAGTGCATCATTGTGATACTATTTCCAGAACACTTTTCCTGAGTGGTTCACTGTGATACTATCACTAAAACACTTTCCCTTGAGTGCTTCACTGTGATACTAACCCTAAAACAGTTTTCCTGGAGTGCGTCACTGTGATACTAACCCTAAAACACTTTTCCTGAAGTGCATCGCTGTGATACTAACTCCAAAACACTTTTCCTGGAGTGCATCACTGCGATACTAATTCCAGAACACTTTTCCTGGAGTACTTCACTGTGATATTAACTCCAGAACACATTTCCGGGAGTGCATCACTGCGATACTAGCTCCAAAACACTTTTCCTGGAGTGCATCAATGTGATGCTAATTCCAGAAAACGTTTCGTGGAGTGCATCACTGTGATACTAATTCCAGAACACTTTTCCTGGAGTGTGTCACTGTGATACTATTCCAGAACACGTTTTCTGGTGTGCTTCACTGTGATACTAACCCAAAAACACTCTTCCTGGAGTGCATCACTGTGATACTAATTCCAGAACACTTTTCCTGGAGTGCATCACTGCGATACTAACCCAACAACACTTTTCCTGGAGTGCTTCAGTGTGATACTAATTCCAGAACACTTTTCCTGGAGTGCTTCAATGTGATACTAATTCCAGAAAACGTTTCGCGGAGTGCATCACTGTGATACTAATTCCAGAACACTTTTCCTGGAGTGCATCACTGTGATACTATTCCAGAACACGTTTTCTGGTGTGCTTCACTGTGATACTAACCCAAAAACACTCTTCCTGGAGTGCATCACTGTGATACTAATTCCAGAACACTTTTCCTGGAGTGCATCACTGCGATACTAACCCAACAACACTTTTCCTGGAGTGCTTCACTGTGATACTAATTCCAGAACACATTTCCTGGAGTGCGTCACTGTGATACTATTCCAGAACACTTTTCCTGGAGTGCATCACTGCGATACTAACCCAAAAACACTTTTCCTGGAGTGCTTCACTGTGATACTAATTCCAGAACACTTTTCCTGGAGTGCTTCACTGTGATACTAACCCTAAAACACTTTTCCCGGAGTGTTTTATTGTGATACTAACTCCAACACACTTTTGCTGGAGTGCTTCACTGTGTTACCAGCCCTAAAACACTTTTCCTTGAGTGCATCACTGTGATACTAATTCAGGAACACGTTTTCTGGAGTGCATCACTGTGATACTAATTCAGGAACACATTTCCTGGAGTGCTTCATTGTGATACTAACCCTAAAACACTTTTCCTGGACTGTTTTACTGTGATACTAACTCCAGAACACTTTTCATGGAGTGTTTCACTGTGATACCAGCTCCAAAACACTTTTCCTGGAGTGCTTCACTGTGCTATGAGCTCCAAAACACTTTTCTTGTAGTGCTTCAGTGTGATACTAATTCCTGGAGTGGTTCACTCTGATACTAACCCGAAAACACTTTTTCTGCAGTGTTTCACTGTGATACTAGCTCCAAAATACATTTCCTGGAGTGTTTTACTATGATACTGACTCCAAAACACGTTTCCTTGAGTGCTGCCCTGTGTTACTAGCTCCAAAACACTTTTCCTGGAGTGCATCACTGTGATACTAATTCCTGAACACTTTTCCTGGAGTGCTTCACTGTGATGCTAACCCTAAAACACTTTTCCTGGAGAGCTTCACTGTGATACTAGCTCCAAAACACGTTTCCTTGAGTGCATCACTGTGATACTAATTCCAGAACACTTTTCCTGGAGTGCTTCACTGTGATACTAACCCTAAAACACTTTTCCTGGAGTGTTTTACTTTGATACGAAACTGCAGAACACCTTTCCAGGAGTGCTTCACTGTGATACTAGCTCCAAAACACTTTTCCCGGAGTGCTTCAGTGTGATACTAATTCCCGGAGTACTTCACTGTGATTTTAACCCTAAAACACTTTTCCTGGAGTGTTTTACTGTGATACTAACTCCAGAACACTCTTCCTGGAGTTCCTCACTGTGATACTAACTCCAGAACACTTTTCCTGGAGTGCTTTACTGTGATACTAACTCCAGAACACTTTTCCTGAAGTGCTTCACTGTGATAATAGCTTCAAAACACTTTTCCCGGAGTGCTTCAGTGCGATACTAATTCCCGGAGTACTTCACTGTGATACTAGCTCCAAAACACTTTTCCCGGATGCTTCACTGTAATACTAACTCCAAAAGACTTTTCCTAGAGTACCTCACTGTGATTCTAATTCCATAACATTTTCCAGGATGCTTCACTGAGTTACTAACTCCAAAACACTTTTCCTGGAGTTCATGACAGTGATACTAACTCCAAAACACTTTTCCTGGTGTGCTTCACTGTGATACTAACCCGAAAACACTTTTCCTGGAGTGCTTCACTGTGATACTAATTCCAGAACACTTTCCCTCGAGTACGTCACTGTGATACTAACCCTAAAACACTTTTCCTGGAGTGTTTTACTGTGATACTAACTCCAGAATACTTTTCCTCGAGTGCTTCACTGTTATACTCGCTCCAAAACACTTTTCCCGGATGCTTAACTGTGATACTAGCTCCAAAACACTTTTCCCGGATGCTTCACTGTGATACTCACTCCAAAACACTTTTCCCGGAGTGCTTCATTGTGATACTAATTCCTGGAGTGCTTCACTGTGATACGAACACTAAAACACTTTTCCTTGAGTGCTTCACTGTGACACTAACTCCAAAACACTTTTCCTGGAGTGCATCACTGTGATACTAATTCCAGAACACTTTTCCTGGAGTGCTTCACTGTGATACTAACGCCAAAATACTCTTCCTGGAATGCTTCACTGTGATACTAACTCCAGAACACTTTTCCTGGAGTATTTCACTGTGATACTAACGCCAAAATACTCTTCCTGGAGTGCTTCACTGTGATACTAACTCCAGAACACTTTTCCTGGAGTATTTCACTGTGATACTAACCCTAAAACACTTTTCCTGGAGTGCATCACTGTGATCCTAATTCCAGAATACTTTTCCTGGAGTGCTTGACTGTGATACTAAACCTAAAACACTTTTCCTGGAGTGCTTCACTGTGATTTTAACACCAGAACACTTTTCCTGGAGTGCTTCATTGCGATACTAGCTCGAAAACACTTTTCCTGGAGTGCATCACTGTGATACTAATTCCAGAACACTTTTCCTGGAGTGCTTCACTGTGATTCTAACGCCATTTTACTCTTCCTGGAGTGCTTCACTGTGATACTAACTCCAGAACACTTTTCCTGGAGTATTTCACAGTGATACTAACCCTAAAACACTTATCCTGGAGTACTTCACTGTGAAACTAACCCTTAAACACATTTCCTTGAGTACGTCACTGTGATAATAACTCCAAAACACTTTTCCTGGAGTGCTTCACTGTGATACTAGCTCCAAAACACTTTTCCTGGAGTGCATCATTGTGATACTAACCATAAAACACTTTTCTTGGAGTGCTTCTCTGTGATATTAGCTCCAAAACAATTTTGCTGGAGTGCTTCACTGTGATACTAACTCCAAAACAATCTTCGTGGAGTGCATCCCAGCGATACTAACGCTAAAACACTTTTCCTGGAGTGCTTCACTGTGACACTTGCTCCAAAACACTTTTCCTGGAGTGCATCACTGTGACATTAATTCCAGAACACTTTTCCTAGGAGTGCTTCCCTGTGATACTAACTCGAAAACGCTGATCCCAGAGCACTTCACTGTGATACTAACTCCAAAACATTCTTCCTGGAGTGCTTCACTGTGATACTAACACTAAAACACTCTTCCTGGAGTGCTTCACTGTGGTACTAGCTCCAAAACACTTGTCCTGGTGTGCATCACTGCGATACTAATTCCAGAACACATTTCCTGGAGTGCTTTCCTGAGATCCTAACCGTAAAACACATTTCCTGGAGTGCTTCATTGTGATACTACCTCCAGAACACTTTTCCTGGAGTGCTTCACTGTGATACTAATTCCAGAAAACTTTTCCTGGAGTGCTTCACTGTGATACTAACTCCAAAACACTCTTCCTGGAGTGGTTTACTGTGATACTAACACGAAAACACTCTTCCTGGAGTGCTTCACTGTGATACTAACCCGAAAACACTTTTCCTTGTGTCCTTCACTGTGACACTAGCTCCAAAACACTTTTCCTGGAGTGCATCACTGCGATACTAATTCCAGAACACTTTTCCTGGAGTGCATCACTGTGATACTAATTCCAGAACACGTTTCCTAGAGTGCTTCACTGTGATACTAGCTCCAAAACACATTTCCTGCAGTGCATCACTGTGATAGTAATTCCAGAACACGTTTCCTGAAGTGCTTCACTGTGATACTAACCGTAAAACACATTTCCTTGAGTGCTTCACTGTGATACTAGCTCCAAAACACTTTTCCTGGAGTGCATCATTGTGATACTAACCATAAAACTCTTTTCCTGGAGTGCTTCAATTTGATACTAATTCCAGAACAATTTTCCTGGAGTGCTTCACTGTGATACTAACGCCAAAATGCTCTTCCTGGAGTGCATCAATGAGATACTACTTCCAGAACACTTTTCCTGGAGTATTTCACTGTGATACTAACTCCAGAACACTTTTCCTGGAGTGCATCACTGTGATACTAATTCCAGAACACTTTTCCTGGAGTGCTTCACTGTGGTACTAACCCTAAAACACTTTTCCTGGAGTGCGTCACTGTGATATAACCCTAACACACTTTTCCTGAAGTGCATCGCTGTGATACTAACTCCAAAACACTTTTCCTGGAGTGCATCACTGCGATACTAATTCCAGAACACTTTTCCTGAAGTGCTTGACTGTGATACTAACCGTAAAACACTTTTCCTTGAGTGCTTCACTGTGATACTAGCTCCAAAACACTTTTCCTGGAGTGCATCATTGTGATACTAATTCCAGAACACTTTTCCTGGAGTGCATCACTGTGATACTAACCCTAAAACACTTTTCCTGGAGTGCTTCACTGTGATACTAACATTAAAACACTTTTCCTGGAGTGCTTCACTGTGATACAAGCTCCAAAACACTTTTCCTGGAGTGCATCACTGTGATAGTAATTCCAGAACACGTTTCCTGGAGTGCTTCACTGTGATACTAACCCTCAAACACTTTTCCTGTAGTGTTTCACTGTGATACTAGCTCCAAAACACGTTTCCTGGAGTGTTTTACTATGTTACTGACTCCAAAACACATTTCCTTGAGTGCTGCCCTGTGTTACTAGCTCAAAAACACTTTTCCTGGAGTGCATCACTGTGATACTAATTCCTGAACACATTTCCTGGAGTGCATCACTGTGATACTAACCCTAAAACACTTTTCCTGGAGTGCTTCACTGTGATACTCGCTCCAAAACACTTTTCCTGGAATGCATCACTGTGACAGTAATTCCAGAACACGTTTCCTGGAGTGCTTCACTGTGATACTAACCCTAAAACACTTTTCCTGGAGTGCTTCACTGCAATACTAACACCAAAATACTCTTCCAGTAGTGCTTCACTGTGATACTAACTCCAGAACACTTTTCCTGGAGTAGTTCACTGTGATACTAACCCTAAAACACATTTCCTGGAGTGCTTCACTGTGATACTAATTCCAGAACACTTTTCCTGGAGTGCATCACTGTGATACTAACGCCAAAATACTCTTCCTGGAGAGCTTCACTGTGATACTAACTCTAGAACACTTTTCCTGGAGTATTTCACTGTGATCCTAACCCTAAAACACTTTTCCTGGAGTGTCTTACTGTGATACTAACCCCAGAACACTTTTCCTGGACTGTTTTACTGTGATACCAGCTCCAAAACACTTTTCCTGGAGTGCTTCACTGTGCTACGAGCTCCAAAACACTTTTCTTGCAGTGCTTCAGTGTGATACTAATTCCTGGAGTGGTTCACTCTGATACTAACCCGAAAACACTTTTCCTGCAGTGTTTACCTGTGTACTAGCTCCAAAACACGTTTCCTGGAGTGTTTTACTATGATACTGACTCCAAAACACATTTCCTTGAGTGCTGTCCTGTGTTACTAGCTCCAAAACACTTTTCCTGGAGTAAATCACTGTGATACAAATTCCTGAACACTTTTCCTGGAGTGCTTCACTGTGATACTAACCCTAAAACACTTTTCCTGGAGTGCTTCAGTGTGATACTAATTCCGGGAGTACTTCACTGTGATACCCGCTCCAAAACACTTTTCCCGGATGCTTCACTGTCATACTAACTCCAAAACACTTTTCCTGGAGTGCTTCACTGAGTTACTAACCCTAAAACACTTTTCCTGGAGTGTTTTACTGTGATACTAGCTCCAAAACACTTTTCCTGGAGTGCATGACCGTGATACTAACTCCAAAACACTTTTCCTGGAGTGCTTCACTGTGATACTAACCCGAAAACACTTTTCCTGGAGTGTTTTACTGTGATACGAACTCCAGAACACTTTTCCTGGAGTGCTTCACTGTGATACTAATTCCAGAACACTTTCCCTCGAGTACGTCACTGTGATACTAACCCTAAAACACTTTTCCTGGAGTGTTTTACTGTGATACTAGCTCCAAAACACTTTTCCCGTAGTGCTTCACTGTGATACTCGCTCCAAAAAACTTTCCCTGGAGTCCATCACTGTAATACTAATTCCTGGAGTGCTTCACTGTGATACTAACGCTAAAACACTTTTCCTGGAGCGCTTCACTGTGATACTAACCCTAAAACACTTTTCCTTGAGTGCATCACTGTGATACTAATTCCAGAATACTTTTCCTAGAGTGCTTCACTGTGATACTAACTCCAGAACACTTTTCCTGGAGTATTTCACTGTGATACTTGCTCCAAAACACTTTTCCTGGAGTGCATCACTGTGATACTAATTCCAGAACACGTTTCCTGGAGTGCTTCACTGTGATACTAACCCTAAAACACTTTTCCTGGAGTGCTTCACTGCAATACTACCACCAAAATACTCTTCCAGTAGTGCTTCACTGTGATACTAACTCCAGAACACTTTTCCTGGAGTATTTCACTGTGATACTAATTCCAGAACACTTTTCCTGGAATGCATCACTGTGATACTAACGCCAAAATACTCTTCCTGGAGTGCTTCACTGTGATACTAACTCTAGAACACTTTTCATGGAGTATTTCACTGTGATACTAACCCTAAAACACTTTTCCTGGAGTGCGTCACTGTGATATTAACTCCAGAACACATTTCCTGGAGTGTATCACTGTGATACTAACCCTAAAACACTTTTCCTTGAGTGCTTCACTGTGACACTAGCTGCAAAACACTTTCCTGGAGTGCATCACTGTGATACTAATTCCAGAACACTTTTCCTGGAGTGCTTCACTCTGATACTAGCGCCAAAATACTCTTCCTGGACTGCTTCACTGTGATACTATCTCCACTTTTCCTGGAGTGCTTCACTCTGATACTAACGCCAAAATACTCTTTCTGGAGTGCTTCACTGTGATACTAACTCCAGAACACTTTTCCTGGAGTATTTCACTGTGATACTAACCCTAAAACACTTTTCCTTGAGTGCTTCACTGTGACACGAGCTCCAAATCACTTTTCCTGGAGTGCATCACTGTGATACTAATTCCAGAACACTTTTCCTGCAGTGCTTCACTGTGATACGAACTCTAAAACACTTTTCCTGGAGTGCTTCATTGTGATACTGATTCCAGAACACTTTTCCTGGAGTGCTTCACTGTGATACTAACCCGAAAGCACTTTTCCTGGAGTGCTTCACTGTGATACTAACTCCAAAACACTCTTCCTGGAGTGTTTTACTATGATACTGACTCCAAAACACTTTTCCTTGAGTGCTGCCCTGTGATACTAGTTCCCGGAGTACTTCACTGTGATACTAGCTCCAAACCACTTTTCCCGGATGCTTCACTGTAATACTAACTCCAAAACAATTTTCCTGGAGTGCATCACTGTGATACTAATTCCATAACACTTTTCCCAGATGCTTCACTGAGTTACTAACCCGAAAACACTTTTCCTGGAGTGTTTTACTGTGATACTAGCTCCAAAACACTTTTCCTGGAGTGCATCACAGTGATACTAACTCCAAAACACTTTTCCTGGAGTGCTTCACTGTGATACTAACCCTAAAACACTTTTCCTGGAGTGTTTTACTGTGATACTAACTCCAGAATACTTTTCCTAGAGTGCTTCACTGTTATACTAGCTCCAAAACACTTTTCCCGGATGCTTAACTGTGATACTAGCTCCAAAACACTTTTCCCGGATGCTTCATTGTGATACTCACTCCAAAACACTTTTCCCGGAGTGCTTCACTGTGATACTAGCACCAAAACACTTTTCCTGGAGTGCATCACTGTAATACTAATTCCTGGAGTGATTTACTGTGATACAAACACTAAAGCAGTTTTCCTGGAGCGCTTCACTGTGATACTAACCCTAAAACACTTTTCCTTGAGTGCTTCACTGTGACACTAACTCCAAAACACTTTTCCGGGAGTGCATCACTGTGATCGTAATTCCAGAACACTTTTCCTGGAGTGCTTGACTGTGATACTAACGCTAAAACACTTTTCCTGGAGTGCTTCACTGTGATTTTAACACCAGAACACTTTTCCTGGAGTATTTCACTGTGATACTAATTCCAGAACACTCTTCCTGGAATGCATCACTGTGATACTAACGCCAAAATACTCTTCCTGGAGTGCTTCACTGTGATACTAACTCTAGACCACTTTTCATGGAGTATTTCACTGTGATACTAACCCTAAAACACTTTTCCTTGAGTGCTTCACTGTGACACTAGCGGCAAAACACTTTTCCTGGAGTGCATCACTGTGATACTAATTCCAGAACACTTTTCCTGGAGTGCTTCACTCTGATACTAACGCCAAAATACTCTTCCTGGACTGCTTCACTGTGATACTATCTCCACTTTTCCTGGAGTGCTTCACTCTGATACTAACGCCAAAATACTCTTCCTGGAGTGCTTCACTGTGATACTAACTCCAGAACACTTTTCCTGGAGTATTTCACTGTGATACTAACCCTAAAACACTTTTCCTTGAGTGCTTCACTGTGACACTAGCTCCAAAACACTTTTCCAGGAGTGCATCACTGTGATACTAATTCCAGAACACTTTTCCTGCAGTGCTTCACTGTGATACGAACTCTAAAACACTTTTCCTGGAGTGCTTCATTGTGATACTGATTCCAGAACACTTTTCCTGCAGTGCTTCACTGTGATACTAACCCTAAAGCACTTTTCCAGGAGTGCTTCACTGTGATACTAACTGCAAAACACCCTTCCGAGAGTGTTTTACTGTGATACTAACTCCAAAACACTCTTCCTGGAGTGTTTTACTATGATACTGACTCCCAAACACTTTTCCTTGAGTGCTGCCCTGTGATACTAGTTCCCGGAGTACTTCACTGTGATACTAGCTCCAAACCACTTTTCCTGGAGTGCATCACTGTGATACTAATTCCATAACACTTTTCCCAGATGCTTCACTGAGTTACTAACCCGAAAACACTTTTCCTGGAGTGTTTTACTGTGATACTAGCTCCAAAACACTTTTCCTGGAGTGCATCACAGTGATACTAACTCCAAATACCTTTTCCTGGAGTGCTTCACTGTGATACTAACCCTAAAACACTTTTCCTGGAGTGTTTTACTGTGATACTAACTCCAGAATACTTTTCCTAGAGTGCTTCACTGTTATACTCGCTCCAAAACACTTTTCCCGGATGCTTAACTGTGATACTAGCTCCAAAACACTTTTCCCGGATGCTTCATTGTGATACTCACTCCAAAACACTTTTCCCGGAGTGCTTCACTGTGATACTAATTCCTGGAGTGATTCACTGTGATACAAACACTAAAACACTTTTCCTGGAGTGCTTCACTGTGATACTAACCCTAAAAAAATTTTTCCTGGAGTGCTTCACTGTGATACTAACATTAAAACACTTTTCCTGGAGTCCTTCACTGTGATACAAGCTCCAAAACACTTTTCCTGGAGTGCATCACTGTGATAGTAATTCCAGAACACGTTTCCTGGAGTGCTTCACTGTGATACTTACCCTAAAACACTTTTCCTGGAGTGCTTCACTGTGATACTAACATCAAAACACTTTTCCTGGAGTGCTTCACTGTGATACTAGCTCCAAAACACTTTTCCTGGAGTGCATCACTGTGACAGTAATTCCAGAACACGTTTCCTGGAGTGCTTCACTGTGATACTAACCCTAAAACACTTTTCCTGGAGTGCTTCACTGCAATACTAACACCAAAATACTCTTCCAGGAGTGCTTCACTGTGATACTAACTCCAGAACACTTTTTCAGGAGTATTTCACTGTGATACTAACCCTGAAACACTTTTCCTGGAGTGCGTCACTGTGATATTAACTCCAGAACACTTTTCCTGGAGTGTGTCACTGTGACACTGGCTCCTAAACACTTTTCCTGGAGTGCTTCACTGTGATACTATCTCCACTTTTCCTGGAGTGCTTCACTCTGATACTAACGCCAAAATACTCTTCCTGGAGTGCTTCACTGCGATACTAACTCCAGAACACTTTTCCTGGAGTATTTCACTGTGATACTAACCCTAAAACACTTTTCCTGGAGTGCGTCACTGTGATATTAACTCCAGAACACTTTTCCTGGAGTGCTTCACTGTGATACCATCCCTAAAACACTTTTCCTTGAGTGACACTGTGACACTAGCTCCAAAACACTTTTCCTGGAGTGCATCACTGTGATACTAATTCCAGAACTCTTTTCCTGGAGTGCTTCACTGTGATACTAACCCTAACACACTTTACCTGGAGTGCTTCACTGTGATACTGATTCCAGAACACTTTTCCTGGAGTGCTTCACTGTGATACTAACCCTAAAAAACGTTTCCTGGAGTGCATCACTGTGATACTAACCCTAAAACACACTTCCTGGAGTGCTTCACTGTGATACTAACTGCAAAACACCCTTCCGAGAGTGTTTTACTGTGATACTAACTCCAAAACACTCTTCCTGGAGTGTTTTACTATGATACTGACTCCCAAACACTTTTCCTTGAGTGCTGCCCTGTGATACTAGTTCCCGGAGTACTTCACTGTGATACTAGCTCCAAACCACTTTTCCTGGAGTGCATCACTGTGATACTAATTCCATAACACTTTTCCCAGATGCTTCACTGAGTTACTAACCCGAAAACACTTTTCCTGGAGTGTTTTACTGTGATACTAGCTCCAAAACACTTTTCCTGGAGTGCATCACAGTGATACTAACTCCAAATACCTTTTCCTGGAGTGCTTCACTGTGATACTAACCCTAAAACACTTTTCCTGGAGTGTTTTACTGTGATACTAACTCCAGAATACTTTTCCTAGAGTGCTTCACTGTTATACTCGCTCCAAAACACTTTTCCCGGATGCTTAACTGTGATACTAGCTCCAAAACACTTTTCCCGGATGCTTCATTGTGATACTCACTCCAAAACACTTTTCCCGGAGTGCTTCACTGTGATACTAATTCCTGGAGTGATTCACTGTGATACAAACACTAAAACACTTTTCCTGGAGTGCTTCACTGTGATACTAACCCTAAAAAAATTTTTCCTGGAGTGCTTCACTGTGATACTAACATTAAAACACTTTTCCTGGAGTCCTTCACTGTGATACAAGCTCCAAAACACTTTTCCTGGAGTGCATCACTGTGATAGTAATTCCAGAACACGTTTCCTGGAGTGCTTCACTGTGATACTTACCCTAAAACACTTTTCCTGGAGTGCTTCACTGTGATACTAACATCAAAACACTTTTCCTGGAGTGCTTCACTGTGATACTCGCTCCAAAACACTTTTCCTGGATTGCATCACTGTGACAGTAATTCCAGAACACGTTTCCTGGAGTGCTTCACTGTGATACTAACCCTAAAACACTTTTCCTGGAGTGCTTCACTGCAATACTAACACCAAAATACTCTTCCAGGAGTGCTTCACTGTGATACTAACTCCAGAACACTTTTCCTGGAGTATTTCACTGTGATACTAACCCTGAAACACTTTTCCTGGAGTGCGTCACTGTGATATTAACTCCAGAACACTTTTCCTGGAGTGTGTCACTGTGACACTAGCTCCTAAACACTTTTCCTGGAGTGCTTCACTGTGATACTATCTCCACTTTTCCTGGAGTGCTTCACTCTGATACTAACGCCAAAATACTCTTCCTGGAGTGCTTCACTGCGATACTAACTCCAGAACACTTTTCCTGGAGTATTTCACTGTGATACTAACCCTAAAACACTCTTCCTGGAGTGCGTCACTGTGATATTAACTCCAGAACACTTTTCCTGGAGTGCTTCACTGTGATACCATCCCTAAAACACGTTTCCTTGAGTGCTTCACTGTGACACTAGCTCCAAAACACTTTTCCTGGAGTGCATCACTGTGATACTAATTCCAGAACTCTTTTCCTGGAGTGCTTCACTGTGATACTAACCCTAACACACTTTTCCTGGAGTGCTTCACTGTGATACTGATTCCAGAACACTTTTCCTGGAGTGCTTCACTGTGATACTAACCCTAAAAAACTTTTCCTGGAGTGCATCACTGTGATACTAACCCTAAAACACACTTCCTGGAGTGCTTCACTGTGATACTAACTCCAAAACACCCTTCCTAGAGTGTTTTACTGTGATACTAACTCCAAAACACTCTTCCTGGAGTGTGTTCCTATGATACTGACTCCAAAACACCTTTTCTTGAGTGCTGCCCTGTGATACAAGTTCCCGGAGTACTTCACTGTGAAACTAACTCCAAAACACTTTTCCTGGAGTGCATCACTGTGATACTAATTCCATAACACTTTTCCCGGATGCTTCACTGTGATACTAACCCGAAAACACTTTTCCTGGAGTGTTTTACTGTGATACTAACTCCAGAATACTTTTCCTAGAGTGCTTCACTGTTATACTAGCTCCAAAACACTTTTCCCGGATGCTTAACTGTGATACTAGCTCCAAAACACTTTTCCCGGATGCTTCACTGTGATACTAACCCTAAAACACTTTTCCTGGAGTGTTTTACTGTGATACTAACTCCAGAATACTTTTCCTCGAGTGCTTCACTGTTATACTAGCTCCAAAACACTTTTCCCGGATGCTTAACTGTGATACTAGTTCCAAAACACTTTTCCCGGAGTGCTTCACTGTGATACTAATTCCTGGAGTGCTTCACTGTGATACTAATGCTGAAACACTTTTCCTGGAGCGCTTCACTGTAATACTAATTCCTGGAGTGCTTCACTGTGATACTAATGCTAAAACACTTTTCCTGGAGCGCTTCACTGTGATACTAACCCTAAAACACTTTTCCTTGAGTGCTTCACTGTGACACTAACTCCAAAACACTTTTCCTGGAGTGCATCACTGTGATACTAATTCCAGAACACTTTTCCTGGAGTGCTTCACTGTGATACTAACGCCAAAATACTCTTCCTGGAGTGCTTCACTGTGATACTAACTCCAGAACACTTTTCCTGGAGTATTTCACTGTGATACTAGCTCCAAAATACTTTTCCTGGAGTGCATCACTGTGATAGTAATTCCAGAACACGTTTCCTGGAGTGCTTCACTGTGATACTAACCCTAAAACACTTTTCCTGGAGTGCTTCACTGCAATACTAACACCAAAATACTCTTCCAGTAGTGCTTCACTGTGATACTAACTCCAGAACACTTTTCCTGGAGTATTTCACTGTGATACTAACCCTAAAACACTTTTCCTGGAATGCATCACTGTGATACTAATGCCAAAATACTCTTCCTGGAGTGCTTCACTGTGACACTAACTCTAGAACACTTTTCATGGAGTATTTCACTGTGATACTAACCCTAAAACACTTTTCCTGGAGTGCGTCACTGTGATATTAACTCCAGAACACTTTTCCTGGAGTGTATCACTGTGATACTAACCCTAAAACACTTTTCCTTGAGTGCTTCACTGTGACACTAGCTCCAAAACACTTTTCCTGGAGTGCATCACTGTGATACTAATTCCAGAACACTTTTCCTGGAGGGCTTCACTCTGATACTAACGCCAAAATACTCTTCCTGGACTGCTTCACTGTGATACTATCTCCACTTTTCCTGGAGTGCTTCACTCTGATACTAACGCCAAAATACTCTTCCTGGAGTGCTTCACTGTGATACTAACTCCAGAACACTTTTCCTGGAGTATTTCACTGTGATACTAACCCTAAAACATTTTCCTTGAGTGCTTCACTGTGACACTCGCTCCAAAACACTTTTCCTGGAGTGCATCACTGTGATACTAATTCCAGAACACTTTTCCTGGAGTGCTTCACTGTGATACTAACCCTAAAACACTTTTCCTGGAGTGCTTCACTGTGATACTAACTGCAAAACACCCTTCCTAGAGTGTTTTCCTGTGATACTAACTCCAAAACACTCTTCCTGGTGTGTTTTACTATGATACTGACTCCAAAACACTTTTCCTTGAGTGCTGCGCTGTGATACTAGTTCCCGGAGTACTTCACTGTGATACTAGCTCCAAAACACTTTTCCCGGATGCTTCACTGTAATACTAACTCCAAAAAACTTTTCCTGGAGTGCATCACTGTGATACTAATTCCATAACATTTTTCCCGGATGCTTCACTGAGTTACAAACCGAAAAACACTTTTCCTGGAGTGTTTTACTGTGATACTAGCTCCAAAACACTTTTCCTGGAGTGCATCACAGTGATACTAACTCCAAAACACTTTTCCTGGAGTGCTTCACTGTGACACTAACTCCAAAACACTTTTCCTGGAGTGCATCACTGTGATACTAATTCCAGAACACTTTTCCTGGAGTGCTTCACTGTGATACTAACGCCAAAATACTCTTCCTGGAGTGCTTCACTGTGATACTAACTCCAGAACACTTTTCCTGGAGTATTTCACTGTGAAACTAGCTCCAAAACACTTTTCCTGGAGTGCATCACTGTGATAGTAATTCCAGAACACGTTTCCTGGAGTGCTTCACTGTGATACTAACCCTAAAACACTTTTCCTGGAGTGCGTCACTGTGATATTAACTCCAGAACACTTTTCCTGGAGTGTACCACTGTGATACTAACCCTAAAACACTTTTCCTTCAGTGCTTCACTGTGACACTAGCTCCAAAACACTTTTCCTGGAGTGCTTCACTCTGATACTAACGCCAAAATACTCTTCCTGGAGTGCTTCACTGCGATACTAACTCCAGAACACTTTTCCTGGAGTATTTCACTGTGATACTAACCCTAAAACACTTTTCCTGGAGTGCGTCAGTGTGATATTAACTTCAGAACACTTTTCCTTGAGTGCTTCACTGTGACACTAGCTCCAAAACACTTTTCCTGGAGTGCATCACTGTGATACTAATTCCAGAACTCTTTTCCTGGAGTGCTTCACTGTGATACTAACCCTAACACACTTTTCCTGGAGTGCTTCACTGTGATACTGATTCCAGAACACTTTTCCTGGAGTGCTTCACTGTGATACTAACCCTAAAAAACTTTTCCTGGAGTGCATCACTGTGATACTAACCCTAAAACACACTTCCTGGAGTGCTTCACTGTGATACTAACTCCAAAACACCCTTCCTAGAGTGTTTTACTGTGATACTAACTCCAAAACACTCTTCCTGGAGTGTGTTCCTATGATACTGACTCCAAAACACCTTTTCTTGAGTGCTGCCCTGTGATACAAGTTCCCGGAGTACTTCACTGTGAAACTAACTCCAAAACACTTTTCCTGGAGTGCATCACTGTGATACTAATTCCATAACACTTTTCCCGGATGCTTCACTGTGATACTAACCCGAAAACACTTTTCCTGGAGTGTTTTACTGTGATACTAACTCCAGAATACTTTTCCTAGAGTGCTTCACTGTTATACTAGCTCCAAAACACTTTTCCCGGATGCTTAACTGTGATACTAGCTCCAAAACACTTTTCCCGGATGCTTCACTGTGATACTAACCCTAAAACACTTTTCCTGGAGTGTTTTACTGTGATACTAACTCCAGAATACTTTTCCTCGAGTGCTTCACTGTTATACTAGCTCCAAAACACTTTTCCCGGATGCTTAACTGTGATACTAGTTCCAAAACACTTTTCCCGGAGTGCTTCACTGTGATACTAATTCCTGGAGTGCTTCACTGTGATACTAATGCTGAAACACTTTTCCTGGAGCGCTTCACTGTAATACTAATTCCTGGAGTGCTTCACTGTGATACTAATGCTAAAACACTTTTCCTGGAGCGCTTCACTGTGATACTAACCCTAAAACACTTTTCCTTGAGTGCTTCACTGTGACACTAACTCCAAAACACTTTTCCTGGAGTGCATCACTGTGATACTAATTCCAGAACACTTTTCCTGGAGTGCTTCACTGTGATACTAACGCCAAAATACTCTTCCTGGAGTGCTTCACTGTGATACTAACTCCAGAACACTTTTCCTGGAGTATTTCACTGTGATACTAGCTCCAAAATACTTTTCCTGGAGTGCATCACTGTGATAGTAATTCCAGAACACGTTTCCTGGAGTGCTTCACTGTGATACTAACCCTAAAACACTTTTCCTGGAGTGCTTCACTGCAATACTAACACCAAAATACTCTTCCAGTAGTGCTTCACTGTGATACTAACTCCAGAACACTTTTCCTGGAGTATTTCACTGTGATACTAACCCTAAAACACTTTCCCTGGAATGCATCACTGTGATACTAACGCCAAAATACTCTTCCTGGAGTGCTTCACTGTGACACTAACTCTAGAACACTTTTCATGGAGTATTTCACTGTGATACTAACCCTAAAACACTTTTCCTGGAGTGCGTCACTGTGATATTAACTCCAGAACACTTTTCCTGGAGTGTATCACTGTGATACTAACCCTAAAACACTTTTCCTTGAGTGCTTCTCTGTGACACTAGCTCCAAAACACTTTTCCTGGAGTGCATCACTGTGATACTAATTCCAGAACACTTTTCCTGGAGGGCTTCACTCTGATACTAATGCCAAAATACTCTTCCTGGACTGCTTCACTGTGATACTATCTCCACTTTTCCTGGAGTGCTTCACTCTGATACTAACGCCAAAATACTCTTCCTGGAGTGCTTCACTGTGATACTAACTCCAGAACACTTTTCCTGGAGTATTTCACTGTGATACTAACCCTAAAACATTTTCCTTGAGTGCTTCACTGTGACACTCGCTCCAAAACACTTTTCCTGGAGTGCATCACTGTGATACTAATTCCAGAACACTTTTCCTGGAGTGCTTCACTGTGATACTAACCCTAAAACACTTTTCCTGGAGTGCTTCACTGTGATACTAACTGCAAAACACCCTTCCTAGAGTGTTTTCCTGTGATACTAACTCCAAAACACTCTTCCTGGTGTGTTTTACTATGATACTGACTCCAAAACACTTTTCCTTGAGTGCTGCGCTGTGATACTAGTTCCCGGAGTACTTCACTGTGATACTAGCTCCAAAACACTTTTCCCGGATGCTTCACTGTAATACTAACTCCAAAAAACTTTTCCTGGAGTGCATCACTGTGATACTAATTCCATAACATTTTTCCCGGATGCTTCACTGAGTTACAAACCGAAAAACACTTTTCCTGGAGTGTTTTACTGTGATACTAGCTCCAAAACACTTTTCCTGGAGTGCATCACAGTGATACTAACTCCAAAACACTTTTCCTGGAGTGCTTCACTGTGACACTAACTCCAAAACACTTTTCCTGGAGTGCATCACTGTGATACTAATTCCAGAACACTTTTCCTGGAGTGCTTCACTGTGATACTAACGCCAAAATACTCTTCCTGGAGTGCTTCACTGTGATACTAACTCCAGAACACTTTTCCTGGAGTATTTCACTGTGAAACTAGCTCCAAAACACTTTTCCTGGAGTGCATCACTGTGATAGTAATTCCAGAACACGTTTCCTGGAGTGCTTCACTGTGATACTAACCCTAAAACACTTTTCCTGGAGTGCGTCACTGTGATATTAACTCCAGAACACTTTTCCTGGAGTGTACCACTGTGATACTAACCCTAAAACACTTTTCCTTCAGTGCTTCACTGTGACACTAGCTCCAAAACACTTTTCCTGGAGTGCTTCACTCTGATACTAACGCCAAAATACTCTTCCTGGAGTGCTTCACTGCGATACTAACTCCAGAACACTTTTCCTGGAGTATTTCACTGTGATACTAACCCTAAAACACTTTTCCTGGAGTGCGTCAGTGTGATATTAACTTCAGAACACTTTTCCTGGAGTGCTTCACTGTGATACCATCCCTAAAACACTTTTCCTTGAGTGCTTCACTGTGACACTAGCTCCAAAACACTTTTCCTGGAGTGCATCACTGTGATACTAATTCCAGAACTCTTTTCCTGGAGTGCTTCACTGTGATACTAACCCTAACACACTTTTCCTGGAGTGCTTCACTGTGATACTGATTCCAGAACACTTTTCCTGGAGTGCTTCACTGTGATACTAACCCTGAAACACTTTTCCTGGAGTGCTTCACTGTGATACTAACTCCAAAACACCCTTCCTAGAGTGTTTTACTGTGATACTAACTCCAAAACACTCTTCCTGGAGTGTTTTACTATGATACTGACTCCAAAACACCTTTTCTTGAGTGCTGCCCTGTGATACAAGTTCCCGGAGTACTTCACTGTGAAACTAACTCCAAAACACTTTTCCTGGAGTGCATCACTGTGATACTAATTCCATAACACTTTTCCCGGATGCTTCACTGAGTTACTAACCCGAAAACACTTTTCCTGGAGTGTTTTACTGTGATACCAGCTCCAAAACACTTTTCCTGGATTGCATCACAGTGATACTCACTCCAAAACACTTTTCCTGGAGTGCTTCACTGTGATACTAACCCAAAAACACTTTTCCTGGAGTGTTTTACTGTGATACTAACTCCAGAATACTTTTCCTAGAGTGCTTCACTGTTATACTAGCTCCAAAACACTTTTCCCGGATGCTTAACTGTGATACTAGCTCCAAAACACTTTTCCCGGATGCTTCACTGTGATACTAACCCTAAAACACTTTTCCTGGAGTGTTTTACTGTGATACTAACTCCAGAATACTTTTCCTAGAGTGCTTCACTGTTATACTAGCTCCAAAACACTTTTCCCGGATGCTTAACTGTGATACTAGTTCCAAAACACTTTTCCCGGAGTGCTTCACTGTGATACTAATTCCTGGAGTGCTTCACTGTGATACTAATGCTGAAACACTTTTCCTGGAGCACTTCACTGTAATACTAATTCCTGGAGTGCTTCACTGTGATACTAATGCTAAAACACTTTTCCTGGAGCGCTTCACTGTGATACTAACCCTAAAACACTTTTCCTTGAGTGCTTCACTGTGACACTAACTCCAAAACACTTTTCCTGGAGTGCATCACTGTGATACTAATTCCAGAACACTTTTCCTGGAGTGCTTCACTGTGATACTAACGCCAAAATACTCTTCCTGGAGTGCTTCACTGTGATACTAACTCCAGAACACTTTTCCTGGAGTATTTCACTGTGATACTAGCTCCAAAACACTTTTCCTGGAGTGCATCACTGTGATAGTAATTCCAGAACACGTTTCCAGGAGTGCTTCACTGTGATACTAACCCTAAAACACTTTTCCTGGAGTGCTTCACTGCAATACTAACACCAAAATACTCTTCCAGTAGTGCTTCACTGTGATACTAACTCCAGAACACTTTTCCTGGAGTATTTCACTGTGATACTAACCCTAAAACACTTTTCCTGGAATGCATCACTGTGATACTAATTCCAGAACTCTTTTCCTGGAGTGCTTCACTGTGATACTAACCCTAACACACTTTTCCTGGAGTGCTTCACTGTGATACTGATTCCAGAACACTTTTCCTGGAGTGCTTCACTGTGATACTAACCCTAAAACACTTTTCCTGGAGTGCTTCACTGTGATACTAACTCCAAAACACCCTTCCGAGAGTGTTTTACTGTGATACTAACTCCAAAACACTCTTCCTGGAGTGTTTTACTATGATACTGACTCCAAAACACCTTTTCTTGAGTGCTGCCCTGTGATACAAGTTCCCGGAGTACTTCACTGTGAAACTAACTCCAAAACACTTTTCCTGGAGTGCATCACTGTGATACTAATTCCATAACACTTTTCCCGGATGCTTCACTGAGTTACTAACCCGAAAACACTTTTCCTGGAGTGTTTTACTGTGATACCAGCTCCAAAACACTTTTCCTGGATTGCATCACAGTGATACTCACTCCAAAACACTTTTCCTGGAGTGCTTCACTGTGATACTAACCCTAAAACACTTTTCCTGGAGTGTTTTACTGTGATACTAACTCCAGAATACTTTTCCTAGAGTGCTTCACTGTTATACTAGCTCCAAAACACTTTTCCCGGATGCTTAACTGTGATACTAGCTCCAAAACACTTTTCCCGGATGCTTCACTGTGATACTAACCCTAAAACACTTTTCCTGGAGTGTTTTACTGTGATACTAACTCCAGAATACTTTTCCTAGAGTGCTTCACTGTTATACTAGCTCCAAAACACTTTTCCCGGATGCTTAACTGTGATACTAGTTCCAAAACACTTTTCCCGGAGTGCTTCACTGTGATACTAATTCCTGGAGTGCTTCACTGTGATACTAATGCTGAAACACTTTTCCTGGAGCGCTTCACTGTAATACTAATTCCTGGAGTGCTTCACTGTGATACTAATGCTAAAACACTTTTCCTGGAGCGCTTCACTGTGATACTAACCCTAAAACACTTTTCCTTGAGTGCTTCACTGTGACACTAACTCCAAAACACTTTTCCTGGAGTGCATCACTGTGATACTAATTCCAGAACACTTTTCCTGGAGTGCTTCACTGTGATACTAACGCCAAAATACTCTTCCTGGAGTGCTTCACTGTGATACTAACTCCAGAACACTTTTCCTGGAGTATTTCACTGTGATACTAGCTCCAAAACACTTTTCCTGGAGTGCATCACTGTGATAGTAATTCCAGAACACGTTTCCAGGAGTGCTTCACTGTGATACTAACCCTAAAACACTTTTCCTGGAGTGCTTCACTGCAATACTAACACCAAAATACTCTTCCAGTAGTGCTTCACTGTGATACTAACTCCAGAACACTTTTCCTGGAGTATTTCACTGTGATACTAACCCTAAAACACTTTTCCTGGAGTGCTTCACTGTGATACTAACCCTAACACACTTTTCCTGGAGTGCTTCACTGTGATACTGATTCTAGAACACTTTTCCTGGAGTGCTTCACTGTGATACTAACCCTAAAACACTTTTCCTGGAGTGCTTCACTGTGATACTAACTCCAAAACACCCTTCCTAGAGTGTTTTACTGTGATACTAACTCCAAAACACTCTTCCTGGAGTGTTTTACTATGATACTGACTCCAAAACACCTTTTCTTGAGTGCTGCCCTGTGATACAAGTTCCCGGAGTACTTCACTGTGAAACTAACTCCAAACCACTTTTCCTGGAGTGCATCACTGTGATACTAATTCCATAACACTTTTCCCGGATGCTTCACTGTGATACTAACCCGAAAACACTTTTCCTGGAGTGTTTTACTGTGATACCAGCTCCAAAACACTTTTCCTGGATTGCATCACAGTGATACTCACTCCAAAACACTTTTCCTGGAGTGCTTCACTGTGATACTAACCCAAAAACACTTTTCCTGGAGTGTTTTACTGTGATACTAACTCCAGAATACTTTTCCTAGAGTGCTTCACTGTTATACTAGCTCCAAAACACTTTTCCCGGATGCTTAACTGTGATACTAGCTCCAAAACACTTTTCCCGGATGCTTCACTGTGATACTAACCCTAAAACACTTTTCCTGGAGTGTTTTACTGTGATACTAACTCCAGAATACTTTTCCTAGAGTGCTTCACTGTTATACTAGCTCCAAAACACTTTTCCCGGATGCTTAACTGTGATACTAGTTCCAAAACACTTTTCCCGGAGTGCTTCACTGTGATACTAATTCCTGGAGTGCTTCACTGTGATACTAATGCTGAAACACTTTTCCTGGAGCGCTTCACTGTAATACTAATTCCTGGAGTGCTTCACTGTGATACTAATGCTAAAACACTTTTCCTGGAGCGCTTCACTGTGATACTAACCCTAAAACACTTTTCCTTGAGTGCTTCACTGTGACACTAACTCCAAAACACTTTTCCTGGAGTGCATCACTGTGATACTAATTCCAGAACACTTTTCCTGGAGTGCTTCACTGTGATACTAACGCCAAAATACTCTTCCTGGAGTGCTTCACTGTGATACTAACTCCAGAACACTTTTCCTGGAGTATTTCACTGTGATACTAGCTCCAAAACACTTTTCCTGGAGTGCATCACTGTGATAGTAATTCCAGAACACGTTTCCAGGAGTGCTTCACTGTGATACTAACCCTAAAACACTTTTCCTGGAGTGCTTCACTGCAATACTAACACCAAAATACTCTTCCAGTAGTGCTTCACTGTGATACTAACTCCAGAACACTTTTCCTGGAGTATTTCACTGTGATACTAACCCTAAAACACTTTTCCTGGAATGCATCACTGTGATACTAACGCCAAAATACTCTTCCTGGAGTGCTTCACTGTGACACTAACTCTAGAACACTTTTCATGGAGTATTTCACTGTGATACTAACCCTAAAACACTTTTCCTGGAGTGCGTCACTGTGATATTAACTCCAGAACACTTTTCCTGGAGTGTATCACTGTGATACTAACCCTAAAACACTTTTCCTTGAGTGCTTCACTGTGACACTAGCTCCAAAACACTTTTCCTGGAGTGCATCACTGTGATACTAATTCCAGAACACTTTTCCTGGAGGGCTTCACTCTGATAGTAACGCCAAAATACTCTTCCTGGAGTGCTTCACTGTGATACTAACTCCAGAACACTTTTCCTGGAGTATTTCACTGTGATACTAACCCTAAAACATTTTCCTTGAGTGCTTCACTGTGACACTCGCTCGAAAACACTTTTCCTGGAGTGCATCACTGTGATACTAATTCCAGAACACTTTTCCTGGAGTGCTTCACTGTGATACTAACCCTAAAACACTTTTCCTGGAGTGCTTCACTGTGATACTAACCCTAAAACACACTTCCTGGAGTGCTTCACTGTGATACTAACTGCAAAACACCCTTCCTAGAGTGTTTTACTGTGATACTAACTCCAAAACACTCTTCCTGGTGTGTTTTACTATGATACTGACTCCAAAACACTTTTCCTTGAGTGCTGCCCTGTGATACTAGTTCCCGGAGTACTTCACTGTGATACTTGCTCCAAAACACTTTTCCCGGATGCTTCACTGTAATACTAACTCCAAAAAACTTTTCCTGGAGTGCATCACTGTGATACTAATTCCATAACATTTTTCCCGGATGCTTCACTGAGTTACAAACCGAAAAACACTTTTCCTGGAGTGTTTTACTGTGATACTAGCTCCAAAACACTTTTCCTGGAGTGCATCACAGTGATACTAACTCCAAAACACTTTTCCTGGAGTGCATTACTGTGATACTAATTCCAGAACACTTTTCCTGGAGTGCTTCACTGTGATACTAACGCCAAAATACTCTTCCTGGAGTGCTTCACTGTGATACTAAATCCAGAACACTTTTCCTGGAGTATTTCACTGTGAAACTAGCCCCAAAACACTTTTCCTGGAGTGCATCACTGTGATAGTAATTCCAGAACACGTTTCCTGGAGTGCTTCACTGTGATACTAACCCTAAAACACTTTTCCTGGAGTGCGTCACTGTGATATTAACTCCAGAACACTTTTCCTGGAGTGTACCACTGTGATACTAACCCTAAAACACTTTTCCTTCAGTGCTTCACTGTGACACTAGCTCCAAAACACTTTTCCTGGAGTGCTTCACTCTGATACTAACGCCAAAATACTCTTCCTGGACTGCTTCACTGTGATACTATCTCCACTTTTCCTGGAGTGCTACACTCTGATACTAACGCCAAAATACTCTTCCTGGAGTGCTTCACTGTGATACTAACGCCAAAATACTCTTCCTGGAGTGCTTCACTGTGATACTAACTCCAGAACACTTTTCCTGGAGTATTTCACTGTGATACTAGCTCCAAAATACTTTTCCTGGAGTGCATCACTGTGATAGTAATTCCAGAACACGTTTCCTGGAGTGCTTCACTGTGATACTAACCCTAAAACACTTTTCCTGGAGTGCTTCACTGCAATACTAACACCAAAATACTCTTCCAGTAGTGCTTCACTGTGATACTAACTCCAGAACACTTTTCCTGGAGTATTTCACTGTGATACTAACCCTAAAACACTTTCCCTGGAATGCATCACTGTGATACTAACGCCAAAATACTCTTCCTGGAGTGCTTCACTGTGACACTAACTCTAGAACACTTTTCATGGAGTATTTCACTGTGATACTAACCCTAAAACACTTTTCCTGGAGTGCGTCACTGTGATATTAACTCCAGAACACTTTTCCTGGAGTGTATCACTGTGATACTAACCCTAAAACACTTTTCCTTGAGTGCTTCTCTGTGACACTAGCTCCAAAACACTTTTCCTGGAGTGCATCACTGTGATACTAATTCCAGAACACTTTTCCTGGAGGGCTTCACTCTGATACTAATGCCAAAATACTCTTCCTGGACTGCTTCACTGTGATACTATCTCCACTTTTCCTGGAGTGCTTCACTCTGATACTAACGCCAAAATACTCTTCCTGGAGTGCTTCACTGTGATACTAACTCCAGAACACTTTTCCTGGAGTATTTCACTGTGATACTAACCCTAAAACATTTTCCTTGAGTGCTTCACTGTGACACTCGCTCCAAAACACTTTTCCTGGAGTGCATCACTGTGATACTAATTCCAGAACACTTTTCCTGGAGTGCTTCACTGTGATACTAACCCTAAAACACTTTTCCTGGAGTGCTTCACTGTGATACTAACTGCAAAACACCCTTCCTAGAGTGTTTTCCTGTGATACTAACTCCAAAACACTCTTCCTGGTGTGTTTTACTATGATACTGACTCCAAAACACTTTTCCTTGAGTGCTGCGCTGTGATACTAGTTCCCGGAGTACTTCACTGTGATACTAGCTCCAAAACACTTTTCCCGGATGCTTCACTGTAATACTAACTCCAAAAAACTTTTCCTGGAGTGCATCACTGTGATACTAATTCCATAACATTTTTCCCGGATGCTTCACTGAGTTACAAACCGAAAAACACTTTTCCTGGAGTGTTTTACTGTGATACTAGCTCCAAAACACTTTTCCTGGAGTGCATCACAGTGATACTAACTCCAAAACACTTTTCCTGGAGTGCTTCACTGTGACACTAACTCCAAAACACTTTTCCTGGAGTGCATCACTGTGATACTAATTCCAGAACACTTTTCCTGGAGTGCTTCACTGTGATACTAACGCCAAAATACTCTTCCTGGAGTGCTTCACTGTGATACTAACTCCAGAACACTTTTCCTGGAGTATTTCACTGTGAAACTAGCTCCAAAACACTTTTCCTGGAGTGCATCACTGTGATAGTAATTCCAGAACACGTTTCCTGGAGTGCTTCACTGTGATACTAACCCTAAAACACTTTTCCTGGAGTGCGTCACTGTGATATTAACTCCAGAACACTTTTCCTGGAGTGTACCACTGTGATACTAACCCTAAAACACTTTTCCTTCAGTGCTTCACTGTGACACTAGCTCCAAAACACTTTTCCTGGAGTGCTTCACTCTGATACTAACGCCAAAATACTCTTCCTGGAGTGCTTCACTGCGATACTAACTCCAGAACACTTTTCCTGGAGTATTTCACTGTGATACTAACCCTAAAACACTTTTCCTGGAGTGCGTCAGTGTGATATTAACTTCAGAACACTTTTCCTGGAGTGCTTCACTGTGATACCATCCCTAAAACACTTTTCCTTGAGTGCTTCACTGTGACACTAGCTCCAAAACACTTTTCCTGGAGTGCATCACTGTGATACTAATTCCAGAACTCTTTTCCTGGAGTGCTTCACTGTGATACTAACCCTAACACACTTTTCCTGGAGTGCTTCACTGTGATACTGATTCCAGAACACTTTTCCTGGAGTGCTTCACTGTGATACTAACCCTGAAACACTTTTCCTGGAGTGCTTCACTGTGATACTAACTCCAAAACACCCTTCCTAGAGTGTTTTACTGTGATACTAACTCCAAAACACTCTTCCTGGAGTGTTTTACTATGATACTGACTCCAAAACACCTTTTCTTGAGTGCTGCCCTGTGATACAAGTTCCCGGAGTACTTCACTGTGAAACTAACTCCAAAACACTTTTCCTGGAGTGCATCACTGTGATACTAATTCCATAACACTTTTCCCGGATGCTTCACTGAGTTACTAACCCGAAAACACTTTTCCTGGAGTGTTTTACTGTGATACCAGCTCCAAAACACTTTTCCTGGATTGCATCACAGTGATACTCACTCCAAAACACTTTTCCTGGAGTGCTTCACTGTGATACTAACCCAAAAACACTTTTCCTGGAGTGTTTTACTGTGATACTAACTCCAGAATACTTTTCCTAGAGTGCTTCACTGTTATACTAGCTCCAAAACACTTTTCCCGGATGCTTAACTGTGATACTAGCTCCAAAACACTTTTCCCGGATGCTTCACTGTGATACTAACCCTAAAACACTTTTCCTGGAGTGTTTTACTGTGATACTAACTCCAGAATACTTTTCCTAGAGTGCTTCACTGTTATACTAGCTCCAAAACACTTTTCCCGGATGCTTAACTGTGATACTAGTTCCAAAACACTTTTCCCGGAGTGCTTCACTGTGATACTAATTCCTGGAGTGCTTCACTGTGATACTAATGCTGAAACACTTTTCCTGGAGCACTTCACTGTAATACTAATTCCTGGAGTGCTTCACTGTGATACTAATGCTAAAACACTTTTCCTGGAGCGCTTCACTGTGATACTAACCCTAAAACACTTTTCCTTGAGTGCTTCACTGTGACACTAACTCCAAAACACTTTTCCTGGAGTGCATCACTGTGATACTAATTCCAGAACACTTTTCCTGGAGTGCTTCACTGTGATACTAACGCCAAAATACTCTTCCTGGAGTGCTTCACTGTGATACTAACTCCAGAACACTTTTCCTGGAGTATTTCACTGTGATACTAGCTCCAAAACACTTTTCCTGGAGTGCATCACTGTGATAGTAATTCCAGAACACGTTTCCAGGAGTGCTTCACTGTGATACTAACCCTAAAACACTTTTCCTGGAGTGCTTCACTGCAATACTAACACCAAAATACTCTTCCAGTAGTGCTTCACTGTGATACTAACTCCAGAACACTTTTCCTGGAGTATTTCACTGTGATACTAACCCTAAAACACTTTTCCTGGAATGCATCACTGTGATACTAATTCCAGAACTCTTTTCCTGGAGTGCTTCACTGTGATACTAACCCTAACACACTTTTCCTGGAGTGCTTCACTGTGATACTGATTCCAGAACACTTTTCCTGGAGTGCTTCACTGTGATACTAACCCTAAAACACTTTTCCTGGAGTGCTTCACTGTGATACTAACTCCAAAACACCCTTCCGAGAGTGTTTTACTGTGATACTAACTCCAAAACACTCTTCCTGGAGTGTTTTACTATGATACTGACTCCAAAACACCTTTTCTTGAGTGCTGCCCTGTGATACAAGTTCCCGGAGTACTTCACTGTGAAACTAACTCCAAAACACTTTTCCTGGAGTGCATCACTGTGATACTAATTCCATAACACTTTTCCCGGATGCTTCACTGAGTTACTAACCCGAAAACACTTTTCCTGGAGTGTTTTACTGTGATACCAGCTCCAAAACACTTTTCCTGGATTGCATCACAGTGATACTCACTCCAAAACACTTTTCCTGGAGTGCTTCACTGTGATACTAACCCTAAAACACTTTTCCTGGAGTGTTTTACTGTGATACTAACTCCAGAATACTTTTCCTAGAGTGCTTCACTGTTATACTAGCTCCAAAACACTTTTCCCGGATGCTTAACTGTGATACTAGCTCCAAAACACTTTTCCCGGATGCTTCACTGTGATACTAACCCTAAAACACTTTTCCTGGAGTGTTTTACTGTGATACTAACTCCAGAATACTTTTCCTAGAGTGCTTCACTGTTATACTAGCTCCAAAACACTTTTCCCGGATGCTTAACTGTGATACTAGTTCCAAAACACTTTTCCCGGAGTGCTTCACTGTGATACTAATTCCTGGAGTGCTTCACTGTGATACTAATGCTGAAACACTTTTCCTGGAGCGCTTCACTGTAATACTAATTCCTGGAGTGCTTCACTGTGATACTAATGCTAAAACACTTTTCCTGGAGCGCTTCACTGTGATACTAACCCTAAAACACTTTTCCTTGAGTGCTTCACTGTGACACTAACTCCAAAACACTTTTCCTGGAGTGCATCACTGTGATACTAATTCCAGAACACTTTTCCTGGAGTGCTTCACTGTGATACTAACGCCAAAATACTCTTCCTGGAGTGCTTCACTGTGATACTAACTCCAGAACACTTTTCCTGGAGTATTTCACTGTGATACTAGCTCCAAAACACTTTTCCTGGAGTGCATCACTGTGATAGTAATTCCAGAACACGTTTCCAGGAGTGCTTCACTGTGATACTAACCCTAAAACACTTTTCCTGGAGTGCTTCACTGCAATACTAACACCAAAATACTCTTCCAGTAGTGCTTCACTGTGATACTAACTCCAGAACACTTTTCCTGGAGTATTTCACTGTGATACTAACCCTAAAACACTTTTCCTGGAATGCATCACTGTGATACTAATTCCAGAACTCTTTTCCTGGAGTGCTTCACTGTGATACTAACCCTAACACACTTTTCCTGGAGTGCTTCACTGTGATACTGATTCCAGAACACTTTTCCTGGAGTGCTTCACTGTGATACTAACCCTAAAACACTTTTCCTGGAGTGCTTCACTGTGATACTAACTCCAAAACACCCTTCCTAGAGTGTTTTACTGTGATACTAACTCCAAAACACTCTTCCTGGAGTGTTTTACTATGATACTGACTCCAAAACACCTTTTCTTGAGTGCTGCCCTGTGATACAAGTTCCCGGAGTACTTCACTGTGAAACTAACTCCAAAACACTTTTCCTGGAGTGCATCACTGTGATACTAATTCCATAACACTTTTCCCGGATGCTTCACTGTGATACTAACCCGAAAACACTTTTCCTGGAGTGTTTTACTGTGATACCAGCTCCAAAACACTTTTCCTGGATTGCATCACAGTGATACTCACTCCAAAACACTTTTCCTGGAGTGCTTCACTGTGATACTAACCCAAAAACACTTTTCCTGGAGTGTTTTACTGTGATACTAACTCCAGAATACTTTTCCTAGAGTGCTTCACTGTTATACTAGCTCCAAAACACTTTTCCCGGATGCTTAACTGTGATACTAGCTCCAAAACACTTTTCCCGGATGCTTCACTGTGATACTAACCCTAAAACACTTTTCCTGGAGTGTTTTACTGTGATACTAACTCCAGAATACTTTTCCTAGAGTGCTTCACTGTTATACTAGCTCCAAAACACTTTTCCCGGATGCTTAACTGTGATACTAGTTCCAAAACACTTTTCCCGGAGTGCTTCACTGTGATACTAATTCCTGGAGTGCTTCACTGTGATACTAATGCTGAAACACTTTTCCTGGAGCGCTTCACTGTAATACTAATTCCTGGAGTGCTTCACTGTGATACTAATGCTAAAACACTTTTCCTGGAGCGCTTCACTGTGATACTAACCCTAAAACACTTTTCCTTGAGTGCTTCACTGTGACACTAACTCCAAAACACTTTTCCTGGAGTGCATCACTGTGATACTAATTCCAGAACACTTTTCCTGGAGTGCTTCACTGTGATACTAACGCCAAAATACTCTTCCTGGAGTGCTTCACTGTGATACTAACTCCAGAACACTTTTCCTGGAGTATTTCACTGTGATACTAGCTCCAAAACACTTTTCCTGGAGTGCATCACTGTGATAGTAATTCCAGAACACGTTTCCAGGAGTGCTTCACTGTGATACTAACCCTAAAACACTTTTCCTGGAGTGCTTCACTGCAATACTAACACCAAAATACTCTTCCAGTAGTGCTTCACTGTGATACTAACTCCAGAACACTTTTCCTGGAGTATTTCACTGTGATACTAACCCTAAAACACTTTTCCTGGAATGCATCACTGTGATACTAACGCCAAAATACTCTTCCTGGAGTGCTTCACTGTGACACTAACTCTAGAACACTTTTCATGGAGTATTTCACTGTGATACTAACCCTAAAACACTTTTCCTGGAGTGCGTCACTGTGATATTAACTCCAGAACACTTTTCCTGGAGTGTATCACTGTGATACTAACCCTAAAACACTTTTCCTTGAGTGCTTCACTGTGACACTAGCTCCAAAACACTTTTCCTGGAGTGCATCACTGTGATACTAATTCCAGAACACTGTTCCTGGAGGGCTTCACTCTGATACTAACGCCAAAATACTCTTCCTGGAGTGCTTCACTGTGATACTAACTCCAGAACACTTTTCCTGGAGTATTTCACTGTGATACTAACCCTAAAACATTTTCCTTGAGTGCTTCACTGTGACACTCGCTCCAAAACACTTTTCCTGGAGTGCATCACTGTGATACTAATTCCAGAACACTTTTCCTGGAGTGCTTCACTGTGATACTAACCCTAAAACACTTTTCCTGGAGTGCTTCACTGTGATACTAACCCTAAAACACACTTCCTGGAGCGCTTCACTGTGATACTAACTGCAAAACACCCTTCCTAGAGTGTTTTACTGTGATACTAACTCCAAAACACTCTTCCTGGTGTGTTTTACTATGATACTGACTCCAAAACACTTTTCCTTGAGTGCTGCCCTGTGATACTAGTTCCCGGAGTACTTCACTGTGATACTAGCTCCAAAACACTTTTCCCGGATGCTTCACTGTAATACTAACTCCAAAAAACTTTTCCTGGAGTGCATCACTGTGATACTAATTCCATAACATTTTTCCCGGATGCTTCACTGAGTTACAAACCGAAAAACACTTTTCCTGGAGTGTTTTACTGTGATACTAGCTCCAAAACACTTTTCCTGGAGTGCATCACAGTGATACTAACTCCAAAACACTTTTCCTGGAGTGCATCACTGTGATACTAATTCCAGAACACTTTTCCTGGAGTGCTTCACTGTGATACTAACCCTAAAACACTTTTCCTGGAGTGCGTCACTGTGATATTAACTCCAGAACACTTTTCCTGGAGTGTACCACTGTGATACTAACCCTAAAACACTTTTCCTTCAGTGCTTCACTGTGACACTAGCTCCAAAACACTTTTCCTGGAGTGCTTCACTCTGATACTAACGCCAAAATACTCTTCCTGGACTGCTTCACTGTGATACTATCTCCACTTTTCCTGGAGTGCTACACTCTGATACTAACGCCAAAATACTCTTCCTGGAGTGCTTCACTGTGATACTAACTCCAGAACCCTTTTCCTGGAGTATTTCACTGTGATACAAACCCTAAAACACTTTTCCTTGAGTGCTTCACTGTGACACTAGCTCCAAAACACATTTCCTGGAGTGCATCACTGTGATACTAATTCCAGAACACTTTTCCTGGAGTGCTTCACTGTGATACTAACACTAAAACACTATTCCTGGAGTACTTCACTGTGATACTAACCCTAAAACACTTTTCCTGCAGTGCTTCACTGAGATACGAACTCTAAAACACTTTTCCTGGAGTGCTTCATTGTGATACTGATTCCAGAACACTTTTCCTGGAGTGCTTCACTGTGATACTAACCCTAAAACACTTTTCCTGGAGTGCTTCACTGTGATACTAACCTTAAAACGCACTTCCTGGTGTGCTTCACTGCGATACTAGCTCCAAAACACTTTTCCTGCAGTGCATCACTGTCAGACTAATACAAGAACACTTTTCCTGGAGTGCCTCACTGTGGTACTAACTGCAAAACACCCTTCCTAGAGTGTTTTACTTTGATACTAACTCCAAAAAACTCTTCCTGGAGTGTTTTACTATGATACTGACTCCAAAACACTTTTCCTTGAGTGCTGCGTCGTGATACTAGTTCCCGGAGTACTTCACTGTGATACTAGCTCCAAAACACTTTTCCCGGATGCTTCACTGTAATACTAACTCCAAAACACTTTTCCTGGAGTGCATCACTGTGATAATAATTCCATAACACTTTTCCCGGATGCTTCACTGAGTTACTAACCCGAAAACACTTTTCCTGGAGTGTTTTACTGTGATACTAGCTCCAAAACAATTTTCCTGGATTGCATCACACTGATACTAACTCCAAAACACTTTTCCTGGAGTGTTTTACTGTGATACTAACTCCAGAATACTTTTCCTCGAGTGCTTCACTGTTATTCTAGCTCCAAAACACTTTTCCCAGATGCTTAAATGTGATACTAGCTCAAAAACACTTTTCCCGGATGCTTTATTGTGATACTCACTCCAAAACACTTTTCCCGGAGTGCTTCACTGTAATACGAGCACCAAAACACTTTTCCTTGAGTGCTTCACTGTGACACTAACTCCAAAACACTTTTCCTGGAGTGCATCACTGTGATACTAATTCCAGAACACTTTTCCTGGAGTGCTTCACTGTGATACTAACGCCAAAATACTCTTCCTGGAGTGCTTCACTGTGATACTAACTCCAGAACACTTTTCCTGGAGTATTTCACTGTGTAACTAGCTCCAAAACACTTTTCCTGGAGTGCATCACTGTGATAGTAATTCCAGAACACGTTTCCTGGAGTGCTTCACTGTGATACTAACCCTAAAACACTTTTCCTGGAGTGCTTCACTGCAATACTAACACCAAAATACTCTTCCAGTAGTGCTTCACTGTGATACTAACTCCAGAACACTTTTCCTGGAGTATTTCACTGTGATACTAATTCCAGGACACTTTTCCTGGAATGCATCACTGTGATACTAACGCCAAAATACTCTTCCTGGAGTGCTTTTCTGTGATACTAACTCTAGAACACTTTTCATGGAGTATTTCACTGTGATACTAACCCTAAAACACTTTTCCTGGAGTGCATCACTGTGATACTAACCCTAAAACACTTTTCCTGGAGTGCGTCACTGTGATACGAACTCCAGAACACTTTTCCTGGAGTATTTCACTGTGATACTAACCCTAAAACACTTTTCCTGGAGTGCAACACTGTGATCCTAATTCCAGAATACTTTTCCTGGAGCGCTTCACTGTGATACTAACCCTAAAACACTTTTCCTTGAGTGCTTCACTGTGACACTAACTCCAAAACACTTTTCCTGGAGTGCATCACTGTGATACTAACGCCAAAATACTCTTCCTGGAGTGCTTCACTGTGATATTAACTCCAGAACACTTTTCCTGGAGTATTTCACTGTGAAACGAGCTCCAAAACACTTTTCCTGGAGTGCATCACTGTGATAGTAATTCCAGAACACGTTTCCTGGAGTGCTTCACTGTGATACTAACCCTAAAACACTTTTCCTGGAATGCTTCACTGCAATACTAACACCAAAATACTCTTCCAGTAGTGCTTCACTGTGATACTAACTCCAGAACACTTTTCCTGGAGTATTTCACTGTGATACTAACCCTAAAACACTTTTCCTGGAATGCATCACTGTGATACTAATTCCAGAACTCTTTTCCTGGAGTGCTTCACTGTGATACTAACCCTAACACACTTTTCCTGGAGTGCTTCACTGTGATACTGATTCCAGAACACTTTTCCTGGAGTGCTTCACTGTGATACTAACCCTAAAACACTTTTCCTGGAGTGCTTCACTGTGATACTAACTCCAAAACACCCTTCCGAGAGTGTTTTACTGTGATACTAACTCCAAAACACTCTTCCTGGAGTGTTTTACTATGATACTGACTCCAAAACACCTTTTCTTGAGTGCTGCCCTGTGATACAAGTTCCCGGAGTACTTCACTGTGAAACTAACTCCAAAACACTTTTCCTGGAGTGCATCACTGTGATACTAATTCCATAACACTTTTCCCGGATGCTTCACTGAGTTACTAACCCGAAAACACTTTTCCTGGAGTGTTTTACTGTGATACCAGCTCCAAAACACTTTTCCTGGATTGCATCACAGTGATACTCACTCCAAAACACTTTTCCTGGAGTGCTTCACTGTGATACTAACCCTAAAACACTTTTCCTGGAGTGTTTTACTGTGATACTAACTCCAGAATACTTTTCCTAGAGTGCTTCACTGTTATACTAGCTCCAAAACACTTTTCCCGGATGCTTAACTGTGATACTAGCTCCAAAACACTTTTCCCGGATGCTTCACTGTGATACTAACCCTAAAACACTTTTCCTGGAGTGTTTTACTGTGATACTAACTCCAGAATACTTTTCCTAGAGTGCTTCACTGTTATACTAGCTCCAAAACACTTTTCCCGGATGCTTAACTGTGATACTAGTTCCAAAACACTTTTCCCGGAGTGCTTCACTGTGATACTAATTCCTGGAGTGCTTCACTGTGATACTAATGCTGAAACACTTTTCCTGGAGCGCTTCACTGTAATACTAATTCCTGGAGTGCTTCACTGTGATACTAATGCTAAAACACTTTTCCTGGAGCGCTTCACTGTGATACTAACCCTAAAACACTTTTCCTTGAGTGCTTCACTGTGACACTAACTCCAAAACACTTTTCCTGGAGTGCATCACTGTGATACTAATTCCAGAACACTTTTCCTGGAGTGCTTCACTGTGATACTAACGCCAAAATACTCTTCCTGGAGTGCTTCACTGTGATACTAACTCCAGAACACTTTTCCTGGAGTATTTCACTGTGATACTAGCTCCAAAACACTTTTCCTGGAGTGCATCACTGTGATAGTAATTCCAGAACACGTTTCCAGGAGTGCTTCACTGTGATACTAACCCTAAAACACTTTTCCTGGAGTGCTTCACTGCAATACTAACACCAAAATACTCTTCCAGTAGTGCTTCACTGTGATACTAACTCCAGAACACTTTTCCTGGAGTATTTCACTGTGATACTAACCCTAAAACACTTTTCCTGGAATGCATCACTGTGATACTAATTCCAGAACTCTTTTCCTGGAGTGCTTCACTGTGATACTAACCCTAACACACTTTTCCTGGAGTGCTTCACTGTGATACTGATTCCAGAACACTTTTCCTGGAGTGCTTCACTGTGATACTAACCCTAAAACACTTTTCCTGGAGTGCTTCACTGTGATACTAACTCCAAAACACCCTTCCTAGAGTGTTTTACTGTGATACTAACTCCAAAACACTCTTCCTGGAGTGTTTTACTATGATACTGACTCCAAAACACCTTTTCTTGAGTGCTGCCCTGTGATACAAGTTCCCGGAGTACTTCACTGTGAAACTAACTCCAAAACACTTTTCCTGGAGTGCATCACTGTGATACTAATTCCATAACACTTTTCCCGGATGCTTCACTGTGATACTAACCCGAAAACACTTTTCCTGGAGTGTTTTACTGTGATACCAGCTCCAAAACACTTTTCCTGGATTGCATCACAGTGATACTCACTCCAAAACACTTTTCCTGGAGTGCTTCACTGTGATACTAACCCAAAAACACTTTTCCTGGAGTGTTTTACTGTGATACTAACTCCAGAATACTTTTCCTAGAGTGCTTCACTGTTATACTAGCTCCAAAACACTTTTCCCGGATGCTTAACTGTGATACTAGCTCCAAAACACTTTTCCCGGATGCTTCACTGTGATACTAACCCTAAAACACTTTTCCTGGAGTGTTTTACTGTGATACTAACTCCAGAATACTTTTCCTAGAGTGCTTCACTGTTATACTAGCTCCAAAACACTTTTCCCGGATGCTTAACTGTGATACTAGTTCCAAAACACTTTTCCCGGAGTGCTTCACTGTGATACTAATTCCTGGAGTGCTTCACTGTGATACTAATGCTGAAACACTTTTCCTGGAGCGCTTCACTGTAATACTAATTCCTGGAGTGCTTCACTGTGATACTAATGCTAAAACACTTTTCCTGGAGCGCTTCACTGTGATACTAACCCTAAAACACTTTTCCTTGAGTGCTTCACTGTGACACTAACTCCAAAACACTTTTCCTGGAGTGCATCACTGTGATACTAATTCCAGAACACTTTTCCTGGAGTGCTTCACTGTGATACTAACGCCAAAATACTCTTCCTGGAGTGCTTCACTGTGATACTAACTCCAGAACACTTTTCCTGGAGTATTTCACTGTGATACTAGCTCCAAAACACTTTTCCTGGAGTGCATCACTGTGATAGTAATTCCAGAACACGTTTCCAGGAGTGCTTCACTGTGATACTAACCCTAAAACACTTTTCCTGGAGTGCTTCACTGCAATACTAACACCAAAATACTCTTCCAGTAGTGCTTCACTGTGATACTAACTCCAGAACACTTTTCCTGGAGTATTTCACTGTGATACTAACCCTAAAACACTTTTCCTGGAATGCATCACTGTGATACTAACGCCAAAATACTCTTCCTGGAGTGCTTCACTGTGACACTAACTCTAGAACACTTTTCATGGAGTATTTCACTGTGATACTAACCCTAAAACACTTTTCCTGGAGTGCGTCACTGTGATATTAACTCCAGAACACTTTTCCTGGAGTGTATCACTGTGATACTAACCCTAAAACACTTTTCCTTGAGTGCTTCACTGTGACACTAGCTCCAAAACACTTTTCCTGGAGTGCATCACTGTGATACTAATTCCAGAACACTGTTCCTGGAGGGCTTCACTCTGATACTAACGCCAAAATACTCTTCCTGGAGTGCTTCACTGTGATACTAACTCCAGAACACTTTTCCTGGAGTATTTCACTGTGATACTAACCCTAAAACATTTTCCTTGAGTGCTTCACTGTGACACTCGCTCCAAAACACTTTTCCTGGAGTGCATCACTGTGATACTAATTCCAGAACACTTTTCCTGGAGTGCTTCACTGTGATACTAACCCTAAAACACTTTTCCTGGAGTGCTTCACTGTGATACTAACCCTAAAACACACTTCCTGGAGTGCTTCACTGTGATACTAACTGCAAAACACCCTTCCTAGAGTGTTTTACTGTGATACTAACTCCAAAACACTCTTCCTGGTGTGTTTTACTATGATACTGACTCCAAAACACTTTTCCTTGAGTGCTGCCCTGTGATACTAGTTCCCGGAGTACTTCACTGTGATACTAGCTCCAAAACACTTTTCCCGGATGCTTCACTGTAATACTAACTCCAAAAAACTTTTCCTGGAGTGCATCACTGTGATACTAATTCCATAACATTTTTCCCGGATGCTTCACTGAGTTACAAACCGAAAAACACTTTTCCTGGAGTGTTTTACTGTGATACTAGCTCCAAAACACTTTTCCTGGAGTGCATCACAGTGATACTAACTCCAAAACACTTTTCCTGGAGTGCATCACTGTGATACTAATTCCAGAACACTTTTCCTGGAGTGCTTCACTGTGATACTAACCCTAAAACACTTTTCCTGCAGTGCGTCACTGTGATATTAACTCCAGAACACTTTTCCTGGAGTGTACCACTGTGATACTAACCCTAAAACACTTTTCCTTCAGTGCTTCACTGTGACACTAGCTCCAAAACACTTTTCCTGGAGTGCTTCACTCTGATACTAACGCCAAAATACTCTTCCTGGACTGCTTCACTGTGATACTATCTCCACTTTTCCTGGAGTGCTACACTCTGATACTAACGCCAAAATACTCTTCCTGGAGTGCTTCACTGTGATACTAACTCCAGAACCCTTTTCCTGGAGTATTTCACTGTGATACAAACCCTAAAACACTTTTCCTTGAGTGCTTCACTGTGACACTAGCTCCAAAACACATTTCCTGGAGTGCATCACTGTGATACTAATTCCAGAACACTTTTCCTGGAGTGCTTCACTGTGATACTAACACTAAAACACTATTCCTGGAGTACTTCACTGTGATACTAACCCTAAAACACTTTTCCTGCAGTGCTTCACTGAGATACGAACTCTAAAACACTTTTCCTGGAGTGCTTCATTGTGATACTGATTCCAGAACACTTTTCCTGGAGTGCTTCACTGTGATACTAACCCTAAAACACTTTTCCTGGAGTGCTTCACTGTGATACTAACCTTAAAACGCACTTCCTGGTGTGCTTCACTGCGATACTAGCTCCAAAACACTTTTCCTGCAGTGCATCACTGTCAGACTAATACAAGAACACTTTTCCTGGAGTGCCTCACTGTGGTACTAACTGCAAAACACCCTTCCTAGAGTGTTTTACTTTGATACTAACTCCAAAAAACTCTTCCTGGAGTGTTTTACTATGATACTGACTCCAAAACACTTTTCCTTGAGTGCTGCGTCGTGATACTAGTTCCCGGAGTACTTCACTGTGATACTAGCTCCAAAACACTTTTCCCGGATGCTTCACTGTAATACTAACTCCAAAACACTTTTCCTGGAGTGCATCACTGTGATAATAATTCCATAACACTTTTCCCGGATGCTTCACTGAGTTACTAACCCGAAAACACTTTTCCTGGAGTGTTTTACTGTGATACTAGCTCCAAAACAATTTTCCTGGATTGCATCACACTGATACTAACTCCAAAACACTTTTCCTGGAGTGTTTTACTGTGATACTAACTCCAGAATACTTTTCCTCGAGTGCTTCACTGTTATTCTAGCTCCAAAACACTTTTCCCAGATGCTTAAATGTGATACTAGCTCCAAAACACTTTTCCCGGATGCTTTATTGTGATACTCACTCCAAAACACTTTTCCCGGAGTGCTTCACTGTAATACGAGCACCAAAACACTTTTCCTTGAGTGCTTCACTGTGACACTAACTCCAAAACACTTTTCCTGGAGTGCATCACTGTGATACTAATTCCAGAACACTTTTCCTGGAGTGCTTCACTGTGATACTAACGCCAAAATACTCTTCCTGGAGTGCTTCACTGTGATACTAACTCCAGAACACTTTTCCTGGAGTATTTCACTGTGTAACTAGCTCCAAAACACTTTTCCTGGAGTGCATCACTGTGATAGTAATTCCAGAACACGTTTCCTGGAGTGCTTCACTGTGATACTAACCCTAAAACACTTTTCCTGGAGTGCTTCACTGCAATACTAACACCAAAATACTCTTCCAGTAGTGCTTCACTGTGATACTAACTCCAGAACACTTTTCCTGGAGTATTTCACTGTGATACTAATTCCAGGACACTTTTCCTGGAATGCATCACTGTGATACTAACGCCAAAATACTCTTCCTGGAGTGCTTTTCTGTGATACTAACTCTAGAACACTTTTCATGGAGTATTTCACTGTGATACTAACCCTAAAACACTTTTCCTGGAGTGCATCACTGTGATACTAACCCTAAAACACTTTTCCTGGAGTGCGTCACTGTGATACGAACTCCAGAACACTTTTCCTGGAGTATTTCACTGTGATACTAACCCTAAAACACTTTTCCTGGAGTGCAACACTGTGATCCTAATTCCAGAATACTTTTCCTGGAGCGCTTCACTGTGATACTAACCCTAAAACACTTTTCCTGGAGTGCATCACTGTGATACTAACCCTAAAACACTTTTCCTGGAGTGCGTCACTGTGATACGAACTCCAGAACACTTTTCCTGGAGTATTTCACTGTGATACTAACCCTAAAACACTTTTCCTGGAGTGCAACACTGTGATCCTAATTCCAGAATACTTTTCCTGGAGCGCTTCACTGTGATACTAACCCTAAAACACTTTTCCTTGAGTGCTTCACTGTGACACTAACTCCAAAACACTTTTCCTGGAGTGCATCACTGTGATACTAACGCCAAAATACTCTTCCTGGAGTGCTTCACTGTGATATTAACTCCAGAACACTTTTCCTGGAGTATTTCACTGTGAAACGAGCTCCAAAACACTTTTCCTGGAGTGCATCACTGTGATAGTAATTCCAGAACACGTTTCCTGGAGTGCTTCACTGTGATACTAACCCTAAAACACTTTTCCTGGAGTGCTTCACTGCAATACTAACACCACAATACTCTTCCAGTAGTGCTTCACTGTGATACTAACTCCAGAACACTTTTCCTGGAGTATTTCACTGTGATACTAATTCCAGGACACCTTTCCTGGAATGCATCACTGTGATACTAACGCCAAAATACTCTTCCTGGAGTGCTTTTCTGTGATACTAACTCTAGAACACTTTTCATGGAGTATTTCACTGTGATACTAACCCTAAAACACTTTTCCTGGAGTGCATCACTGTGATATTAACTCCAGAACACTTTTCCTGGAGTGCATCACTGTGATACTAACCCTAAAACACTTTTCCTGGAGTGCGTCACTGTGATATTAACTCCAGAACACTTTTCCTGGAGTGTATCACTGTGATACTAACCCTAAAACACTTTTCCTTGAGTGGTTCACTGTGACACTAACTCCAAAACACTTTTCCTGGAGTGCATCACTGTGATACTAATTCCAGAACTCTTTTCCTGGAGTGCTTCACTGTGATACTAACGCCAAAATACTCTTCCTAGAGTGCTTCACTGTGATTCTAACTCCAGGACACTTTTCCTGGAGTATTTCACTGTGATACTAACCCGAAAACACATTTCCTGGAGTGCATCACTGTGATCGTAATTCCAGAACACTTTTCCTGGAGTGCTTGACTGTGATACTAACCCTAAAACACTTTTCCTGGAGTGCTTCACTGTGATTTTTACACCAGAACACTTTTCCTTGAGTGCTTCATTGCGATACTAGCTCCAAAACACATTTCCTGGAGTGCATCACTGTGATACTAATTCCAGAACACTTTTCCTGGAGTGCTTCACTGTGATACTAAAACCAAAATACTCTTCCTTTAGTGCTTCACTGTGATACTAACTCCAGAACAATTTTCCTGGAGTATTTCACTGTGATACTAACCCTAAAACACTTATCCTGGAGTGCTTCACTGTGATACTAATTCCAGAACACTTTTCCTGGAGTGCTTCACTGTGATACTAACGCCAAAATACTCTTCCTAGAGTGCTTCACTGTGATTCTAACTCCAGGATTCTTTTCCTGGAGTATTTCACTGTGATACTAACCCGAAAACACATTTCCTGGAGTGCATCACTGTGATCGTAATTCCAGAACACTTTTCCTGGAGTGCTTGACTGTGATACTAACCCTAAAACACTTTTCCTGGAGTGCTTCACTGTGATTTTTACACCAGAACACTTTTCCTTGAGTGCTTCATTGCGATACTAGCTCCAAAACACATTTCCTGGAGTGCATCACTGTGATACTAATTCCAGAACACTTTTCCTGGAGTGCTTCACTGTGATACTAAAACCAAAATACTCTTCCTTTAGTGCTTCACTGTGATACTAACTCCAGAACAATTTTCCTGGAGTATTTAACTGTGATACTAACCCTAAAACACTTATCCTGGAGTGCTTCACTGTGATACTAATTCCAGAACACTTTTCCTGGAGTGCTTCACTGTGATACTAAAACCAAAATACTCTTCCTGGAGTGCTTCACTGTGATACATAACTCCAGAACACTTTTCCCGGAGTTTTTCACAGTGATACTAACCCTAAACACTTATCCCGGAGTGCATCACTGTGATACTAACCCTAAAACACATTTCCTGGAGTACTTCACTGTGATACTAACTCCAAAACACTTTTCCTGGAGAATTCACTGTGATACTAGCTCCAAAACACTTTTCCTGGAGTGCATCACTGCGATACTAATTCCAGAACACTTTTCCTGGAGTGCTTCACTGTGATACTAACTCCAGAATACTTTTCCTAGAGTGTTTCACTGTTATACTAGCTCCAAAACACTTTTCCCGGATGCTTAACTGTGATACTAGCTCCAAAACACTTTTCCCGGATGCTTCACTGTGATACGCACTCCAAAACAGTTTTCCCGGAGTGCTTCACTGTGATACTAATTCCTCGAGTGTTTCACTGTGATACTAACACTAAAACACTTTTCCTTGAGTGCTGCCCTGTGATACTAGTTCCCGGAGTACTTCACTGTGATACTAGCTCCAAAACACTTTTCCCGGATGCTTCACTGTAACACTAACTCCAAAACACTTTTCCTGGAGTGCATCACTGTGATACTAATTCCAGAACACTTTTCCTGGAGTGCTTCACTGTGATACTAACGCCAAAATACTCTTCCTGTTGTGCTTCACTGAGATACTAACTCCAGAACACTTTTCCTGGAGTATTTCACTGTGATACTAACCCTAAAACACTAATCCTGGAGTGCATCACTGTGATTTTAACACCAGAACACTTTTCCTGGAGTGCTTCACAGTGATTCTAACACCAAAGTACTCTTCATGTAGTGCTTCACTGTGATACTAAGACCAGAACACTTTTCCTGGAGTGCGTCACTGTGATTTTAACTCCAGAACACTTTTCCTGGAGTGCTTCACTGCGATACTAGCTCCAAAACACTTTTCCTGGAATGCATCACGGTGACACTAATTCCAGAACACTTTTCCTGGAATGCATCACTGTGATACTAATTCCAGGACACTTTTCGTGGAGTGCTTCACTGTGATACTAACGCCAAAATACTCTTCTTGGAGTGCTTCACTGTGATACTAACTCCAGAACACCATTCTTGGAGTATTTCACTGTGATACTAACCCTAAAACACTTTTCCTGGAGTGCTTCACTGTGATACTAACTCCAGAACACCATTCTTGGAGTATTTCACTGTGATACTAACCCTAAATCACTTTTCCTGGAGTGCTTCACTGTGATACTAACCCTAAAAGACTTTTCTTTGAGTGCTTCACTGTGGTACTAACCCAAGAATACTTTTCCTGGAGTGCTGCCCTGTGATACTAGCTCCAAAACACTTTTCCTGGAGTGCATCACTGTGATACTAACTCCAAAACACTCTTCCTGGAGTGCTTCACTGTGATACTAACTCCAAAACACTCGTCCTGGAGTGCATCACTGTGATACTAACTACAAAACACACTTCCTGGAGTGTTGTACTGTGATACTAACTCCAGAACACTCTTCCTGGAGTGCATCACTGTGATACTAACTACAAAACACACTTCCTGGAGTGTTGTACTGTGATACTAACTCCAGAACACTTTTCCTGGAGTGCTTCACTTTGATACTAACTCCAAAACACTTTTCCTGGAGTGCATCACTGTGATACTAACTCCAAAACACTCTTCCTGGAGTGCTTCACTGTGATACTAACTCCAAAACACTCGTCCTGGAGTGCATCACTGTGATACTAACTACAAAACACACTTCCTGGAGTGTTTCACTGTGATACTAGCTCCAGAACACTTTTCCTGGAGTGCTTCACTGTGATACTAACCCTAAAACACTTTTCCTGGAGTGCTTCACTGTGATACTAGCTCCAAAACACTTTTCCTGGAGTGCATCACTGTGATACTAATTCCAGAACACTTTTCCTGGAGTGCTTCACTGTGATACTAACTCCAGAACACTTTTCCTGGAGTATTTCACTGTGATACTAACCCTAAAACACTTTTCCAGGAGTGCATCACTGTGATACTAATTCCAGAACTCTTTTCCTGGAGTATTTCACTGTGATACTAACCCTAAAACACTTTTCCAGGAGTGCATCACTGTGATACTAATTCCAGAACTCTTTTCCTGGAGTGCTTCACTGTGATATTAACCCGAAAACACTTTTCCTGGAGTGCGTCACTGTGATTTTAACTCCAGAACACTTTTCCTGGAGTGCTTCACTGCGATACTAGCTCCAAAACACTTTTACTGGAATGCATCACGGTGACACTAATTCCAGAACTCTTTTCCTGGAATGCATCACTGTGATACTAATTCCAGGACACTTTTCGTGGAGTGCTTCACTGTGATACTAACGCCAAAATACTCTTCTTGGAGTGCTTCACTGTGATACTAACTCCAGAACACCATTCTTGGAGTATTTCACTGTGATACTAACCCGAAACACTTTTCCTGGAGTGCTTCACTGTGATACTAACCCTAAAAGACTTTTCTTTGAGTGCTTCACTGTGGTACTAACCCAAGAATACTTTTCCTGGAGTGCTGCCCTGTGATACTAGCTCCAAAACACTTTTCCTGGAGTGCATCACTGTGATACTAACTCCAAAACACTCTTCCTGGAGTGCTTCACTGTGATACTAACTCCAAAACACTCGTCCTGGAGTGCATCACTGTGATACTAACTACAAAACACACTTCCTGGAGTGTTGTACTGTGATACTAACTCCAGAACACTCTTCCTGGAGTGTTGTACTGTGATACTAACTCCAGAACACTCTTCCTGGAGTGCGTCACTGTGATACTAATTCCAGAACACTTTTCCTGGAGTGCTTCACTGTGATACTAACGCCAAAATACTTTTCCTGGAGTGCTTCACTGTGATATTAACTCCAAAACACACTTCCTGGAGTGTTTTACTGTGATACTGACTCCAAAACACTTTTCCTTGAGTGCTGCCCTGTGATACTAGCTCCAAAACACTTTTTCTGGAGTGCATCACTGTGATACTAATTCCAGAACACTTTTCCTGAGAGCTTCACTGTGAAACTAACCCTAAAACACTTTTCCTGGAGTGCTTAACTGTGATACTAACTCCAGAACACTTTTCCTGGAGTATTTCACTGTAATGCTAACCCGAAAACACTTTTCCTAGAGTGCTGCCCTGTGATACTAGTTCCCGGAGTACTTCACTGTGATACTAGCTCCAAAACACTTTTCCCGGATGCTTCACTGTGACACTAACTCCAAAACACTTTTCCTGGAGTGCATCACTGTGATACTAATTCCAGAACACTTTTCCTGGAGTGCTTCACTGTGATACTAACGCCAAAATACTCTTCCTGTTGTGCTTCACTGAGATACTAACTCCAGAACACTTTTCCTGGAGTATTTCACTGTGATACTAACCCTAAAACACTAATCCTGGAGTGCATCACTGTGATTTTAACACCAGAACACTTTTCCTGGAGTGCTTCACAGTGATTCTAACACCAAAGTACTCTTCATGTAGTGCTTCACTGTGATACTAAGACCAGAACACTTTTCCTGGAGTATTTCACTGTGATACTAACCCTAAAACACTTATCCTGGAGTGCTTCACTGTGATACTAATTCCAGAACACTTTTCCTGGAGTATTTCACTGTGATACTAACCCTAAAACACTTATCCTGGAGTGCTTCACTGTGATACTAATTCCAGAACACTTTTACTGGAGTGGAGCACTGTGATACTAACCCGAAAACACTTTTCCTGGAGTGCATCACTGCGATACTAATTCCAGAACACTTTTCCTGGAGTGCTTCACAGTGATACTAAAACCAAAGTACTCTTCCTGTCGTGCTTCACTGTGATACTAAGACCAGAACACTTTTCCTGGAGTATTTTACTGTGATACTAACCCTAAAACACTTATCCTGGACTGCTTCACTGTGATACTAACTCCAAAACCCTCTTCCTGGAGTGCTTCACTGTGATATTAACTCCAAAACACTCTTCCTGGAGTGCTTCGCTGTGATACTGACTCCAAAACACTTTTCCTTGAGTGCTGCCCTGTGATACTAGCTCCAAAACACTTTTTCTGGAGTGCATCACTGTGATACTAATTCCAGAACACTATTCCTGGAGTTCTTCACTGCGATACTAACCCTAAAACACGTTTCCTGGAGTGCTTCACTGTGATACTAACTCCAAAACACTTTTCCTGGAGGACTTCACTGTGATACTAATTCCAGAACACTTTTCCTAGAGTGCTTCACTGTGATACAAACCCGAAAACACTTTTCCTGAAGAGCATCACTGTGATACTAACTCCAAAACACTTTTCCTGGAGTGCATAACTGCGATACTACTTCCAGAACACTTTTCCTTAAGTGCTTCACTGTGATACTAACCGTAAAACACTTTTCCTGGAGTGCTTCACTGTGATACCATCTCCAAAATACTCTTCCTGGAGTGCATCATTGTGATACTAATTCCAGAACACTTTTCCCGGAGTGCTTCACTGTGATACCAATTCCCGGAGTACTTCACTGTGATACTAAGCCTAAAACACTCGTCCTGGAGTGTTTTGTTGTGATACTAACTCCAAAATACTCTTCCTGGATTGCATCACTGTGATACTAACTCCAAAACACTTTTTCTCGAGTATTTCACTGTGATACTCACCCCAAAACACTTTTCCTAGAGTGCTTCACTGTGATGCTAACCCTTAAACACTTTTCCTGGAGTGCTTCACTGTGATACTAACCCTAAAACACTTTTCCTGGAGTGCTTCACTGTGATACTAGCTCCAAAACACTTTTCCTGGAGTGCATCAATGTGATACTAATTCCAGAACACTTTTCCTGGAGTGCTTCACTGTGATAATAACTCCAAAATACTCTTCCTGGAGTGCTACACTCTGATACTAACTCCAGAACACTTTTCCTGGAGTATTTTACTGTGATACTAACCCTAAAACACTTTTCCAGGAGTGCATCACTGTGATACTAATTCCAGAAATCTTTTCCTGGAGTGCTTCACTGTGATATTAACCCGAAAACACTTTTCCTGGAGTGCGTCACTGTGATTTTAACTCCAGAACACTTTTCCTGGAGTGCTTCACTGCGATACTAGCTCCAAAACACTTTTCCTGGAATGCATCACGGTGACACTAATTCCAGAACACTTTTCCTGGAGTGCATCACTGTGATACTAATTCCAGGACACTTTTCCTGGAGTGCTTCACTGTGATACTAACGCCAAAATACTCTTCTTGGAGTGCATCACTGTGATACTAACTCCAGAACACCATTCTTGGAGTATTTCACTGTGATACTAACCCTAAAACACTTTTCCTGGAGTGCTTCACTGTGATACTAACCCTAAAAGACTTTTCTTTGAGTGCTTCACTGTGGTACTAACCCAAGAATACTTTTCCTGGAGTGCTGCCCTGTGATACTAGCTCCAAAACACTTTTCCTGGAGTGCATCACTGTGATACTAACTCCAAAACACTCTTCCTGGAGTGCTTCACTGTGATACTAACTCCAAAACACTCGTCCTGGAGTGTTGTACTGTGATACTAACTCCAGAACACTCTTCCTGGAGTGCTTCACTGTGATACTAACGCCAAAATACTTTTCCTGGAGTGCTTCACTGTGATATTAACTCCAAAACACACTTCCTGGAGTGTTTTACTGTGATACTGACTCCAAAACACTTTTCCTGGAGTGCTGCCCTGTGACACTAGCTCCAAAACACTTTTTCTGGAGTGCATCACTGTGATACTAATTCCAGAACACTTTTCCTGAGAGCTTCACTGTGAAACTAACCCTAAAACACTTTTCCTGGAGTGCTTAACTGTGATACTAACTCCAGAACACTTTTCCTGGAGTATTTCACTGTAATGCTAACCCGAAAACACTTTTCCTAGAGTGCTTCACGGTGATACTAACTCAAAAATACTTTTGCTGGTGTGGTTCACTGTGATACGAACCCTAAAACACTTTTCCTGGAGTGTTTTACTTGAGACTAACTCCAGAACACTTTTCCTGGAGTGCTTCACTGTGATACTAACCCGAAAACACTTTTCCTGGAGTGTTTTACTGTGATACAAGCTCCAAAACACTTTTCCCGGAGTTCTCACTGTGATACTACTTCCAAAACACTTTTCCCGAAATGCTTCACTGGGATACTAGCTCCAAAACACTCTTCCTGGAGTGTTTCACTATGATACTAACCCTATAACACTTTTCCTGGAGTGCTTCACTGTGATACTAACCCAAAAACACTTTTCCTGGAGTGCTTCACTGTGATACTCCCCCTATTACACTTTTCCTGGAGTGTTTTACTGTGAGTCTGACTCCAGAACAAGTTTCCTCGAGTGCTTCACCGTGATACTAACTCCAAACACTTTCCCTGGAGTGCATCACTGTGATACTAACCCTAAAACACTTTTCCTGGAGTGCTTCACTGTGATACTAATTCCAGAACACTTTTCCTGGAGTGCTTCACTGTGATACTAACGCCAAAATACTTTTCCTGGGGTGCTTCACTGTGATACTAACTCCAAAACACTCTTCCTGGAGTGTTTTACTGTGATACTGACTCCAAAACACTTTTCCTTGAGTGCTGCCCTGTGATACTAGCTCCAAAACACCTTTTCTGGAGTGCATCACTGTGATACTAATTCCAGAACACTTTTCTTGAGAGCTTCACTGTGAAACTAACCCTAAAAGACATTTCCTGGAGTGCTTCACTGTGATACTAACTTTAAAACACTCTTCCTGGAGTGCTTAACTGTGATACTCACTCCAAAACACCTTTCCTGGAGTGCATCTCTGTGATACTAATTCCAGAATACTTTTCGTGGAGTGCTTCACTGTGATACTAACTCCAAAATACTCTTCTTGGAGTGCTTCACTGTGATACTAACCCGAAAACACTTTTCCTGGAGTGTTTCACTGTGATACTAGCTCCAAAACACATTTCCCGGAGTGCTTCACTGTGATTCTAATTCCAAAACACTTTTCCCGGAGTGCTTCACTGTGATACTAACTCCAGAATATTTTTCCTGGAGTGCTTCACTGTGATACTAGCTCCAAAACACTCTTCCTGGAGTGTTTCACTATGATACTAATCCTAAAACACTTTCCCTTGAGTGCTTCACTGTGACACTAGCTCCAAAACACTTTTCCTGGAGTGCTTCACTGTGATACTAACCCTAAAACACTTTCCCTTGAGTGCTTCACTGTGATACTAACGCCAAAACACTCTTCCTGGAATGCTTCACTGTGATACTAACTCCAAAACACTCTTCCTGGAGTGTATTACTGTGATTCTGTTTCCAAAACACTTTTCCTGAAGTGCATCACAGTGATGCTAACCCTATAACATTTTTCCTGGAGTGTTTTACTGTGAGTCTCACTGCAGAACAATTTTCCTGAAGTGCTTCACTGTGATACTAACCGTAAACCACTATTCCTAGAGTGTTTTACGGCGGTACTAACCCGAAAACACTTTTCCTGGAGTATTTTACTGTGATACTAATTCCAAAACACTTTTCCCGGAGTGCTTCACTGTGATACTGATTCCAAAACACTTTTCACTGTGATACTAGCTCCAAAACACTTTTCCCGGATGCTTTAGTGTGATACTAACTCCAGAGCACTTTTCCTGGATTGCTTAACTGTGATACTAATTCCCGGAGTACTTCACTGTGATACTAGCTCCAAAACACTTTTTCCGGATGCTTTAGTGTGATACTAATTCCAAAACACTTTTCCCGGATGCTTCACTGAGTTACTAATCCTAAAAAAAATTTCCTGGAGTGTTTCACTGTGATACTAGCTCCAAAACACTTTTCCTGGAGTGTTTTACTGTGACACTAACTCCAGAATACTTTTCCTGGAGTGCATTTCCTAGAGTGCTTCACTGTGATACTAATTCCTGGAGTGCTTCACTGTGATACTAACCCTAAAACACTTTTCCTGGAGTGCTTCACTGTGATACGAACCCCAAAACACTTTTCCTGGAGTGCATCACTGTGATACTAATTCCAGAACACTTTTCCTGGAGTGCTTCACTGTGATACTAACGCCAAAATACTCTTCCTGGAGTGCTTAACTGTGATACTAACTCCAGAACACTTTTCCTGGAGTATTTCACTGTGATACTAACCCTAAAACACTTTTCCAGGAGTGCATCACTGTGATACTAATTCCAGAACACTTTTCCTGGAGTGCTTCACTGTGATACTAATCCTAAAACACTTGTCCTGGAGTGCGTCACTGCGATACTAGCTCCAAAACACTTTTCCCGGAGTGCTTCACTGTGATACTAATTCCAGAACACTTTCCCTGGAGTGCATCACTGTGATACTAACCCTAAAACACTTTTCCTGGAGTGCTTCACTGTGATACTAACCCTAAAACACTTTTCCTGGAGTGCTTCACTGTGATACTAGCTCCAAAACACATATCCTGGAGTGCATCACTGTGATACTAATTCCAGAACACTTTTCCTTGGAGTGCTTCACTGTGATACTAACCCCTCAACACTTTTCCTGGAGTGTTTTACTATGATACTAACTCCAAAACACTCTTCCGCGAGTGCTTCACTGTGATTCTGTTTCCAAAACACTCTTCCTGGAGTGCATCACTGTGATACTAACCCAAAAACACTTTTCCTGGTGTGTTTCACTGTGATACTAGCTCCAAAACACTTTTCCTGGAGTGCATCACAGTGATGCTAACCCAATAACACTTTTCCTGGAGTGTTTTAATGTGAGTCTCACTGCAGAACAATTTTCCTGAAGTGCTTCACTGTGATACTAACCGTAAACCACTATTCCTAGAGTGTTTTACGGCGGTACTAACCCGAAAACACTTTTCCTGGAGTGCTTCACTGTTATACTAATTCCAAAACACTTTTCCCGAAATGCTTCACTGTGATACTAACTCCAGAATATTTTTCCTGGATTGCTTAACTGTGATACTAATTCCCGGAGTACTTCACTGTGATACTAGCTCCAAAACACTTTTCCCGGATGCTTTAGTGTGATACTAATTCCAAAACACTTTTCCCGGATGCTTCACTGAGTTACTAATCCTAAAAGAATTTTCCTGGAGTGTTTCACTGTGATACTAGCTCCAAAACACTTTTCCTGGAGTGCTTCACTGTGATAATAACGCCAAAATACTCTTCCTGGAGTGCTTCACTGTGATACTAACTCCAGAACACTTTTCCTGGAGTATTTCACTGTGATACTGAGCCTAAAACACTTTTCCAGGAGTGCATCACTGTGATACTAATTCCAGAACTTTTTTCCTGGAGTGCTTCACTGTGATATTAACCTGAAAACACTTTTCCTGGAGTGCGTCACTGTGATTTTAACTCCAGAACACTTTTCCTGGAGTGCTTCACTGCGAAACTAGCTCCAAAACACTTTTCCTGGAATGCATCACTGTGACACTAATTCCAGAACACTTTTCCTGGAATGCATCACTGTGATACTAATTCCAGGACACTTTTCGTGGAGTGCTTCACTGTGATACTAACGCCAAAATACTCTTCTTGGAGTGCTTCACTGTGATACTAACTCCAGAACACCATTCTTGGAGTATTTCACTGTGATACTAACCCTAAATCACTTTTCCTGGAGTGCTTCACTGTGATACTAACCCTAAAAGACTTTTCTTTGAGTGCTTCACTGTGGTACTAACCCAAAAATACCTTTCCTGAAGTGCTGCCCTGTGATACTAGCTCCAAAACACTTTTCCTGGAGTGCATCACTGTGATACTAACTCCAAAACACTCTTCCCGGAGTGCTTCACTGTGATACTAACCCTAAAACACTTTTCCTGGAGTGCTTCACTGTGATACTAACTCCAAAACACTCGTCCTGGAGTGCATCACTGTGATACTAACTACAAAACACTCTTCCTGGAGTGCGTCACTGTGATACTAATTCCAGAACACTTTTCCTGGAGTGCTTCACTGTGATACTAACGCCAAAATACTTTTCCTGGAGTGCTTCACTGTGATACTAACTCCAAAACACACTTCCTGGAGTGTTTTACTGTGATACTGAATCCAAAAAACTTTTCCTTGAGTGCTGCCCTGTGATACTAGCTCCAAAACACTTTTTCTGGAGTGCATCACTGTGATACTAATTCCAGAACACTTTTCCTGAGAGCTTCACTGTGAAACTGACCCTAAAACACTTTTCCTGGAGTGCTTCACTGTGATACTAACGCCAAAACACTTTTCCTGGAGTGCATAACTGTGATACTAACTCCAGAACACTTTTCCTGGAGTATTTCACTGTAATGCTAACCCGAAAACACTTTTCCTAGAGTGCTTCACGGTGATACTAACTCAAAAATACTTTTGCTGGTGTGGTTCACTGTGTTACGAACTCCAAAACACTTTTCCCGGAGTGCTTCACTGTGATACTAATTCCAAAACACTTTTCCCGAAATGCTTCACTGTGATACTAACTCCAGAATATTTTTCCTGGAGTGCTTCACTGTGATACTAACTCCAAAACACTTTTCCTGGAGTGCTTCACTGTGATACTACCCCTATAACACTTTTCCTGGAGTGCTTCACTGTGATACTAACCCAAAAACACTTTTCCTGGAGTGCTTCACTGTGATACTAACTCCAAAACACTTTTCCTGGAGTGCTTCACTGTGATACTACCCCTATAACACTTTTCCTGGAGTGCTTCACTGTGATACTAACCCAAAAACACTTTTCCTGGAGTGCTTCACTGTGATACTACCCCTATAACACTTTTCCTGGAGTGTTTTACTGTGAGTCTGACTCCAGAACAATTTTCCTCGAGTGCTTCACTGTGATACTAACTCCAAACACTTTCCCTGGAGTGCATCACTGTGATACTAACCCGAAAACACTTTTCCTGGAGTACTTCACTGTGATACTAATTCCAGAACACTTTTCCTGGAGTGCTTCACTGTGATACTAACGCCAAAATACATTTCCTGAAGTGCTTCACTGTGATACTAACTCCAAAACACTCTTCCTGGAGTGTTTTACTGTGATACTGACTCCAAAACACTTTTCCTTGAGTGCTGCCCTGTGATACTAGCTCCAAAACACTTTTTCTGGAGTGCATCACTGTGATACTAATTCCAGAACGCTTTTCCTGAGAGCTTCACTGTGAAACTAACCCTAAAAGACATTTCCTGGAGTGCTTCACTGTGATACTAACTTCAAAACACTCTTCCTGGAGTGCGTCACTGTGACAATAACCATAAAACACTTTTCCTTGAATGCATCTCTGTGATACTAATTCCAGAATACTTTTCGTGGAGTGCTTCACTGTGATACTAACGCCAAAATACTCTTCTTGGAGTGCTTCACTGTGATACTAACCCGAAAACACTTTTCCTGGAGTGTTTCACTGTGATACTAGCTCCAAAACACTTTTCGTGGAGTGCTTCACTGTGATACTAATTCCAAAACACTTTTCCTGGAGTGCTTCACTGTGATACTAGCTCCAAAACACTCTTCCTGGAGTGTTTCACTATGATACTAATCCTATACCACTTTTCCTGGAGTGCTTCACTGTGATACTAACCCAAAAACACTTTTCCTGGAGTGCTTCACTGTGATACTACCCCTATAACACTTTTCCTGGAGTGTTTTACTGTGAGTCTGACTCCAGAACAATTTTCCTCGAGTGCTTCACTGTGATGCTAACTCCAAAACACTTTTCCTGGAGTGCTTCACTGTGATACTAACCCTAAAACACTTTCCCTTGAGTGCTTCACTGTGACACTAGCTCCAAAACACTTTTCCTGGAGTGCTTCACTGTGATATTAACTCCAAAACGCTGTTCCTGGAGTGCTTCACTGTGATACTAACGCCAAAACACTCTTCCTGGAGTGCTTCACTGTGATACTAACTCCAAAACACTCTTCCTGGAGTGTATTACTGTGATTCTGTTTCCAAAACACTCTTCCTGGAGTGCATCACTGTGATACTAACCCAAAAACACTTTTCCTGGTGTGCTTCACTGTGATACTAGCTCCAAAACACTTTTCCTGAAGTGCATCACAGTGATGCTAACCCTATAACACTTTTCCTGGAGTGTTTTACTGTGAGTCTCACTGCAGAACAATTTTCCTGAAGTGCTTCACTGTGATACTAACCGTAAACCACTATTCCTAGAGTGTTTTACGGCGGTACTAACCCGAAAACACTTTTCCTGGAGTATTTTACTGTGATACTAGGTTCAAAACACTTTTCCCGGAGTGCTTCACTGTGATACTAATTCCAAAACACTTTTCCCGGAGTGCTTCACTGTGATACTAACCGTAAACCACTATTCCTAGAGTGTTTGACGGCGGTACTAACCCGAAAACACTTTTCCTGGAGTATTTTACTGTGATACTAGCTCCAAAACACTTTTCCTGGAGTGCTTCACTGTGATACTAATTCCAAAACACTTTTCCCGAAATGCTTCACTGTGATACTAACTCCAGAATATTTTTCCTGGAGTGCTTCACTGTGATACTAGCTCCAAAACACTTTTCCCGGATGCTTTAGTGTGATACTAACTCCAGAGCACTTTTCCTGGATTGCTTAACAGTGATACTAATTCCCGGAGTACTTCACTGTGATACTAGCTCCAAAACACTTTTCCCGAATGCTTTAGTGTGATACTAATTCCAAAACACTTTTCCCGGATGATTCACTGAGTTGGTAATTCTAAAAGAATTTTCCTGAAGTGCTTCACTGTGATACTAACCGTAAACCACGATTCCTAGAGTGTTTTACGGCGGTACTAACCCGAAAACACTTTTACTGGAGTGTTTTACTGTGATACTAGCTCCAAAACACTTTTCCCGGAGTGCTTCACTGTGATACTAGCTCCAAAACACTTTTCCCGGATGCTTTAGTGTGATACTAATTCCAAAACACTTTTCCCGGATGCTTCACTGAGTTACTAATCCTAAAAGACTTTTCCTGGAGTGTTTCACTGTGATACTAGCTCCAAAACACTTTTCCTAGAGTGCTTCACTGTTATACTAGCTCCAAAACACTTTTCCCGGAGTGCATCACTGTGATACTAATTCCAGAACACTTTTCCTGGAGTGCTTCACTGTGATACGAACCCTAAAACACTTTTCATGGAGTGCTTCACTGTGATACTAACCCCAAAACACTTTTCATGGAGTGCTTCACTGTGATACGAACCCCAAAACACTTTTCCTTGACTGCTTCACTGTGATACTAGCTCCAAAACACTTTTCCTGGAGTGCATCACTGTGATACTAATTCCAGAACACTTTTCCTGGAGTGCTTCACTGTGATACTAACGCCAAAATACTCTTCCTGGAGTGCTTCACTGTGATACTAACTCCAGAACACTTTTCCTGGAGTGCGTCACTGTGATTTTAACTCCAGAACACTTTTCCTGGAGTGCTTCACTGCGATACTAGCTCCAAAACACTTTTCCTGGAGTGCATCACTGTGACACTAATTCCAGAACACTTTTCCTGGAATGCATCACTGTGATACTAATTCCAGAACACTTTTCCTGGAGTGCGTCACTGTGACAATAACCATAAAACGCTTTTCCTTGAGTGCATCACTGTGATACTAATTCCAGAACACCATTCCTGGAGTATTTCACTGTGATACTAACCCTAAAAGACTTTTCTTTGAGTGCTTCACTGTGGTACTAACCCAAAAATACTTTTCCTGGAGTGCTGCCCTGTGATACTAGCTCCCAAACACTTTTCCTGGAGTGCATCACTGTGATACTAACTCCAAAACACTCTTCCTGGAGTGCTTCACTGTGATACTAACCCTAAAACACTTTTCCTGGAGTGCCTCACGGTGATACTAACTCCAAAACACTCGTCCTGGAGTGCATCACTGTGATACTAATTCCAAAAAACTTTTCCCGGATGCTTCACTGAGTTACTAATCCTAAAAAAATTTTCCTGGAGTGTTTCACTGTGATACTAGCTCCAAAACACTTTTCCTGGAGTGTTTTACTGTGACACTAACTCCAGAATACTTTTCCGAGAGTGCTTCACTGTTATACTAGCTCCAAAACACTTTTCCTGGAGTGCTTCACTGTGATACGAGCTCCAAAACACTTTTCCTGGAGTGCTTCACTGTGATACTAATTCCAGAACACTTTTCCTGGAGTGCGTCACTGTGACAATAACCATAAAACGCTTTTCCTTGAGTGCATCACTGTGATACTAATTCCAGAACACCATTCCTGGAGTATTTCACTGTGATACTAACCCTAAAACACTTTTCCTGGAGTGCTTCACTGTGGTACTAACCCAAAAATACTTTTCCTGGAGTGCTGCCCTGTGATACTAGCTCCAAAACACTTTTCCTGGAGTGCATCACTGTGATACTAACTCCAAAACACTCTTCCTGGAGTGCTTCACTGTGATACTAACCCTAAAACACTTTTCCTGGAGTGCCTCACGGTGATACTAACTCCAAAACACTCGTCCTGGAGTGCATCACTGTGATACTAATTCCAAAAAACTTTTCCCGGATGCTTCACTGAGTTACTAATCCTAAAAAAATTTTCCTGGAGTGTTTCACTGTGATACTAGCTCCAAAACACTTTTCCTGGAGTGTTTTACTGTGACACTAACTCCAGAATACTTTTCCGAGAGTGCTTCACTGTTATACTAGCTCCAAAACACTTTTCCTGGAGTGCTTCACTGTGATACTAGCTCCAAAACACTTTTCCTGGAGTGCTTCACTGTGATACTAATTCCAGAACACTTTTCCTGGAGTGCTTCACTGTGATACTAACGCCAAAATACTTTTCCTGGGGTGCTTCACTGTGATACTAACTCCAAAACACTCTTCCTGGAGTGTTTTACTGTGATACTGACTCCAAAACACTTTTCCTTGAGTGCTGCCCTGTGATACTAGCTCCAAAACACTTTTTCTGGAGTGCATCACTGTGATACTAATTCCAGAACACTTTTCTTGAGAGCTTCACTGTGAAACTAACCCTAAAAGACATTTCCTGGAGTGCTTCACTGTGATACTAACTTTAAAACACTCTTCCTGGAGTGCTTAACTGTGATACTAACTCCAAAACACCTTTCCTGGAGTGCATCTCTGTGATACTAATTCCAGAATACTTTTCGTGGAGTGCTTCACTGTGATACTAACTCCAAAATACTCTTCTTGGAGTGCTTCACTGTGATACTAACCCGAAAACACTTTTCCTGGAGTGTTTCACTGTGATACTAGCTCCAAAACACATTTCCCGGAGTGCTTCACTGTGATATTAATCTCAAAACACTTTTCCCGGAGTGCTTCACTGTGGTACTAACTCCAGAATATTTTTCCTGGAGTGCTTCACTGTGATACTAGCTCCAAAACACTCTTCCTGGAGTGTTTCACTATGATACTAATCCTAAAACACTTTCCCTTGAGTGCTTCACTGTGACACTAGCTCCAAAACACTTTTCCTGGAGTGCTTCACTGTGATACTAACCCTAAAACACTTTCCCTTGAGTGCTTCACTGTGATACTAACGCCAAAACACTCTTCCTGGAATGCTTCACTGTGATACTAACTCCAAAACACTCTTCCTGGAGTGTATTACTGTGATTCTGTTTCCAAAACACTTTTCCTGAAGTGCATCACAGTGATGCTAACCCTATAACATTTTTCCTGGAGTGTTTTACTGTGAGTCTCACTGCAGAACAATTTTCCTGAAGTGCTTCACTGTGATACTAACCGTAAACCACTATTCCTAGAGTGTTTTACGGCGGTACTAACCCGAAAACACTTTTCCTGGAGTATTTTACTGTGATACTAATTCCAAAACACTTTTCCCGGAGTGCTTCACTGTGATACTAATTCCAAAACACTTTTCCCGGAGTGCTTCACTGTGATACTGATTCCAAAACACTTTTCCCGAAATGCTTCACTGTGATACTAGCTCCAAAACACTTTTCCCGGTTGCTTTAGTGTGATACTAACTCCAGAGCACTTTTCCTGGATTGCTTAACTGTGATACTAATTCCCGGAGTACTTCACTGTGATACTAGCTCCAAAACACTTTTTCCGGATGCTTTAGTGTGATACTAATTCCAAAACACTTTTCCCGGATGCTTCACTGAGTTACTAATCCTAAAAGAATTTTCCTGGAGTGTTTCACTGTGATACTAGCTCCAAAACACTTTTCCTGGAGTGTTTTACTGTGACACTAACTCCAGAATACTTTTCCTAGAGTGCTTCACTGTTATACTAGCTCCAAAACACTTTTCCCCGAGTTTTTCACTGTGATACTAGCTCCAAAACACTTTTCCTGGAGTGCTTCACTGGGATACTAGCTCCAAAACACTTTTCCTGGAGTGCATCACTGTGATACTAATTCCAGAACACTTTTCCTGGAGTGCTTCACTGTGATACTAACTCCAGAACACTTTTCCTGGAGTATTTCACTGTGATACTGAGCCTAAAACACTTTTCCAGGAGTGCATCACTGTGATACTAATTCCAGAACTTTTTTCCTGGAGTGCTTCACTGTGATATTAACCCGAAAACACTTTTCCTGGAGTGCGTCACTGTGATTTTAACTCCAGAACACTTTTCCTGGAGGGCTTCACTGCGAAACTAGCTCCAAAACACTTTTCCTGGAATGCATCACTGTGACACTAATTCCAGAACACTTTTCCTGGAATGCATCACTGTGATACTAATTCCAGGACACTTTTCGTGGAGTGCTTCACTGTGATACTAACGCCAAAATACTCTTCTTGGAGTGCTTCACTGTGATACTAACTCCAGAACACTTTTCCTGCAGTATTTCACTGTGATACTGAGCCTAAAACACTTTTCCAGGAGTGCATCACTGTGATACTAATTCCAGAACTTTTTTCCTGGAGTGCTTCACTGTGATATTAACCCGAAAACACTTTTCCTGGAGTGCGTCACTGTGACTTTAACTCCAGAACACTTTTCCTGGAGTGCTTCACTGCGATACTAGCTCCAAAACACTTTTCCTGGAATGCATCACTGTGACACTAATTCCAGAACACTTTTCCTGGAATGCATCACTGTGATACTAATTCCAGGACACTTTTCGTGGAGTGCTTCACTGTGATACTAACTCCATTCTTGGAGTATTTCACTGTGATACTAACCCTAAATCACTTTTCCTGGAGTGCTTCACTGTGATACTAACCCTAAAAGACTTTTCTTTGAGTGCTTCACTGTGATACTAACCCAAAAATACCTTTCCTGGAGTGCTGCCCTGTGATACTAGCTCCAAAACACTTTTCCTGGAGTGCATCACTGTGATACTAACTCCAAAACACTCTTCCCGGAGTGCTTCACTGTGATACTAACCCTAAAACACTTTTCCTGGAGTGCTTCACTGTGATACTAACTCCAAAACACTCGTCCTGGAGTGCATCACTGTGATACTAACTACAAAACACTCTTCCAGGAGTGCGTCACTGTGATACTAATTCCAGAACACTTTTCCTGGAGTGCTTCACTGTGATACTAACGGCAAAATACTTTTCCTGGAGTGCTTCACTGTGATACTAACTCCAAAACACACTTCCTGGAGTGTTTTACTGTGATACTGAATCCAAAAAACTTTTCCTTGAGTGCTGCCCTGTGATACTAGCTCTAAAACACTTTTTCTGGAGTGCATCACTGTGATACTAATTCCAGAACACTTTTCCTGAGAGCTTCACTGTGAAACTAACCCTAAAACACTTTTCCTGGAGTGCTTCACTGTGATACTAACTTCAAAACATCTTTCTGGAGTGCGTCACTGTGATACTAATTCCAGAACACTTTTCCTGGAGTGCTTCACTGTGATACTAACGCCAAAACACTTTTCCTGGAGTGCTTAACTGTGATACTAACTCCAGAACACTTTTCCTGGAGTATTTCACTGTAATGCTAACCCGAAAACACTTTTCCTAGAGTGCTTCACGGTGATACTAACTCAAAAATACATTTGCTGGTGTGGTTCACTGTGTTACGAACTCCAAAACACTTTCCCCGAGTGCTTCACTGTGATACTACTTCCAAAACACTTTTCCCGGAGTGCTTCACTGTGAAACTAATTCCAAAACACTTTTCCCGAAATGCTTCACTGTGATACTAACTCCAGAATATTTTTCCTGGAGTGCTTCACTGTGATACTAACTCCAAAACACTTTTCCTGGAGTGCTTCACTGTGATACTACCCCTATAACACTTTTCCTGGAGTGCTTCACTGTGATACTAACCCAAAAACACTTTTCCTGGAGTGCTTCACTGTGATACTAACTCCAAAACACTTTTCCTGGAGTGCTTCACTTTGATACTACCCCTATAACACTTTTCCAGGAGTTCTTCACTGTGATACTAACCCAAAAACACTTTTCCTGGAGTGCTTCACTGTGATACTACCCCGAGAACACTTTTCCTGGAGTGTTTTACTGTGAGTCTGACTCCAGAACAATTTTCCTCGAGTGCTTCACTGTGATACTAACTCCAAACACTTTCCCTGGAGTGCATCACTGTGATACTAACCCGAAAACACTTTTCCTGGAGTACTTCACTGTGATACTAATTCCAGAACACTTTTCCTGGAGTGCTTCACTGTGATACTAACGCCAAAATACTTTTCCTGAAGTGCTTCACTGTGATACTAACTCCAAAACACTCTTCCTGGAGTGTTTTACTGTGATACTGACTCCAAAACACTTTTCCTTGAGTGCTGCCCTGTGATACTAGCTCCAAAACACTTTTTCTGGAGTGCATCACTGTGATACTAATTCCAGAACGCTTTTCCTGAGAGCTTCACTGTGAAACTAACCCTAAAAGACATTTCCTGGAGTGCTTCACTGTGATACTAACTTCAAAACACTCTTCCTGGAGTGCGTCACTGTGACAATAACCATAAAACACTTTTCCTTGAATGCATCTCTGTGATACTAATTCCAGAATACTTTTCGTGGAGTGCTTCACTGTGATACTAACGCCAAAATAATCTTCTTGGAGTGCTTCACTGTGATACTAACCCGAAAACACTTTTCCTGGAGTGTTTCACTGTGATACTAGCTCCAAAACACTTTTCGTGGAGTGCTTCACTGTGATACTAATTCCAAAACACTTTTCCTGGAGTGCTTCACTGTGATACTAGCTCCAAAACACTTTTCCCGGAGTGCTTCACTGTGATACTAGCTCCAAAACACTTTTCCCGGATGCTTTAGTGTGATACTAATTCCAAAACACTTTTCCCGGATGCTTCACTGAGTTACTAATCCTAAAAGAATTTTCCTGGAGTGTTTCACTGTGATACTAGCTCCAAAACACTTTTCCTAGAGTGCTTCACTGTTATACTAGCTCCAAAACACTTTTCCTAGAGTGCTTCACTGTTATACGAGCTCCAAAACACTTTTCCTAGAGTGCTTCACTGTTATACTAGCTCCAAAACACTTTTCCCGGAGTGCATCACTGTGATACTAATTCCAGAACACTTTTCCTGGAGTGCTTCACTGTGATACGAACCCTAAAACACTTTTCATGGAGTGCTTCACTGTGATACTAACCCCAAAACACTTTTCATGGAGTGCTTCACTGTGATACGAACCCCAAAACACTTTTCCTTGACTGCTTCACTGTGATACTAGCTCCAAAACACTTTTCCTGGAGTGCATCACTGTGATACTAATTCCAGAACACTTTTCCTGGAGTGCTTCACTGTGATACTTCCGCCAAAATACTCTTCCTGGAGTGCTTCACTGTGATACTAACTCCAGAACACTTTTCCTGGAGTGCATCACTGTGATACTAATTCCAGAACACTTTTCCTGGATTGCTTCACTGTGACATTAACACGAAAACACTTTTCCTGGAGTGCGTCACTGTGATTTTAACTCCAGAACACTTTTCCTGGAGTGCTTCACTGCGATACTAGCTCCAAAACACTTTTCCTGGAGTGCATCACTGTGACACTAATTCCAGAACACTTTTCCTGGAATGCATCACTGTGATACTAATTCCAGAACACTTTTCCTGGAGTGCGTCACTGTGACAATAACCATAAAACGCTTTTCCTTGAGTGCATCACTGTGATACTAATTCCAGAACACCATTCCTGGAGTATTTCACTGTGATACTAACCCTAAAACACTTTTCCTGGAGTGCTTCACTGTGATACTAACCCTAATAGACTTTTCTTTGAGTGCTTCACTGTGGTACTAACCCAAAAATACTTTTCCTGGAGTGCTGCCCTGTGATACTAGCTCCAAAACACTTTTCCTGGAGTGCATCACTGTGATACTAACTCCAAAACACTCTTCCTGGAGTGCTTCACTGTGATACTAACCCTAAAACACTTTTCCTGGAGTGCGTCACTGTGATACTAACTCCAGAACACTCTTCCTGGAGTGCGTCACTGTGATACTATTTCCAGAACACTTTTCCTGAAGTGCTTCACTGTGATACTAACTGCAAAACACACTTCCTGGAGTGTTTTACTGTGATACTGACTCCAAAACACTTTTCCTTGAGTGCTGCACTGTGATACTAGCTCCAAAACACTTTTTCTGGAGTGCATCACTGTGATACTAATTCCAGAACACTTTTCCTGAGAGCTTCACTGTGAAACTAACCCTAAAAGACATTTCCTGGAGTGCTTCACTGTGATACTAACTTCAAAACACTCTTCCTGGAGTATTTCACTGTAATGCTAACGCGAAAACACTTTTCCTGGAGTGCTTCACGGTGATACTAACTCAGAAATACTTTTGCTGGTGTGGTTCACTGTGATACGAACTCCAAAACACTTTTCCTGGAGTGCATCACTGTGATACTAATTCCAGAACACTTTTCCTGGAGTGCTTCACTGTGATACTAACACGAAAACACTTTTCCTGGAGTGTTTTACTGTGATACTAACTCCAAAACACTTTTCCCGGAGTGCTTCACTGTGATACTAATTCCAAAACACTTTTCCCGGAGTGCTTCACTGTGATACTAATTCCAAAACACTTTTCCCGGAGTGCTTCACTGTGATACGAATTCCAAAACAATTTTCCCGGAGTGCTTCACTGTGATACTAATTTCAAAACACTTTTCCCGAAATGCTTCACTGTGATACTAATCGCAGAATATTTTTCCTGGTGTGCTTCACTGTGATTCTAGCTCCAAAAGACTCTTCCTGGAGTGTTTCACTATGATACTAACCCTATAACACTTTTCCTGGAGTGCATCACTGTGATACTAACCCAAAAACACTTCTCCTGGAGTGCTTCACTGTGATACTACCCCTATAACCCTTTTCCTGGAGTGTTTAATTTGAGTCTGACTCCAGAACAATTTTCCTCGAGTGCTTCACTGTGATACTAACTCCAAAACACTTTCCCTGGAGTGCATCACTTTGATACTAACCCTAAAACACTTTTCCTGGAGTACTTCACTGTGATACTAACCCTAAAACACTTTTCCTCGAGTGCTTCACTGTGACACTAGCTCCAAAACACTTTTCCTGGAGTGCTTCACTGTGATATTAACTCCAAAACGCTGTTCCTGGAGTGCTTCACTGTGATACTAACGCCAAAACACTCTTCCTGGAGTGCTTCACTGTGATACTAACTCCAAAACACTCTTCCTGGAGTGTATTACTGTGATTCTGTTTCCAAAACACTCTTTCTGGAGTGCATCACTGTGATACTAACCCTAAAACACTTTTCCTGGTGTGCCTCACTGTGATACTAGCTCCAAAACACTTTTCCAGGAGTGCATCACAGTGATGCTAACCCTATAACACTTTTCTGGAGTGTTTTACTGTGAGTCTCACTGCAGAACAATTTTCCTGGAGTGCTTCACTGTGATACTAACCCTAAAACACTGTTTCTGGAGTGCTACACTGTGGTACTAAACCGAAAACACTTTTCCTGGAGTGTTTTACTGTGATACTAGCTCCAAAACACTTTTCCCGGAGAGCTTCACTGTGATACTAATTCCAAAAGACTTTTCCCGAAATGCTTCACCGTGATACTAACTCCAGAATATTTTCCTGGAATGCTTCACTGTGATACTAGCTCTAAAACACTTTCCCGGATGCTTTAGTGTGATACTAATTCCAAAACACTTTTCCCGGATGCTTCCCTGAGTTACTAATCCTAAAAAAATTTTCCTGGAGTGTTTCACTGTGATACTAGCTCCAAAACACTTTTCCTGGAGTGTTTTACTGTGACACTAACTCCAGAATACTTTTCCGAGAGTGCTTCACTGTTATACTAGCTCCAAAACACTTTTCCTGGAGTGCATCACTGTAATACTAATTCCTGGAGAGCTTCACTGTGATACTAACCCTAAAACACTTTTCCTTGAGTGCTTCACTGTGATACGAACCCCAAAACACTTTTCCTGGAGTGCTTCACTCTGATACTAGCTCCAAAACACTTTTCATGGAGTGCATCACTGTGATACTAATTCCAGAACACTTTTCCTGGAGTGCTTCACTGTGATACGAACGCCAAAATACTCTTCCTGGAGTGCTTCACTGTGATACTAACTCCAGAACACTTTTCCTGCAGTATTTCACTGTGATTCTAATCATAAAACACTTTTCCAGGAGTGCATCACTGTGATACTAATTCCAGAACACTTTTCCTGGAGTGCTTCACTGTGATATTAACCCTAAAACACTCTTCCTGGAGTGCGTCACTGTGATTTTAACTCCAGAACACTTTTCCTGGAGTGCTTCACTGCGATACTAGCTCCAAAACACTTTTCCTGGAGTGCATCACTGTGACACTAGTTCCAGAACACGTTTCCTGGAATGCATCACTGTGATACTAATTCCAGAATACTTTTCCTGGAGTGCTTCACTGTGAGAATAACTATAAAACACTTTTCCTTGAGTGCATCACTGTGATACTAATTCCAGACACTTTTCGTGGAGTGCTTCACTGTGATCCTCACGCCAAAATACTCTTCTTGGAGTGCTTCACTGTGATACTAACTCCAGAACACCATTCCTGGAGTATTTCTTTTTTTTTATAGATATTTTTATTAGAAATTTAACATTTTTACAAGTTTACAAAAATAAACAAAACTCTCAGATATAAACATTGATATACAATTAGCTCAAATATACAATAGCCAAAATTTGACAAAAAAAAACAAAACAAAAAAAAACAAAAAACCGAAAAAAAAAACAACAAAAAAGAACAAACAGACAAAACTCAACTATCTACTAATCTAACCTACAACTAACCAGGGTGTATATTTAAGTCTCTTACATGCTCGGGATGTGTTAACATCAGATATGATAAACCCGTATTCGTGCGGGATTCCTCCCCCGAGGGGCCGCGGACCAGCCAGGTCTGTAGTCTCAATTAAATAAAAGCCCTTGTTAGGATAGCCGAAATATCTGTATTTATGTAATTCAAAAAGGGCTGCCATATTTTATAAAATAATTCGGTCTTTCGGTGCACCATGTTTGTAAGGAAGTCAAGGGGAATACATTCCATAATTAGTCTGTGCCAATTTGAAAGTCCAGGGGGGCCCTCCGCCACCCAATTCATCAAAATATTTTTCCTTGCACAGAAAGAAAGAATAGAAAATAGTCTCTTCCCGTACGTGTCCAGGGAGGGAAAGTTCGAAAAGCCTAATAGGAGAGATACGGGGTCCACTTTTATTTCCGTTCCTAAACTTTCTGTCAGGGTACTTGCTACTTTAGTCCAATATCCACGGATCTTATGACAGGTCCATAAGCAATGTACAAGAGTGCCCATCTCTATTTTGCATTTAGGACACATTGGAGATGCTCCTGCCTTAAATTTTGCCAATCGAACCGGTGCTATATGGGCCCTATGAAGTATCTTCAGCTGGATAGCCTGGGTTCTGTTACAAATAGTAATTCTTCTAGCATTTTCCCAGATATCATTCCACGTTTCTGTGGAGATTTCTAGTCCCAGATCCTGATCCCATGTTTTAAGCAGATTATCCATATCTCCCGATACTTCATCATGTAGCAAATGATAAATATTACTGACGGAAGATATCCCCACTGGTCGTAGGACACTACATTCTCTATCGGATTTAAAAAGACTATCTAATAACGTAGTCTTCTTCTGTATAAAATCTCGAATTTGGAAGTATCGAAAGAGGTCTCCATTGGGTAATCCGAATTTCTGACGCAGCTGTCCGAAAGACATCAGGACCCCATCTTTAAATAAATCCCCGAGACATGAGATACCCCTGGCTCTCCAGAGTTTAAAAGTGGCATCTGTTAACCCCGGTTGGAATCCCCATGCTCCCACTATCGGTGCATAGGGGGATGTTTTATGTGAATTACCCTCATTTTGCCGCATTATATTCCAAGCCTTGATTGTATTCAGTATTATAGGGTTTTTACAGTGATCTGTAATGATTTTCCTCTTGTCTGAGAATAAAAGGTTAATAAGTGGGTATTTTACTTGAGAAGCCTCGATGTCCAACCAGATTGATTGTGGATCAGACAAGACCCAATCAGCTATATAACTTAATAGGGAACTTAATTGATATTTCCTAAAATCTGGGAAGTCCAATCCACCCCTTGCCTGTGGAAGCTGTAGCTTCTTCAGCTTAATGAGGGGCCGCCTATGGTTCCAGATAAAGGAACTCAGCCAGCCGTATAATTTACATAAAGCTGTCCTCGGCAGCATCACCGGAAGCATTCTCATAGGATATAGGAGACGGGGCAGGATTTTCATTTTGATTAATGCTATTCTACCCAGCCAGAAAATTGGCAGGTCTCCCCATCGCTGGAGGTCCTGCCTTATCCTTTCCAATAAATTCACAAAATTAGCCTTATACAACTGACCAAATACTGGAGTAATAAAAATGCCTAAATATAAGAAACCCTCCAGGGACCAGCGAAAGGGAAAAAGGGAACCGTCCGCTAAGCGGGGTATCACAGCAAGGCCACCCATTGGCATAGCCTCCGATTTTGAAAAATTAATTTTATAGCCTGAGAATGCACTAAATGTATTAATAACTTGGATTAAGCGGGGTATGGACATCAAAGGGTTACTGAGGAATAGAAGAACATCATCTGCATAAAGGGTAATTTTATGTTTACCTGTACCAATCCTTGGGGCCACTATATTAGGATCAGCTCGTATAGCTTCTGCTAGTGGTTCAATTATTAGCGTGAATAACAATGGTGAGAGGGGACATCCCTGACGGCAGCCCCTACCCACACTGAAGCTATCCGAGCCTAATCCATTGGTAACCACAACTGCTTTGGGATCACTATACAATGTTGAGATCCATTTGGTAAACACCTGTCCAACACCAAACCTCTCCAATGTGTAAAACAAATATGACCATTCGACCCTATCAAATGCCTTTTCCGCGTCTAATGAAACCACTACTCCTGGTATCTTTCCCTGATGACAAGCTTGAATCATATTCAGAGCCCTTCTAACATTATTGGATGATCTACGGCCCTTAATAAACCCCGTCTGATCCTCCTTTATAATATGTGGCAGTATCCTTTCTAATCTCAGTGCTAATGTTTTAGAGAGGATTTTAAAATCTACATTTAGCAAGGATATTGGTCTGTATGATGTACAATCTTCTGGGTCCTTTCCTTTTTTGAGGATAAGAGAGATATTTGCCTCTTTCAGCGAAGGCGGGAGACAGCCCTGACTATATGCATAGTTATACATGTCCATAAGTGGACCAACCAGTATTTCTGTAAATTCTTTATAGAATTCAGCTTGAAAGCCATCTGGGCCCGGCGTCTTACCATTTTGAAGGTGCCTAATTGCATCAACTATTTCTTGGGGTGTAAGAGGAGCATTTAGGACCGATACTTGTTCCGGAGTTAGGTCTGGAAAAGTCAAATTTTTAAAAAATGACTGCATCCTCTTCGCCCTATCTTCACAATCCTGTGATTTATATAACTCAGAATAGAATTTTCTAAAGGTCGCATTAATCTTTTTATGATCATGAGTCAAAATACCCGTACTTTCCTTGATAGACATAATAGTCTGAGGGGCCTTTTTTTTCTTTGCAAGAAATGCTAAGTATCTACCCGGTTTGTCGCCATATTCATATAATCTTTGCTTTGCAAATAATATTTCCCTCTTAGCCGTTTGAGTAAGTGTAGTATTTAGAGCTGTAATCCTTTGCAATTTAATAATAGAGGGTCTATCAATGTATGCTGTTTCAGCCGCTTTTAAGCGGGTTTCAAGCAAACGCTGTTGTTCTCCTTTTAATTTCTTCTGGGTCGCTGAGTAGGAGATGATCAAGCCTCGCGTGTAAGCTTTGATGGTCTCCCACATTATTGACGGGTTGCTAGCTGTACCTGAATTAATTTCTAAAAAAGTTTTAAATTCTTGAGAGAAGTACTTTACAAATTTACTATCTTTCATTAAGAAGGGGTCCATACGCCAATGCCGAGGGGATGTCCCACTGTTCTTCGCCTTAGTTTCCATATATACAGCAGCGTGGTCAGAAATTGCTATATTACCTATTTTACAGGATGATATGGAATTTAAAAAAATTGAGGGGGCAAAAAACATATCAATTCTGGTATGACATTTATGTGGATTAGAGTAGAAAGAAAAATCTCTACCCTGTGGATGAAGACATCTCCATACATCTACTAATCCTAATTCTTTGTTCAGATCCATCAATTGTCTAGATCTGGGAGATACTCCTGCAGTACTCTTGGGAATCCTGTCTATTTCCGGATCCATAATACAATTAAAGTCTCCCCCTATAATTATATGACGGGCATCAAAAGCCATCAATTTTGAGAAGGCTTCCGTTATAAATTTAAAGGGGTGTGCCGGGGGGCAGTACAAATTTAAAATCCCATATTCCTCTCCATTTATGAGAGCTTTAATCAAGATATATCGTCCAGATTCGTCTTTTATCTGCTTTAGGATTTTGAAAGGGAAATTCTTCCGAACAAGAATAACAACTCCCCTGCTTTTTGAGCTAAAAGAAGAAAAAAAGGCCTGATCAAATCCGCCCTGTCGTAATTTCAAGTGTTCTTTATCTGACAGATGCGTCTCCTGTAGGAGAGCTATATCAACTCTTTCCTTCTTAAGATTTGATAATATTTTCTTCCTTTTAAGTGGCGAATTACTCCCTTTGACATTCCAGGTGCACCACTTAACCGATTGATCAACCATAATCCTCTGGGCCAATCCGAGACCCCTCGGGAGGGGGAACCCCACCCAGAACATCCCGGGCATGGAACATGTAAAATTTACAAAAATAAACCCTCTTTAATACACCCACAACAATACAGTAAAAAACTATTTCTAAATAAAAAAAATATAAAACGTATCTAAGTGGAGACTTTCCCCCTTGTTCCCAGGGGGCATCACTTCCTCTCCAAAAATCCCTCATATCCTCTCCCAACCAATGCCCCACCCTTGACCCAGGCACTCCTCAATAAAGTGAGGAAAATTCAAATATAATACAAAGCTAGAGTTAACAGTGAGCACCCCACCCCCACCCCTACCAACACCTGGGTATATTTGGTAATGTTAATACCACATATAAACATATAACTATAAAATTACCAGTTCAACAAATAATAATTAAATATGATAATACAAAATAACGAAGGGAAAAACAACCCCGCTCCTAAAGACAGAGGTAAAATCGAATAAGGTAACCACCTCCCCCCACCCACATTAACCAAATCCCCCAGCTTATATATACATATATATACATACACATATATATATATATATATATATATATACACATACACACATACACACACACACATATACATACACCCCTCATATATACATAAAATAATAACAGAAAACAACTCCAAGGGGGGGGGGGGGGAGAAAATCAAATCCCTCTCCCCACCCCCCATAATAATATTAAGCAATAAGGTAAGAAAAGAAAAAAAAAGGGAGGGGATATAAACCAAAACGGGGGGGGAAGGCAGACCAACATCCATTATGTCCTACAGTTTATCTAAGAGAGTCCAAGAATTCCTTAGCCTTTTCTGGTGATCCAAAGTTATATACAGATCCTTCATGGTTAAAGCGTAACATCGCTGGGTACGTAAGGAGTACTGTACATTTAAGTCCCTTAAACGCTTCTTCGCCTCGTCGAATGCCTTCCTCTTTCGAACCAGAGCCGGGGAAAAGTCCTGAAATAGCATGATCTTGGATCCTTTGTAGATCATAGCTTGGGGGTCTTTTCCGAGATTTCTAGAGGCTTCTAGGAGTATCTGCCTCTCCCTGTAGCTCTGCAGCCGGAACAGGACCGGGCGCGGGCGCTGGTTCGAGCCGGGCCCGCGTATTGCTACCCGGTAGGCCCATTCTACCCTGACCTGGCCTGATCCAGCTTGCAGATTTAAAAGTTGTGGCAGCCACTGCTCCAGGAATGCTGTAAGCTGGCCTTCCTCTTCCTGCTCGGGAAGGCCCAGCAAACGAATATTTTTTCGACGACCTCGATTATCCAGAACACTTTTCCTGGAGTGCGTCACTGTGACACCAACCCTAAAACACTTTTCGTAGAGTGCTTCACTGTGACACTAGCTCCAAAACACTTTTCCTGGAGTGCATCACTGTGATACTAATTCCAGAACACTTTTCCTTGAGTGCTTCACTGTGATACTAATGCCAAAATACACTTCTTGGAGTGCTTCACTGTGATACGAACTCCAGCACACCATTCCTGGAGTATTTCACTGTGATACTAACCCTAAAACAGTTTTCCTGGAGTGCTTCACTGTGATACTAACCCTAAAAGACTTTTCTTTGAGTGCTTCACTGTGGTACTAACCCAAAAATACTTTTCCTGGAGTGCCTCACTGGGATACTAGCTCCAAAACACTTTTCCTGGAGTGCTTCACTGTGATACTAATTCCAGAACACTTTTCCTGGAGTGCTTCACTGTGATACTAACGCCAAAATACTCTTCCTGGAGTGCTTCACTGTGGTCCTAACCCAAAAATACTTTTCCTGGAGTGCCTCACTGGGATACTAGCTCCAAAACACTTTTCCTGGAGTGCTTCACTGTGATACTAATTCCAGAACACTTTTCCTGGAGTGCTTCACTGTGATACTAACGCCAAAATACTCTTCCTGGAGTGCTTCACTGTGATACTAGCTCCAAATCACTTTTCCAGGAGTGCATCACTGTGATACTAATTCTAGAACACTTCTACTGGAGTGCTTCACTGTGATACTAACCCTAAAACACTTTTCCTGGAGTGCGTCACTGTGATTATAACTCCAGAACACTTTTCCTGGAGTGTTTTACTTGAGACTAACTCCAGAACATTTTTTCTGGAGTGCTTCACTGTGATACTAACCCAAAAACACTTTTCCTGGAGTGCTTCACTGTGACACTAGCTCCAAAACACTTTTCCTGGAGTGCATCACTGTGATACTAATTCCAAAACACTTTTCCAGGAGTGCTTCACTGTGATACTAGCTCCAAAACACACTTCCTGGAGTGTTTCACTATGATACTAACCCTATAACACTTTTCCTGGAGTGCTTCACTATGATACTAACCCTATAACACTTTTCCTGGAGTGCTTCACTGTGATACTACCCCTATTACACTTTTCCTGGAGTGTTTTACTGTGAGTCTGACTCCAGAACAATTTTCCTGGCGTGCATCACTGTGATACTAACCCTAAAAGACTTTTTCTGGAGTGCTTCACTGTGATACTAACCCTGAAACACTTTCCCTTGAGTGCTTCACTGTGATACGAGCTCCAAAACACTTTTCCTGGAGTGCATCACTGTGATACTAACCCTAAAACACTTTTCCTGGAGTGGTTACTGAGATACTAACCCTAAAAGAATTTTCCTTGAGTGCTTCACTGTGATATTAGCTCCAAAACACTATTCCTGGAGTGTTTCACTGAGATACGAACCCTATAACACTTTTCCTGGAGTGCTTCACTATGATACTAACCCTAGAACACTTTTCCTGGAGTGCTTCACTGTGATACTCCCACTATTACACTTTTCCTGGACTGTTTTACTGTGAGTCTGACTCCAGAACAATTTTCCTCGAGTGCTTCACTGTGATACTAGCTCCAAAACTCTTTTCCTGGAGTGCATCACTGTGATACTAACCCTAAAACACTTTTCCTGGAGTGTTTACTGAGATACTAACCCTAAAATAATTTTCCTTGAGTGCTTCACTGTGATACTAGCTCCAAAACACTATTCCTGGAGTGTTTCACTGAGATACTAACCCTAAAACACTTTCCCTCGAGTGCTTCACTGTGATACTAATTCCAGAACACTTTTCCTGGAGTGCTTCACTGTGATACTAACTCCAGAACACTCTTCCTGGAGTGCTTCACTGTGATACTAATTCCAGAACACTTTTCCTGGAGTGCTTCACTGTGATACTAATTCCAGAACACTTTTCCTGGAGTGCATCACTGTGATACTAATTCCAGAACAATTTTCCTCGAGTGCTTCACTGTGATACTAGCTCCAAAACACTATTCCTGGAGTGTTTCACTGAGATACTAACCCTAAAACACTTTTCCTGGAGTGCTTCACTATGATACTAACCCTAGAACACTTTTCCTGGAGTGCTTCACTGTGATACTCCCACTATTACACTTTTCCTGGACTGTTTTACTGTGAGTCTGACTCCAGAACAATTTTCCTCGAGTGCTTCACTGTGATACTAGCTCCAAAACTCTTTTCCTGGAGTGCATCACTGTGATACTAACCCTAAAACACTTTTCCTGGAGTGTTTACTGAGATACTAACCCTAAAATAATTTTCCTTGAGTGCTTCACTGTGATACTAGCTCCAAAACACTATTCCTGGAGTGTTTCACTGAGATACTAACCCTAAAACACTTTCCCTCGAGTGCTTCACTGTGATACTAATTCCAGAACACTTTTCCTGGAGTGCTTCACTGTGATACTAACTCCAGAACACTCTTCCTGGAGTGCTTCACTGTGATACTAATTCCAGAACACTTTTCCTGGAGTGCTTCACTGTGATACTAATTCCAGAACACTTTTCCTGGAGTGCATCACTGTGATACTAATTCCAGAACAATTTTCCTCGAGTGCTTCACTGTGATACTAGCTCCAAAACACTATTCCTGGAGTGTTTCACTGAGATACTAACCCTAAAACACTTTCCCTCGAGTGCTTCACTGTGACACTAGCTCCAAAACACTTTTCCTGGAGTGCATCACTGTGATACTAATTCCAGAATACTTTTCCTTGAGTGCTTCACTGTGATACTAACGCCAAAATACTCTTCTTGGAGTGCTTCACTGTGATACTAACCCTAAAACAGTTTTCCTGGAGTGCTTCACTGTGATACTAACCCTAAAAGACTTTTCTTTGAGTGCTTCACTGTGGTACTAACCCAAAAATACTTTTCCTGGAGTGCTTCACTGGGATAATAGCTCCAAAACACTTTTCCTGGAGTGCTTCACTGTGATACTAATTCCAGAACACTTTTCCTGGAGTGCTTCACTGTGATACGAACCCCAAAACACTTTTCCTGGAGTGCTTCACTGTGATACTAACTCCAGAACACTTTTCCAGGAGTATTTCACTGTGATGCTAGCTCCAAATCACTTTTCCAGGAGTGCATCACTGTGATACTAATTCTAGAACACTTTTACTGGAGTGTTTCACTGTGATACTAACCCTAAAACACTTTTCCTGGAGTGCGTCACTGTGATTTTAACTCCAGAACACTTTTCCTGGAGTGTTTTACTTGAGACTAACTACAGAACATTTTTCCTGGAGTGCTTCACTGTGATACTAACCCAAAAACACTTTTCCTGGAGTGCTTCACTGTGACACTAGCTCCAAAACACTTTTCCTGGAGTGCTTCACTGTGATACGAATTCCAAAACACTTTTCCAGGAGTTCTTCACTGTGATACTAATTCCAAAACGTTTTTCCCGAAATGCTTCTCTGTGATACTAACTCCAGAATACTTTTCCTGGAGTGCTTCACTGTGATACTAGCTCCAAAACACACTTCCTGGAGTGTTTCACTATGATACTAACCCAATAAGACTTTTCCTGGAGTGCTTCACGATGATACGAACCCTATAAGACTTTTCCTGGAGTGCTTCACTGTGATACTACCCCTATTACACTTTTCCTGGAGTGTTTTACTGTGAGTCTGACTCCAGAACAATTTTCCTGGAGTGCATCACTGTGACACTAACCCTAAAAGACTTTTTCTGGAGTGCTTCACTGTGATACTAACCCTGAAACACTGTCCCTTGAGTGCTTCACTGTGATACTAGCTCCAAAACACTTTTCCTGGAGTGCATCACTGTGATACTCACCCTAAAACACTTTTCCTGGAGTGTTTACTGAGATACTAACCCTAAAAGAATTTTCCTTGAGTGCTTCACTGTGATACTAACCATATAACACTTTTCCTGGAGTGCTTCACTGTGATACTAACCATATAACACTTTTCCTGGAGTGCTTCACTGTGATACTACCCCGATTACACTTTTCCTGGAGTGCTTCACTGTGATACTACCCCGATTACACTTTTCCTGGAGTGTTTTACTGTGAGTCTGACTCCAGAACAATTTCCCATGAGTGCTTCACTGTGATACTAGCTCCAAAACACTTTTCCTGGAGTGCATCACTGTGATACTAACCCTAAAACACTTTTCCTGGAGTGTTTACTGAGATAGTAAACTTAAAATAATTTTCGTTGAGTGCTTCACTGTGATACGAACTCCAAAACACTATTCCTGGAGTGTTTCACTGAGATACTAACCCTAAAATACTTTCCTCGAGTGCTTCACTGTGATACTAATTCCAGAACACTTTTCCTGGAGTGCTTCACTGTGATACCAACTCCAGAACACTCTTCCTGGAGTGCTTCACTTTGATACTAATTCCAGAACACTTTTCCTGGAGTGCTTCACTGTGATACTAAGACCAAAATACTCTTCCTGGAGTGCTTCACTGTGATACTAACTCCAGAACACTTTTCCTGGAGTGCTTCACTGTGATACTAATTCCAGAACACTTTTCCTGGAGTGCTTCACTGTGATACTAACGCCAAAATACTCTTCCTGGAGTGCTTCACTGCGATACTAGCTCCAAAACACTTTTCCTGGAGTGCATCACTGTGATACTAATTCCAGAACACTTTTCCTGGAGTGCATCACTGTGATACTAATTCCAGAACACTTTTCCTGGAGTGCTTCACTGTGACACTAACCCTAAAACACTTTTCGTAGAGTGCTTCACTGTGACACTAGCTCCAAAACACTTTTCCTGGAGTGCATCATTGTGATACTAATTCCAGAACACTTTTCCTTGAGTGCTTCACTGTGATACTAACGCCAGAATTCTCTTCTTGCAGTGCTTCACTGTGATACTAACTCCAGCACACCATTCCTGGAGTATTTCACTGTGATACTAACCCTAAAACAGTTTTCCTGGAGTGCTTCACTGTGATACTAACCCTAAAAAACTTTTCATGGAGTGCTTCACTGTGATACTAACTCCACAACACTCTTCCTGGAGTGTTTTACTGTGATACTGACTCCAAAACACTGTTCCTGGAGTGCATCACTGTGATACTAACCCTAAAACACTTTTCCTGGAGTGCATCACTGTGATACTAACCCTAAAACACTTTTCCTGGAGTGCTTCACTGTGATACTAACCCTAAAACACTTTTCCTGGAGTGATTCACTGTGATACTAACTCCAAAACACTCTTCCTGGAGTGCTTCACTGTGATACTAATTCGAGAACAATTTTCCTGGAGTGCTTCACTGTGGTACTAACCCTAAAACACTTTTCCTGGAGTGATTCACTGTGATACTAACTCCAAAACACTCTTCCTGGAGTGCTTAACTGCGTTACTAACTCCAGAACACTTTTCCTGGAGTATTTCAATGTAATACTAACCCAAAAACACTTTTCCTGGAGTGCTTCACTGTGATACTAACCCAAAACACATTTTCTGGAGTGCTTCACTGTGATACTAACTCCAAAACACTCTTCCTGGAGTGCTTCACTGTGATACTAGCTCCAAATTACTTTTCCCGGATGCTTCACTCTGATACTCACTCCAAAACACTTTTCCCGGAGTGCTTCACTGTGATACTAGCTCCAAAACACTTTTCGTGGAGTGCATCACTGTGATACTAATTCCAGAACACTTTTCGTGGAGTGCATCACTGTGATACTAATTCCAGAACACTTTTCCTGGAGTGCATCACTGTGATACTAATTCCAGAACACTTTTCCTGGAGTGCTTCACTGTGATACTAACGCCAAAATACTCTTCTTGGAGTGCTTCACTGTGATACTAACCCTAAAACAGTTTTCCTGGAGTGCCTCACTGTGATACTAATCCTAAAAGACTTTTCTTTGAGTGCTTCACTGTGGTACTAACCCAAAAATACTTTTCCTGGAGTGCTTCACTGGGATAATAGCTCCAAATCACTTTTCCAGGAGTGCATCAATGTGATACTAATTCTAGAACACTTTTACTGGAGTGCTTCACTGTGATACTAACCCTAAAACACTTTTCCTGGAGTGCGTCACTGTGATTTTAACTCCAGAACACTTTTCCTGGAGTGTTTTACTTGAGACTAACTACAGAACATTTTTCCTGGAGTGCTTCTCTGCGATACTAACCCAAAAACACTTTTCCTGTAGTGCTTCACTGTGACACTAGCTCCAAAACACTTTTCCTGGAGTGCTTCACTGTGATACTAATTTCAAAACACTTTTCCAGGAGTTCTTCACTGTGATACTAATTCCAAAACATTTTTCCCGAAATGCTTCTCTGTGATACTAACTCCAGAATACTTTTCCTGGAGAGCATCACTGTGATACTAGCTCCAAAACACACTTCCTGGAGTGTTTCACTATGATACTAACCCAATAAGACTTTTCCTGGAGTGCTTCACGATGATACTAACCCTATAACACTTTTCCTGGAGTGCTTCACTGTGATACTACCCCTATTACACTTTTCTTGGAGTGTTTTACTGTGAGTCTGACTCCAGAACAATTTTTCTGGAGTGCATCACTGTGATACTAACCCTAAAAGACTTTTTCTGGAGTGCTTCACTGTGATACTAACCCTGAAACACTGTCCCTTGAGTGCATCACTGTGATACTAACCCTAAAACAATTTTCCTGGAGTGTTTACTGAGATACTAACCCTAAAAGAATTTTCCTTGAGTGCTTCTCTGTGATACTAGCTCCAAAACACTATTCCTGGAGTGTTTCACTGAGATACTAACCCTATAACACTTTTCCTGGAGTGCTTCACTGTGATACTAACCATATAACACTTTTCCTGGAGTGCTTCACTGTGATACTACCCCTATTACACTTTTCCTGGAGTGTTTTACTGTGAGTCTGACTCCAGAACAATTTCCCATGAGTGCTTCACTGTGATACTAGCTCCAAAACACTTTTCCTGGAGTGCATCACTGTGATACTAATTCGAGAACACTTTTCCTGGAGTGCTTCACTGTGATACTAACCCTAAAACACTTTTCCTGGAGTGATTCACTGTGATACTAACTCCAAAACACTTTTCCTGGAGTGCTTCACTGTGATACTAATTCGAGAACACTTTTCCTGGAGTGCTTCACTGTGATACTAACCCTAAAACACTTTTCCTGGAGTGATTCACTGTGATACTAACTCCAAAACACTCTTCCTGGAGTGCTTCACTGTGATACTAATTCGAGAACACTTTTCCTGGAGTGCTTCACTGTGGTACTAACCCTAAAACACTTTTCCTGGAGTGATTCACTGTGATACTAACTCCAAAACACTCTTCCTGGAGTGCTTAACTGCGTTACTAACTCCAGAACACTTTTCCTGGAGTATTTCAATGTAATACTAACCCAAAAACACTTTTCCTGGAGTGCTTCACTGTGATACTAACCCAAAACACTTTTTCTGGAGTGCTTCACTGTGATACTAACTCCAAAACACTCTTCCTGGAGTGCTTCACTGTGATACTAACTCCAAAACACTTTTCCTGGAGTGCTTCACTGTGATACTAGCTCCAAAACACTTTTCGTGGAGTGCATCACTGTGATACTAATTCCAGAACACTTTTCCTGGAGTGCATCACTGTGATACTAATTCTAGAACACTTTTCCTGGAGTGCTTCACTGTGACACTAGCTCCAAAACACTTTTCCTGGAGTGCATCACTGTGATACTAATTCCAGAACACTTTTCCTGGAGTGCTTCACTGTGGTACTAACCCAAAAATACTTTTCCTGGAGTGCTTCACTGGGATAATAGCTCCAAATCACTTTTCCAGGAGTGCATCACTGTGATACTAATTCTAGAACACTTTTACTGGAGTGCTTCACTGTGATACTAACCCAAAAACACTTTTCCTGTAGTGCTTCACTGTGACACATAGCTCCAAAACACTTTTCCTGGAGTGCTTCACTGTGATACTAACCCTAAAACACTTTTCCTGGAGTGATTCACTGTGATACTAGCTCCAAAACACTATTCCTGGAATGTTTCACTGAGATACTAACCCTAAAATACTTTCCTGGAGTGCTTCACTGTGATACTAATTCCAGAACACTTTTCCTGGAGTGCTTCACTGTGATACCAACTCCAGAACACTCTTCCTGGAGTGCTTCACTTTGATACTAATTCCAGAACACTTTTCCTGGAGTGCTTCACTGTGATACTAACACTAAAATACTGTTCCTGGAGTGCTTCACTGTGATACTAACTCCAGAACACTTTTCCTGGAGTGCTTCACTGTGATACTAATTCCAAAACCCTTTTCCTGGAGTGCTTCACTGTGATACTAACGCCAAAATACTCTTCCTGGAGTGCCTCACTGCGATACTAGCTCCAAAACACTTTTCCTGGAGTGCATCACTGTGATACTAATTCCAGAACACTTTTCCTGGAGGGCATCACTGTGATACTAATTCCAGAACACTTTTCCTGGAGTGCGTCACTGTGACACCAACCCTAAAACACTTTTCGTAGAGTGCTTCACTGTGACACTAGCTCCAAAACACTTTTCCTGGAGTGCATCACTGTGATACTAATTCCAGAACACTTTTCCTTGAGTGCTTCACTGTGATACTAACGCCAAAATACACTTCTTGGAGTGCTTCACTGTGATACGAACTCCAGCACACCATTCCTGGAGTATTTCACTGTGATACTAACCCTAAAACAGTTTTCCTGGAGTGCTTCACTGTGATACTAACCCTAAAAAACTTTTCATGGAGTGCTTCACTGTGATACTAACTCCAAAACACTCTTCCTGGAGTGTTTTACTGTGATACTGACTCCAAAACACTGTTCCTGGAGTGAATCACTGTGATACTAACCCTAAAACACTTTTCCTGGAGTGCATTACTGTGATACTCATTCCAAAACACTTTTCCTGGAGTGCATCACTGTGATACTCATTCCAAAACACTTTTCCTGGAGTGCTTCACTGTGATACTAACCCAAAACACTTTTCCTGGAGTGCTTCACTGTGATACTAATACCAAAACACTCTTCCTGGAGTGCTTCACTGTGATACTAATTCGAGAACACTTTTCCTGGAGTGCTCCACTGTGATACTAACCCTAAAACACTTTTCCTGGAGTGATTCACTGTGATACTAACTCCAAAACACTCTTCCTGGAGTGCTTAACTGCGTTACTAACTCCAGAACACTTTTCCTGGAGTATTTCAATGTAATACTAACCCGAAAACACTTTTCCTGGAGTGCTTCACTGTGATACTAACCCTAAATCACTTTTCCTGGAGTGATTCACTGTGATACTAACTCTAAATCACTCTTCCTGGAGTGCTTAACTGCGTTACTTCCTCCAGAACACTTTTCCAGGAGTATTTCAATGTAATACTAACCCGAAAACACTTTTCCTGGAGTGCTTCACTGTGATACTAACCCAAAACACTTTTTCTGGAGTGCTTCACTGTGATACTAACTCCAAAACACTCTTCCTGGAGTGCTTCACTGTGATACTAACTCCAAAACACTTTTCCTGGAGTGCTTCACTGTGATACGAACTCCAGAATACTTTTCCTCGAGTGCTTCACTGTTACACTAGCTCCAAATTACTTTTCCCGGATGCTTCACTCTGATACTAGCTCCAAAACACTTTTCGTGGAGTGCATCACTGTGATACTAACACTAAAACACTTTTCCTGGAATGCATCACTGTGATACTAATTCCACAACACTTTTCCTGGAGTGCTTCACTGTGATACTCACGCCAAAATACTCTTACTGGAGTATTTCACTGTGATACCAACACCAGAACACTTATCCTGAAGTATTTCACTGTCATACTAACCCTAAAACACTGTTCCTGGAGTGCATCACTGTGATACTAACCCGAAAACACTTTTCCTGGAGTGCGTCACTGTGATTTTAACTCCAGAAGACTTTTCCTGGAGTGCTTCACAGCGATACTAGCTGCAAAACACTTTTCCTGGAGGGCATCACTGTGATACTAATTCCAGAACAATTTTCCTGGAGTGCGTCACTGTGATACTAACCCTAAAACACGTTTCCTGGAGTGCTTCACTATGATAGTAACCCTAAAACACTTTTCAAGGAGTGCGTCACTGTGATTTTAACTCCAAAACACTTTTCCTGGAGTGCTTCACTGCGATACTAGCTGCAAAACACTTTTCCTGGAGTGCATCACTGTGATACTAATTCCAGAACACTTTTCCTGGAGTGCGTCACTGTGATACTAACCTTAAAACACTTTTCCTTGAGTGCTTCACTGAGACATTTGCTCCAAAACACTTTTCCTGGAGTGCATCACTGTGATACTAATTCCAGAACACTCTTCCTGGAGTGCTTAACTGTGATACTAACTCCAGAACACTTTTCCTGGAGTATTTCACTGTAATACTAACCCGAAAACACTTTTCCTGGTGTGCTTCACTGTGATACTAACCCAAAACACCTTTCCTGGAGTGCTTCACTGTGATACTAACTCCAAAACACTCTTCCTGGAGTGCTTCACTGTGATATTAACTCCAAAACACTTTTCCTGGAGTGCTTCACTCTGATACTAACTCCAGAATACTTTTCCTGGAGTGCTTCACTGTCACACTAGCTCCAAAATACTTTTCCGGGATGCTTCACTGTGATACTAGCTCCAAAATACTTTTCCCGGATGCTTCACTTTGATACTCACTCCAAAACACTTTTCCCGGAGTGCTTCACTATGATACTAGCACCAAAACACTTTTCGTGGAGTGCATCACTGTGATACTAATTCCAGAACACTTTTCCTGGAGTGCGTCACTGCGATACTAACCCTAAAACACTTTTCCTTGAGTGCTTCACTGTGACATTTGCTCCAAAACACTTTTCCTGGAGTGCTTCACTGTGATACTAACTCCAAAACACTTTTCCTGGAGTGCTTCACTGTGATACTAACTCCAAAACACTTTTCCTGGAGTGCTTCACTGTTACACTAGCTCCAAATTACTTTTCCCGGAGTGCTTCACTGTGATACTAACCCTAAAACACTTTTCCTGGAGTGCTTCACTGAGATACGAACCCTAAAACACTTTTCCTTGAGTGCTTCACTGTCATACTAGCTCCAGAACACTTATCCTGGAGTGCTTCACTGTGATACTAACGCCAAAATACATTTCCTGGAGTGCTTCACTATGATACTAATTCCAGAACACTTTTCCTGGAGTGCTTTACTGTGATACTAACCCTAGAAGACTTTTCCTGGAGTGCGTCACTGTGATTTTAACTCCAGAACACTTGTCCTGGAGTGCTTCACTGCGATACTAGCTCCAAAACACTTTTCCTGGAGTGCATCACTGTGATACTAATTCCAGAACACTTTTCCTGGAGTGCTTCACTGTGATACTAACACTAAAATACTGTTCCTGGAGTGCTTCACTGTGATACTAACTCCAGAACACTTTTCCTGGAGTGCTTCACTGTGATACTAATTCCAAAACCCTTTTCCTGGAGTGCTTCACTGTGATACTAACGCCAAAATACTCTTCCTGGAGTGCCTCACTGCGATACTAGCTCCAAAACACTTTTCCTGGAGTGCATCACTGTGATACTAATTCCAGAACACTTTTCCTGGAGGGCATCACTGTGATACTAATTCCAGAACACTTTTCCTGGAGTGCGTCACTGTGACACCAACCCTAAAACACTTTTCGTAGAGTGCTTCACTGTGACACTAGCTCCAAAACACTTTTCCTGGAGTGCATCACTGTGATACTAATTCCAGAACACTTTTCCTTGAGTGCTTCACTGTGATACTAACGCCAAAATACACTTCTTGGAGTGCTTCACTGTGATACGAACTCCAGCACACCATTCCTGGAGTATTTCACTGTGATACTAACCCTAAAACAGTTTTCCTGGAGTGCTTCACTGTGATACTAACCCTAAAAAACTTTTCATGGAGTGCTTCACTGTGATACTAACTCCAAAACACTCTTCCTGGAGTGTTTTACTGTGATACTGACTCCAAAACACTGTTCCTGGAGTGCATCACTGTGATACTAACCCTAAAACACTTTTCCTGGAGTGCATTACTGTGATACTCATTCCAAAACACTTTTCCTGGAGTGCATCACTGTGATACTCATTCCAAAACACTTTTCCTGGAGTGCTTCACTGTGATACTAACCCAAAACACTTTTCCTGGAGTGCTTCACTGTGATACTAATACCAAAACACTCTTCCTGGAGTGCTTCACTGTGATACTAATTCGAGAACACTTTTCCTGGAGTGCTCCACTGTGATACTAACCCTAAAACACTTTTCCTGGAGTGATTCACTGTGATACTAACTCCAAAACACTCTTCCTGGAGTGCTTAACTGCGTTACTAACTCCAGAACACTTTTCCTGGAGTATTTCAATGTAATACTAACCCGAAAACACTTTTCCTGGAGTGCTTCACTGTGATACTAACCCTAAATCACTTTTCCTGGAGTGATTCACTGTGATACTAACTCCAAAACACTCTTCCTGGAGTGCTTAACTGCGTTACTTCCTCCAGAACACTTTTCCAGGAGTATTTCAATGTAATACTAACCCGAAAACACTTTTCCTGGAGTGCTTCACTGTGATACTAACCCAAAACACTTTTTCTGGAGTGCTTCACTGTGATACTAACTCCAAAACACTCTTCCTGGAGTGCTTCACTGTGATACTAACTCCAAAACACTCTTCCTGGAGTGCTTCACTGTGATACTAACTCCAAAACACGTTTCCCGGATGCTTCACTCTGATACTAGCTCCAAAACACTTTTCGTGGAGTGCATCACTGTGATACTAACACTAAAACACTTTTCCTGGAATGCATCACTGTGATACTAATTCCACAACACTTTTCCTGGAGTGCTTCACTGTGATACTCACGCCAAAATACTCTTACTGGAGTATTTCACTGTGATACCAACACCAGAACACTTATCCTGAAGTATTTCACTGTCATACTAACCCTAAAACACTGTTCCTGGAGTGCATCACTGTGATACTAACCCGAAAACACTTTTCCTGGAGTGCGTCACTGTGATTTTAACTCCAGAAGACTTTTCCTGGAGTGCTTCACAGCGATACTAGCTGCAAAACACTTTTCCTGGAGGGCATCACTGTGATACTAATTCCAGAACAATTTTCCTGGAGTGCGTCACTGTGATACTAACCCTAAAACACGTTTCCTGGAGTGCTTCACTATGATAGTAACCCTAAAACACTTTTCAAGGAGTGCGTCACTGTGATTTTAACTCCAAAACACTTTTCCTGGAGTGCTTCACTGCGATACTAGCTGCAAAACACTTTTCCTGGAGTGCATCACTGTGATACTAATTCCAGAACACTTTTCCTGGAGTGCGTCACTGTGATACTAACCTTAAAACACTTTTCCTTGAGTGCTTCACTGAGACATTTGCTCCAAAACACTTTTCCTGGAGTGCATCACTGTGATACTAATTCCAGAACACTCTTCCTGGAGTGCTTAACTGTGATACTAACTCCAGAACACTTTTCCTGGAGTATTTCACTGTAATACTAACCCGAAAACACTTTTCCTGGTGTGCTTCACTGTGATACTAACCCAAAACACCTTTCCTGGAGTGCTTCACTGTGATACTAACTCCAAAACACTCTTCCTGGAGTGCTTCACTGTGATATTAACTCCAAAACACTTTTCCTGGAGTGCTTCACTCTGATACTAACTCCAGAATACTTTTCCTGGAGTGCTTCACTGTCACACTAGCTCCAAAATACTTTTCCGGGATGCTTCACTGTGATACTAGCTCCAAAATACTTTTCCCGGATGCTTCACTTTGATACTCACTCCAAAACACTTTTCCCGGAGTGCTTCACTATGATACTAGCACCAAAACACTTTTCGTGGAGTGCATCACTGTGATACTAATTCCAGAACACTTTTCCTGGAGTGCGTCACTGCGATACTAACCCTAAAACACTTTTCCTTGAGTGCTTCACTGTGACATTTGCTCCAAAACACTTTTCCTGGAGTGCTTCACTGTGATACTAACTCCAAAACACTTTTCCTGGAGTGCTTCACTGTGATACTAACTCCAAAACACTTTTCCTGGAGTGCTTCACTGTTACACTAGCTCCAAATTACTTTTCCCGGAGTGCTTCACTGTGATACTAACCCTAAAACACTTTTCCTGGAGTGCTTCACTGAGATACGAACCCTAAAACACTTTTCCTTGAGTGCTTCACTGTCATACTAGCTCCAGAACACTTATCCTGGAGTGCTTCACTGTGATACTAACGCCAAAATACATTTCCTGGAGTGCTTCACTATGATACTAATTCCAGAACACTTTTCCTGGAGTGCTTTACTGTGATACTAACCCTAGAAGACTTTTCCTGGAGTGCGTCACTGTGATTTTAACTCCAGAACACTTGTCCTGGAGTGCTTCACTGCGATACTAGCTCCAAAACACTTTTCCTGGAGTGCATCACTGTGATACTAATTCCAGAACACTTTTCCTGGAGTGCTTCACTGTGATACTAACACTAAAATACTGTTCCTGGAGTGCTTCACTGTGATACTAACTCCAGAACACTTTTCCTGGAGTGCTTCACTGTGATACTAATTCCAAAACCCTTTTCCTGGAGTGCTTCACTGTGATACTAACGCCAAAATACTCTTCCTGGAGTGCCTCACTGCGATACTAGCTCCAAAACACTTTTCCTGGAGTGCATCACTGTGATACTAATTCCAGAACACTTTTCCTGGAGGGCATCACTGTGATACTAATTCCAGAACACTTTTCCTGGAGTGCGTCACTGTGACACCAACCCTAAAACACTTTTCGTAGAGTGCTTCACTGTGACACTAGCTCCAAAACACTTTTCCTGGAGTGCATCACTGTGATACTAATTCCAGAACACTTTTCCTTGAGTGCTTCACTGTGATACTAACGCCAAAATACACTTCTTGGAGTGCTTCACTGTGATACGAACTCCAGCACACCATTCCTGGAGTATTTCACTGTGATACTAACCCTAAAACAGTTTTCCTGGAGTGCTTCACTGTGATACTAACCCTAAAAAACTTTTCATGGAGTGCTTCACTGTGATACTAACTCCAAAACACTCTTCCTGGAGTGTTTTACTGTGATACTGACTCCAAAACACTGTTCCTGGAGTGCATCACTGTGATACTAACCCTAAAACACTTTTCCTGGAGTGCATTACTGTGATACTCATTCCAAAACACTTTTCCTGGAGTGCATCACTGTGATACTCATTCCAAAACACTTTTCCTGGAGTGCTTCACTGTCATACTAACCCAAAACACTTTTCCTGGAGTGCTTCACTGTGATACTAATACCAAAACACTCTTCCTGGAGTGCTTCACTGTGATACTAATTCGAGAACACTTTTCCTGGAGTGCTCCACTGTGATACTAACCCTAAAACACTTTTCCTGGAGTGATTCACTGTGATACTAACTCCAAAACACTCTTCCTGGAGTGCTTAACTGCGTTACTAACTCCAGAACACTTTTCCTGGAGTATTTCAATGTAATACTAACCCGAAAACACTTTTCCTGGAGTGCTTCACTGTGATACTAACCCTAAATCACTTTTCCTGGAGTGATTCACTGTGATACTAACTCCAAAACACTCTTCCTGGAGTGCTTAACTGCGTTACTTCCTCCAGAACACTTTTCCAGGAGTATTTCAATGTAATACCAACCCGAAAACACTTTTCCTGGAGTGCTTCACTGTGATACTAACCCAAAACACTTTTTCTGGAGTGCTTCACTGTGATACTAACTCCAAAACACTCTTCCTGGAGTGCTTCACTGTGATACTAACTCCAAAACACTCTTCCTGGAGTGCTTCACTGTGATACTAACTCCAAAACACGTTTCCCGGATGCTTCACTCTGATACTAGCTCCAAAACACTTTTCGTGGAGTGCATCACTGTGATACTAACACTAAAACACTTTTCCTGGAATGCATCACTGTGATACTAATTCCACAACACTTTTCCTGGAGTGCTTCACTGTGATACTCACGCCAAAATACTCTTACTGGAGTATTTCACTGTGATACCAACACCAGAACACTTATCCTGAAGTATTTCACTGTCATACTAACCCTAAAACACTGTTCCTGGAGTGCATCACTGTGATACTAACCCGAAAACACTTTTCCTGGAGTGCGTCACTGTGATTTTAACTCCAGAAGACTTTTCCTGGAGTGCTTCACAGCGATACTAGCTGCAAAACACTTTTCCTGGAGGGCATCACTGTGATACTAATTCCAGAACAATTTTCCTGGAGTGCGTCACTGTGATACTAACCCTAAAACACGTTTCCTGGAGTGCTTCACTATGATAGTAACCCTAAAACACTTTTCAAGGAGTGCGTCACTGTGATTTTAACTCCAAAACACTTTTCCTGGAGTGCTTCACTGCGATACTAGCTGCAAAACACTTTTCCTGGAGTGCATCACTGTGATACTAATTCCAGAACACTTTTCCTGGAGTGCGTCACTGTGATACTAACCTTAAAACACTTTTCCTTGAGTGCTTCACTGAGACATTTGCTCCAAAACACTTTTCCTGGAGTGCATCACTGTGATACTAATTCCAGAACACTCTTCCTGGAGTGCTTAACTGTGATACTAACTCCAGAACACTTTTCCTGGAGTATTTCACTGTAATACTAACCCGAAAACACTTTTCCTGGTGTGCTTCACTGTGATACTAACCCAAAACACCTTTCCTGGAGTGCTTCACTGTGATACTAACTCCAAAACACTCTTCCTGGAGTGCTTCACTGTGATATTAACTCCAAAACACTTTTCCTGGAGTGCTTCACTCTGATACTAACTCCAGAATACTTTTCCTGGAGTGCTTCACTGTCACACTAGCTCCAAAATACTTTTCCGGGATGCTTCACTGTGATACTAGCTCCAAAATACTTTTCCCGGATGCTTCACTTTGATACTCACTCCAAAACACTTTTCCCGGAGTGCTTCACTATGATACTAGCACCAAAACACTTTTCGTGGAGTGCATCACTGTGATACTAATTCCAGAACACTTTTCCTGGAGTGCGTCACTGCGATACTAACCCTAAAACACTTTTCCTTGAGTGCTTCACTGTGACATTTGCTCCAAAACACTTTTCCTGGAGTGCTTCACTGTGATACTAACTCCAAAACACTTTTCCTGGAGTGCTTCACTGTGATACTAACTCCAAAACACTTTTCCTGGAGTGCTTCACTGTTACACTAGCTCCAAATTACTTTTCCCGGAGTGCTTCACTGTGATACTAACCCTAAAACACTTTTCCTGGAGTGCTTCACTGAGATACGAACCCTAAAACACTTTTCCTTGAGTGCTTCACTGTCATACTAGCTCCAGAACACTTATCCTGGAGTGCTTCACTGTGATACTAACGCCAAAATACATTTCCTGGAGTGCTTCACTATGATACTAATTCCAGAACACTTTTCCTGGAGTGCTTTACTGTGATACTAACCCTAGAAGACTTTTCCTGGAGTGCGTCACTGTGATTTTAACTCCAGAACACTTGTCCTGGAGTGCTTCACTGCGATACTAGCTCCAAAACACTTTTCCTGGAGTGCATCACTGTGATACTAATTCCAGAACACTTTTCCTGGAGTGCATCACTGTGATACTAATTCCAGAACACTTTGCCTGGAGTGCGTCACTGTGACACCAACCCTAAAACACTTTTCGTAGAGTGCTTTACTGTGACACTAGCTCCAAAACACTTTTCCTGGAGTGCATCACTGTGATACTAATTCCAGAACACTTTTCCTTGAGTGCTTTACTGCGATACTAACGCCAAAATACTCTTCTTGGAGTGCTTCACTATGATACTAAATCGAGGACACCATTCCTGGAGTATTTCACTGTGATACGAACCCTAAAACAATTTTCCTGGAGTGCTTCACTGTGGTCCTAACCCAAAAATACTTTTCCTGGAGTGCTTCACTGGGATACTAGCTCCAAAACACTTTTCCTGGAGTGCTTCACTGTGATACTAATTCCAGAACACTTTTCCTGGAGTGCTTCACTGTGATACTAACGCCAAAATACTCTTCCTGGAGTGCTTCATTGTGATACTAACTCCAGAACACTTTTCCAGGAGTATTTCACTGTGATACTAGCTCTAAATCACTTTTCCAGGAGTGCATCACTGTGATACTAATTCTAGAACACTTTTACTGGAGTGCTTCACTGTGATACGAACCCTAAAACACTTTTCCTGGAGTGCGTCACTGTGATTTTAACTCCAGAACACTTTTCCTGGAGCGTTTTACTTGAGACTAACTCCAAAACACTTTTCCTGGAGTGCATCACTGTGATACTAATTCCAAAACACTTTTCCTGGAGTGCATCACTGTGATACTAATTCCAAAACACTTTTCCAGGAGTGCTTCACTGTGATACTAATTCCAAAACATTTTCCCGAAATGATTCTCTGTGATACTAACTCCAGAATACTTTTCCTGGAGTGCTTCACTGTGATACTAGCTCCTAAACACTTTTCCTGGAGTGCATCACTGTGATACTAATTCCAAAACATTTTTCCCGAAATGCTTCTCTGTGATACTAACTCCAGAATACTTTTCCTCGAGTGCTTCACTGTGATACTAGCTCCAAAACACACTTCCTGGAGTGTTTCACTATGATACTAACCCAATAAGACTTTTCCTGGAGTGCTTCACTATGATACTAACCCTATAACACTTTTCCTGGAGTGCTTCACTGTGATACTACCCCTATTACACTTTTCCTGGAGTGTTTTACTGTGCGTCTGACTCCAGAACAATTTTCCTGGAGTGCATCACTGTGATACTAACCCTAAAAGACTTTTTCTGGAGTGCTTCACTGTGATACTAACCCTGAAACACTTTCCCTTGAGTGCTTCACTGTGATACGAGCTCCAAAACACTTTTCCTGGAGTGCATCACTGTGATACTAACCCTAAAACACTTTTCCTGGAGTGTTTACTGAGATACTAAGCCTAAAAGAATTTTCCTTGAGTGCTTCACTGTGATACTAGCTCCAAAACACTATTCCTGGAGTGTTTCACTGAGTTACTAACCCTATAACACTTTTCCTGGAGTGCTTCACTATGATACTAACCCTATAACACTTTTCCTGGAGTGCTTCACTGTGATTCTCCCACTATTACACTATTCCTGGACTGTTTTACTGTGAGTCTGACTCCAGAACAATTTCCCTTGAGTGCTTCACTGTGATACTAGCTCCAAAACACTTTTCCTGGAGTGCATCACTGTGATACTAACCCTAAAACACTTTTCCTGGAGTGTTTAATGAGATACTAAACCTAAAATAATTTTCCTTGAGTGCTTCACTGTGATACTAGCTCCAAAACACTATTCCTGGAGTGTATCACTGAGATACTAACCCTAAAACACTTTCCCTCGAGTGCTTCACTGTGATACTAATTCCAGAACACTTTTCCTGGAGTGCTTCACTGTGATACTAACTCCAGAACACTCTTCCTGGAGTGCTTCACTGTGATACTAATTCCAGAACACTTTTCCTGGAGTGCTTCACTGTGATACTAATTCCAGAACACTTTTCCTGGAGTGCTTCACTGTGATACTAACACCAAAATACTCTTCCTGGAGTGCTTCACTGCGATACTAGCTCCAAAACACTTTTCCTGGAGTGCATCACTGTGATACTAATTCCAGAACACTTTTCCTGGAGTGCGTCACTGTGACACTAACCCTAAAACACTTTTCGTAGAGTGCTTCACTGTGACACTAGCTCCAAAACACTTTTCCTGGAGTGCATCACTGTGATACGAATTCCAGAACACTTTTCCTGGAGTGCATCACTGTGATACTAATTCCAGAACACTTTTCCTGGAGTGCGTCACTGTGACACTAACCCTAAAACACTTTTCCTGGAGTGCATCACTGTGATACTAATTCCAGAACAATTTTCCTGGAGTGCTTCACTGTGATACTAACCCTAAAACACTTTTCCTGGAGTGCGTCACTGTGATTTTAACTCCAGAACACTTTTCCTGGAGTGTTTTCCTTGAGACTAACTCCAGAACATTTTTCCTGGAGTGCTTCACTGTGATTACTAACTCCAGAACACTTTTCCTGGAGTGCTTCACTGTAATACTAACCCGAAAACACTTTTCCTGGAGTGCTTCACTGTGATACTAATTCCAAAACATTTTTCCCGAAATGCTTCACTGTGATACTAACTCCAGAATACTTTTCCGAAAGTGCTTCACTGTGATACTAACCCAAAAACACTTTTCCTGGAGTGCTTCACTGTGATACTAACCCAAAAATACTTTTCCTGGACTGCTTCACTGTGATACTAACCCAAAAACACTTTTCCTGGAGTGCTTCACTGTGATGCTAACCCTGAACCACTTTTCCAGGAGTTCTTCACTGTGATACTACCCCGATAACACTTTTCCTGGCGTGTTTTACTGTGAGTCTGACTCCAGAACAATTTTCCTGGAGTGCTTCACTGTGATACTAGCTCCAAAACACTTTTCCTGGAGTGCATCACTGTGATACTAACCCTAAAACACTTTCCTGGAGTGCATCACTGTGATATTAATTCCAGAACACTTTCCCTGGAGTGCTTCACTGTGATACTAGCTCCAAAGCAATTTTCCTGGAGTGCTTCACTGTGATATTAACTCCAAAACATTCTGCCCGGAGTGCATCCCAGCGATACTAACCCAAAAACACTTTTCCTGGAGTGCTTCACTGCGATACTAGCTCCAAAACACTTTTCCTGGAGTGCATCACTGTGATACTAATTCCAGAACACTTTTCCTTGAGTGCTTCACTGTGATACTAACGCCAAAATACTCTTCCTGGAGTGCTTCACTGTGATACTAACCCTAAAACAGTTTTCCTGGAGTGCTTCACTGTGATACTAACCCTAAAAGACTTTTCTTTGAGTGCTTCACTGTGGTACTAACCCAAAAATAGTTTTCCTGGAGTGCTTCACTGGGATAATAGCTCCAAAACACTTTTCCTGGAGTGCTTCACTGTGATACTAATTCCAGAACACTTTTCCTGGAGTGCTTCACTGTGATACTAACGCCAAAATACTCTTCCTGGAGTGCTTCACTGTGATACTAACTCCAGAACACTTTTCCAGGAGTATTTCACTGTAATACTAACCCGAAAACACTTTTCCTGGAGTGCTTCACTGTGATACTAATTCCAAAACACTTTTCCCGAAATGCTTCACTGTGATACTAACTCCAGAATATCTTTCCTAGAGTGCTTCACTGTGATACTCACCCAAAAACACTTTTCCTGGAGTGCTTCACTGTGATACTAACCCAAAAACAGTTTTCCTGGAGTGCTTCACTGTGATACTAGCTGCAGAACACAGTTCCTGGATTATTTCACTCTGATACTAACCCTAAAACACTTTTCCTGGAGTGCTTCCCTGTGATACTCGCTCCAAAACACTTTTCCTGGAGTGCATCACTGTGATACTAACACTAAAACACTTTTCCTGGAGTGCTTCACTGTGATACTAACTCCAAAACACTCTTCCTGGAGTGCTTTACTGTGATACTAACTCCAAAACACTCTTCCTGGAGTGCTTCACTGTGATACTAACTCCAAAACACTCTTCCTGGCGTGCTTCACTGTGATACTAACGCCAAAATACTCTTCCTGGAGTGCTTCACTGTGATACTAACTCCAGAACACTTTTCCAGGAGTATTTCACTGTAATACTAACCCGAAAACACTTTTCCTGGAGTGCTTCACTGTGATACTAATTCCAAAACACTTTTCCCGAAATGCTTCACTGTGATACTAACTCCAGAATATCTTTCCTAGAGTGCTTCACTGTGATACTCACCCAAAAACACTTTTCCTGGAGTGCTTCACTGTGATACTAACCCAAAAACAGTTTTCCTGGAGTGCTTCACTGTGATACTAGCTGCAGAACACTGTTCCTGTATTATTTCACTCTGATACTAACCCTAAAACACTTTTCCTGGAGTGCTTCCCTGTGATACTCGCTCCAAAACACTTTTCCTGGAGTGCATCACTGTGATACTAACACTAAAACACTTTTCCTGGAGTGCTTCACTGTGATACTAACTCCAAAACACTCTTCCTGGAGTGCTTTACTGTGATACTAACTCCAAAACACTCTTCCTGGAGTGCTTCACTGTGATACTAACTCCAAAACACTCTTCCTGGAGTGTTTTACTGTGATACTAACTCCAAAATACTCTTCCTGGAGTGTTTTACTATGATACTGACTCCAAAACACTTTTCCATGATTGCGGCCCTGTGATACTAGCCCCAAAACACTTTTCCTGTAGTGCATCACTGTGATACTAACTCCAGAACACTGTTCCGGGAGAATTTCACTGTAATACTAACCCGAAAACACTTTTCCTGGAGTGCTTCACTGTGATACTAATTCCAAAACACTTTTCCCGAAATACTTCACTGTGATACTAACTCCAGAATACTTTTCCGAAAGTGCTTCACTGTGATACTCACCCAAAAACACTTTTCCTGGAGTGCTTCACTGTGATACTAACCCAAAAACACTTTTCCTGGAGTGCTTCACTGTGATACTAACCCAAAAACAATTTTCCTGGAGTGCTTCACAGTGATGCTAACCCTGAACCACTTTTCCAGGAGTTCTTCACTGTGATACTACCCCGATAACACTTTTCCTGGCGTGTTTTACTGTGAGTCTGACTCCAGAACAATTTTCCTGGAGTGCTTCACTGTGATACTAGCTCCAAAACACTTTTCCTGGAGTGCATCACTGTGATACTAATTCCAGAACACTTTTCCTGGAGTGCTTCACTGTGATACTAACTCCAAAACACTGTTCCGGGAGTATTTCACTGTAATACTAACCCGAAAACACTTTTCCTGGAGTGCTTCACTGTGATACTAATTCCAAAACACTTTTCCCGAAATACTTCACTGTGATACTAACTCCAGAATACTTTTCCGAAAGTGCTTCACTGTGATACTAACCCAAAAACACTTTTCCTGGAGTGCTTCACTGTGATACTAACCCAAAAACACTTTTCCTGTAGTGCTTCACTGTGATACTAACCCAAAAACAATTTTCCTGGAGTGCATCACTGTGATGCTAACCCTGAACCACTTTTCCAGGAGTTCTTCACTGTGATACTACCCCGATAACACTTTTCCTGGCGTGTTTTACTGTGAGTCTGACTCCAGAACCATTTTCCTGGAGTGCTTCACTGTGATACTAGCTCCAAAACACTTTTCCTGGAGTGCATCACTGTGATACTAACCCTAAAACACTTTTCCTGGAGTGCATCACTGTGATATTAATTCCAGAACACTTTTCCTGGAGTGCTTCACTGTGATACTAGCTCCAAAGCAATTTTCCTGGAGTGCTTCACTGTGATATTAACTCCAAAACATTCTGCCTGGAGTGCATCCCAGCGATACTAACCCTAAAACACTTTTCCTTGAGTGCTTCACTGTGACACTTGCTCCAAAACACTTTTCCTGGAGTGCATCACTGTCATACTAATTCCAGAACAGTTTTCCTGGAGTGCATCACTGTGATACTAACTGCAGAACACTTTTCCTGGATTATTTCACTGTGATACTAACCCAAAAACACTTTTCCTGGAGTGCTTCACTGTGATACTAACCCAAAAACACTTTTCCTGGAGTGCATCACTGTGATACTAACCAAAAAACACTTTTTCTGGAGTGCTTCACTGTGATACGAGCTCCAAAACACTTTTCCTGGAGTGCATCACTGTGATGCTAACCCTGAACCACATTTCCAGGAGTTCTTCACTGTGATACTACCCCTATAACACTTTTCCTGGAGTGTTTTACTGTGAGTCTTACTCCAGAACAATTTTCCTGGAGTGCTTCACAGTGATACGAGCGCCAAAACACTTTTCCTGGAGGGCATCACTGTGATACGAACCCTAAAACACTTTTCCTAGAGTGCATCACTGTGATACTAATTCCAGAACACTTTTCCTGGATTGTTTCACTGTGATACTAACCCTAAAACACTTTTCCTTGATAGCTTCACTGTGACACTTGCTCCAAAGCACTTTTCCTGGAGTGCATCACTGTGATACTAATTCCAGAACACTTTTCCTGGAGTGCATCACTGTGATACCAACGCCAAAATACTCTTCCTGGAGTGCTTCACAGTGATGCTAACTGCAGAACACTTTTCCTGGAGTATTTCACTGTGATATGAACACAAAAACACTTATCCTGGAGTGCTTCCCTGTGATACTAGCTACAAAAAACTTTTCCTGGAGTGCATCACTGTGATACTAATTCCAGAACACTTTTCCTGGAGTGCATCAATGTCATACTAATTCCAGAACACTTTTCCTGGAGTGCATCACTGTGATACTAATTCCAGAACACTTTTCCTGGAGTGCTTCACTGTGATACTAACTCCAGAACACTTTTCTGGGAGTATTTCACTGTAATACAAACCCGAAAACACTTTTCCTGGACTGCTTCACTGTGACACTTGCTCCAAAACACTTTTCCTGGAGTGCATCACTGTCATACTAATTCCAGAACAGTTTTCCTGGAGTGCATCACTGTGATACTAACTGCAGAACACTTTTCCTGGATTATTTCACTGTGATACTAACCCTAAAACACTCTTCCTGGAGTGCATCACAGTGATACTACCCTAAAACACTTTTCCTGGAGTGCTTCACTGTGACACTAACTCCAAAACACTCTTCCTGGAGTGTTTTACTGTGATACTGAGTCCAAAGCACTCTTCCTGGAGTGCATCACTGTAATACTAACCCTAAAACATTTTTCCTGGAGTGCGTCACTGTGATACTAACCCTAAAACACTTTTCCTGGAGTGCATCACTGTGATACTAATTCCAGAACACTTTTTCTGGAGTGATTCACTGTGATACTAAACCTAAAAAACTTTTCATGGAGTGCTTCACTGTGATACTAACTCCAAAACACTCTTTCTGGAGTGTTTTACTGTGATACTGACTCCAAAACACTCTTCCTGGAGTGCATCACTGTGATACTAACCCTAAAACACTTTTCCTGGAGTGCTTCACTGTGATACTAACTCCAAAACACTCTTCCTGGAGTGTTTTACTGTGATACTGACTCCAAAACACTTTTCCTGGAGAGCTTCACTGTGATAATAACCCTAAAACACTTTTCCTGGAGTGCTGCACTGTGACACTAACTACAAAACACTCTTCCTGGTGTGTTTCACTTTGATACGAACACTAAATCACTTTTCCTGGAGTGCTTCACTGTGATACTAACCCTAAAACACTTTTCCTGGAGTGCTTCTTTGTGATACTAACCCTAAATCACATTTCCTGGAGTGCTTCACCATGATACTAACCCCAAAACACATTTCCTGGAGTGCTTCACTGTGAGAGTAACCAGAAAACGCTTTTCCTGGAGTGCTTCACTGTGATACGAACTCCAAAACACTCTTCCTGGAGTGCTTCACTGTGATACTAACTCCAAAACACTCTTCCTGCAGTGCATCACTGTGATACTAGCTCCAAAACACTTTTCCTGGAGTGCATCACTGTGATCCTAATTCCAGAACACTTTTCCTGGAGTGATTCACTGTGATACGAACTCAAAAACAATTTTCCTGGAGTGCTTCACTGTGATACTAACTCCAAAACACCTTTCCTGGAGTGCTTCACTGTGATACTAACTCCAAAACACTCTTCCTGGAGTGCATCATTGTGATACTATTTGCAGAACACTTTTCCTGGAGTGCTTCCCTGTGATACTAACCCTAAAACCTTTCTGAGAGTGCTTCACTGTGATAAAAACTCCAAAACACTTTACCTGGAGTGCATCACTGTGATACTAATTCCAGAACACTTTTCCTGAAGTGCTTCACTGTGAGACAAACTCCAAAACACTTCTCCTGGAGTGCTTCACTGTGATACTAGCTCCAAAACACTTTTCCTGGAGTGCTTCACTGTGATACTAATTCCAAAACACTTTTCCCGAAATACTTCACTGTGATACTAACTCCAGAATACTTTTCCGAAAGTGCTTCACTGTGATACTAACCCAAAAACACTTTTCCTGTAGTGCTTCACTGTGATACTAACCCAAATACAATTTTCCTGGAGTGCTTCACTGTGATGCTAACCCTGAACCACTTTTCCAGGAGTTCTTCACTGTGATACTACCCCGATAACACTTTTCCTGGCGTGTTTTACTGTGAGTCTGACTCCAGAACAATTTTCCTGGAGTGCTTCACTGTGATACTAGCTCCAAAACACTTTTCCTGGAGTGCATCACTGTGATACTAACCCTAAAACACTTTTCCCGGAGTGCTTCACTGTGATACTAGCTCCAAAACACTTTTCGTGGAGTGCATCACTGTGATACTATTTCCTGGAGTGCTTCACTGTGATACTAACCCTAAAACACTTTTCCTTGAGTGCTTCACTGTGATACTAACCCTAAAACACTTTTCCAGGAGTGCGTCACTGTGATTTTAACTCCAAAACACTTTTCCTGGAGTGCTTCACTGCGATACTAGCTGCAAAACACTTTTCCTGGAGTGCATCACTGAAATACTAATTCCAGAACACTTTTCCTGGAGTGCGACACTGTGATACTAACCCTAAACCACTTTTCCTTGAGTGCTTCACTGTGACATTTGCTCCAAAACACTTTTCCTGGAGTGCATCACTGTGATACTAATTCCAGAACGCTTTTCCTGGAGTACTTCACTGTGATACTAACCCTAAAACACTTTTCCTGGAGTGCTTCACTGTGATACTAACTCCAAAACACTCTTCCTGGAGTGCTTCACTGTGATACTAACTCCAAAACACTCTTCCTGGAGTGCTTCACTGTGATACTAACGGCAGAACACTCTTCCTGGAGTATTTCTCTGTGATACTAACCCTAAAACACTTTTCCTGGAGTGCTTCCCTGTGATACTAACCCTAAAACACTCTTCCTGGAGTGCATCACAGTGATACTACCCTAAAACACTTTTCCTGGAGTGCTTCACTGTGACACTAACTCCAAAACACTCTTCCTGGAGTGTTTTACTGTGATACTGAGTCCAAAGCACTCTTCCTGGAGTGCATCACTGTAATATTAACCCTAAAACACTTTTCCTGGAGTGCGTCACTGTGATACTAACCCTAAAACACTTTTCCTGGAGTGCATCACTGTGATACTAATTCCAGAACACTTTTTCTGGAGTGATTCACTGTGATACTAAACCTAAAAAACTTTTCATGGAGTGCTTCACTGTGATACTAACTCCAAAACACTCTTTCTTAGGCTGTTTTACTGTGATACTGACTCCAAAACACTCTTCCTGGAGTGCATCACTGTGATACTAACCCTAAAACACTTTTCCTGGAGTGCTTCACTGTGATACTAACTCCAAAACACTCTTCCTGGAGTGTTTTACTGTGATACTGACTCCAAAACACTTTTCCTGGAGAGCTTCACTGTGATAATAACCCTAAAACACTTTTCCTGGAGTGCTGCACTGTGACACTAACTACAAAACACTCTTCCTGGTGTGTTTCACTTTGATACGAACACTAAATCACTTTTCCTGGAGTGCTTCACTGTGATACTAACCCTAAAACACTTTTCCTGGAGTGCTTCTTTGTGATACTAACCCTAAATCACATTTCCTGGAGTGCTTCACCATGATACTAACCCCAAAACACATTTCCTGGAGTGCTTCACTGTGAGAGTAACCAGAAAACGCTTTTCCTGGAGTGCTTCACTGTGATACGAACTCCAAAACACTCTTCCTGGAGTGCTTCACTGTGATACTAACTCCAAAACACTCTTCCTGCAGTGCATCACTGTGATACTAGCTCCAAAACACTTTTCCTGGAGTGCATCACTGTGATACTAATTCCAGAACACTTTTCCTGGGGTGATTCACTGTGATACGAACTCAAAAACAATTTTCCTGGAGTGCTTCACTGTGATACTAACTCCAAAACACCTTTCCTGGAGTGCTTCACTGTGATACTAACTCCAAAACACTCTTCCAGGATTACATCATTGTGATACTATTTGCAGAACACTTTTCCTGGAGTGCTTCCCTGTGATACTAACCCTAAAACCTTTCTGAGAGTGCTTCACTGTGATATAAACTCCAAAACACTTTACCTGGAGTGCATCACTGTGATACTAATTCCAGAACACTGTTCCTGAAGTGCTTCACTGTGAGACAAACTCCAAAACACTTCTCCTGGAGTGCTTCACTGTGATACTAGCTCCAAAACACTTTTCCTGGAGTGCTTCACTGTGATACTAATTCCAAAACACTTTTCCCGAAATATTTCACTGTGATACTAACTCCAGAATACTTTTCCGAAAGTGCTTCACTGTGATACTAACCCAAAAACACTTTTCCTGTAGTGCTTCACTGTGATACTAACCCAAAAACAATTTTCCTGGAGTGCTTCACTGTGATGCTAACCCTGAACCACTTTTCCAGGAGTTCTTCACTGTGATACCACCCCGATAACACTTTTCCTGGCATGTTTTACTGTGAGTCTGACTCCAGAACAATTTTCCTGGAGTGCTTCACTGTGATACTAGCTCCAAAACACTTTTCCTGGAGTGCATCACTGTGATACTAACCCTAAAACACTTTTCCTGGAGTGCATCACTGTGATATTAATTCCAGAACACTTTTCCTGGAGTGCTTCACTGTGATACTAGCTCCAAAGCAATTTTCCTGGAGTGCTTCACTGTGATATTAACTCCAAAACATTCTGCCTGGAGTGCATCCCAGCGATACTAACCCTAAAACACTTTTCCTTGAGTGCTTCACTGTGACACTTGCTCCAAAACACTTTTCCTGGAGTGCATCACTGTCATACTAATTCCAGAACAGTTTTCCTGGAGTGCATCACTGTGATACTAACTGCAGAACACTTTTCCTGGATTATTTCACTGTGATACTCACCCAAAAACACTTTTCCTGGAGTGCTTCACTGTGATACTAACCCAAAAACACTTTTCCTGGAGTGCATCTCTGTGATACTAACCAAAAAACACTTTTTCTGGAGTGCTTCACTGTGATACGAGCTCCAAAACACTTTTCCTGGAGTGCATCACTGTGATGCTAACCCTGAACCACATTTCCAGGAGTTCTTCACTGTGATACTACCCCTATAACACTTTTCCTGGAGTGTTTTACTGTGAGTCTTACTCCAGAACAATTTTCCTGGAGTGCTTCACAGTGATACGAGCGCCAAAACACTTTTCCTGGAGGGCATCACTGTGATACGAACCCTAAAACACTTTTCCTAGAGTGCATCACTGTGATACTAATTCCAGAACACTTTTCCTGGATTGCTTCACTGTGATACTAACCCTAAAACACTTTTCCTTGATAGCTTCACTGTGACACTTGCTCCAAAACACTTTTACTGGAGTGCATCACTGGGATACTAATTCCAGAACACTTTTCCTGGAGTGCATCACTGTGATACCAACGCCAAAATACTCTTCCTGGAGTGCTTCACAGTGATGCTAACTGTAGAACACTTTTCCTGGAGTATTTCACTGTGATACGAACACAAAAACACTTATCCTGGAGTGCTTCCCTGTGATACTAGCTACAAAAAACGTTTCCTGGAGTGCATCACTGTGATACTAATTCCAGAACACTTTTCCTGGAGTGCATCACTGTCATACTAATTCCAGAACACTTTTCCTGGAGTGCATCACTGTGATACTAATTCCAGAACACTTTTCCTGGAGTGCTTCACTGTGATACTAACTCCAGAACACTTTTCCGGGAGTATTTCACTGTAATACAAACCCGAAAACACTTTTCCTGGAGTGCTTCACTGTGATACTAATTCCAAAACTGTTTTCCCGAAATGCTTCACTGTGATACTAACTCCAGAATACTTTTCCGAAAGTGCTTCACTGTGATACTAACCCAAAAACACTTTTCCTGGAGTGCTTCACTGTGATACTAACCCAAAAACACTTTTCCTGGAGTGCTTCACTGTGACACTAACCAAAAAACACTTTTTCTGGAGTGCTTCACTGTGATACGAGCTCCAAAACACTTTTCCTGGAGTGCATCACTGTGATACTAACCCTGAACCACATTTCCAGGAGTTCTTCACTGTGATACTACCCGTATAACACTTTTCCTGGAGTGTTTTACTGTGAGTCTTACTCCAGAACAATTTTCCTGGAGTGCTTCACTGTGATACTAGCGCCAAAACACTTTTCCTGGAGGGCATCACTGTGATACGAACCCTAAAACACTTTTCCTAGAGTGCATCACTGTGATACTAATTCCAGAACACTTTTCCTGGATTGCTTCACTGTGATACTAACCCTAAAACACTTTTCCTTGATAGCTTCACTGTGACACTTGCTCCAAAACACTTTTCCTGGAGTGCATCACTGTGATACTAATTCCAGAACACTTTTCCTGGAGTGCATCACTGTGATACCAACGCCAAAATACTCTTCCTGGAGTGCTTCACAGTGATACTAACTGCAGAACACTTTTCCTGGAGTATTTCACTGTGATACGAACACAAAAACACTTATCCTGGAGTGCTTCCCTGTGATACTAGCTCCAAAAAACTTTTCCTGGAGTGCATCACTGTGACACTAATTCCAGAACACTTTTCCTGGAGTGCATCACTGTCATACTAATTCCAGAACACTTTTCCTGGAGTGCATCACTGTGATACTAGCTGCAGAACACTGTTCCTGGATTATTTCACTCTGATACTAACCCTAAAATTCCAGAACACTTTTCCTGGAGTGCTTCACTGTGATACTAGCTCCACAGCAATTTTCCTGGAGTGCTTCACTGTGATATTAACTCCAAAACACTCTGGCTGGAGTGCATCCCAGCGATACTAACCCTAAAACACTTTTCCTTGAGTGCTTCACTGTGACACTTGCTCCAAAACACTTTTCCTGGAGTGCATCACTGTCATACTAATTCCAGAACACATTTCCTGCAGTGCATCATTGTGATACTACCTGCAGAACTCTTTTCCTGGATTATTTCACTGTGATACTAACCCTAAAACACTTTTCCTGGAGTGCTTCCCTGTGATACTAGCACCAAAACACTTTTCCTGGAGTGCATCACTGTGATACTAATTCCAGAACACTTTTCCTGGAGTGCATCACTGTGATACTAATTCCAGAATACTTTTCCTGGAGTGCATCACTGTGATACTAACTGCAGAACATTCTTCCTGGATTATTTCACTGTGATACTAACTCCAAAACACTCTTCCTGGAGTGTTTTACTATGATACTGACTCCAAAACACTTTTCCATGAGTGCAGCCCTGTGATACTAGCTCCAAAACACTCTTCCTGGAGTGCTTAACTGTGATACTAACTCCAGAACACTTTCCCTGGAGTATTTCACTGTAATACTAACCCGAAAACACTTTTCCTGGAGTGCTTCACTGTGATACTAATTCCAAAACACTTTTCCCGAAATGCTTCACTGTGATACTAACTCCAGAATATCTTTCCTAGAGTGCTTCACTGTGATACTAACCCAAAAACACTTTTACCGGAGTGCTTCACTGTGATACTAACCCAAAAACACTTTTCCTGGAGTGCTTCACTGTGATACTAACCAAAAAACACTTTTTCTGGAGTGCTTCACTGTGATACGAGCTCCAAAACACTTTTCCTGGAGTGCATCACTGTGATGCTAACCCTGAACCACATTTCCAGGAGTTCTTCACTGTGATACTACCCCTATAACACTTTTCCTGGAGTGTTTTGCTGTGAGTCTTACTCCAGAACAATTTTCCTGGAGTGCTTCACAGTGATACTAGCGCCAAAACACTTTTCCTGGAGGGCATCACTGTGATACGAACCCTAAAACACTTTTCCTGGAGTGCATCACTGTGATACTAATTCCAGAACACATTTCCTGGATTGCTTCACTGTGATACTAACCCGAAAACACTTTTCCTTGATAGCTTCACTGTGACACTTGCTCCAAAACACTTTTCCTGGAGTGCATCACTGTGATACTAATTCCAGAACACTTTTCCTGGAGTGCATCACTGTGATACCAACGCCAAAATACTCTTCCTGGAGTGCTTCACTGTGATACTAACTGCAGCACACTTTTCCAGGAGTATTTCACTGTGATACTAACCCTAAAACACTTATCCTGGAGTGCTTCCCTGTGTTACTAGCTACAAAAAACTTTTCCTGGATTGCATCACTGTGATACTAATTCCAGAACACTTTTCCTGGAGTGCTTCACTGTGATACTAACCCTAAAACACTGTTCCTGGAGTGCTTCACTGTGATACTAACTCCAAAACACTCTTCTTGGAGTGCATCACTGTGATACTAACCCTAAAACACTTATCCTGGAGTGCTTCCCTGTGATACTAGCTACAAAAAACTTTTCCTGGAGTGCATCACTGTGATACTAATTCCAGAACACTTTTCCTGGAGTGCTTCACTGTGATACTAACCCTAAAACACTGTTCCTGGAGTGCTTCACTGTGATACTAACTCCAAAACACTCTTCTTGGAGTGCATCACTGTGATACTAACCCTAAAACACTTTTCCTGGAGTGCTTCACTGTGATAAAAACTCCAGAACACTTTTCCTGGAGTTTTTTAATGTGATACCGACTCCAAAGCACTCGTCCTGGAGTGCATCTCTGTGATACTAACCCGAAAAAACATTTCCTGGAGTGACTCACTGTGATACTAATTCCAGAACAGTTTTCCTGGAGTAATTCACTGTGATACTAACCCTAAAGCACTTGTCCTGGAGTGCTTCACTGTGATACTAACTCCAAAACACTCAACCTGCAGTGGATCACTTTGATACTACCTCCAAAACACTTTTCCTGGAGTGCTTCACTGTGATAATAATACCAGGACACATTTCCTGGACTGCTTCACTGTGATACTAATTCCAGAACACTTTTCCTGGACTGCTTCACTGTGATACTAATTCCAGAACACTTTTCCTTGAGTGCTTCACTGTGACATTTGCTCCAAAACACTTTTCCTGGAGTGCATCACTGTGATACTAACTGCAGAACACTTTTCCTGGATTATTTCACTGTGATACTAACTGCAGAACACTTTTCCTGGATTATTTCACTGTGATACGAACCCTAAAACCCTTTTCCTGGAGTGCTTCCCTGTGATACTAGCTCCAATACACTTTTCCTGGAGTGCGTCACTGTGATACTAATTCCAGAACACTTTTCCTGGAGTGCATCACTGTGATACTAATTCCAGAATACTTTTCCTGGAGTGCATCACTGTGGTACTAACTGCAGAACATTCTTCCTGGATTATTTCACTGTGATACTAACTCCAAAACACTCTTCCTGGAGTGTTTTACTATGATACTGACTCCAAAACACTTTTCCATGAGTGCAGCCCTGTGATACTAGCTCCAAAACACTCTTCTGGAGTGCTTAACTGTGATACTAACTCCAGAACACTTTCCCTGGAGTATTTCACTGTAATACTAACCCGAAAACACTTTTCCTGGAGTGCTTCACTGTGATACTAATTCCAAAACACTTTTCCCGAAATGCTTCACTGTGATACTAACTCCAGAATATCTTTCCTAGAGTGCTTCACTGTGATACTAACCCAAAAACACTTTTACCGGAGTGCTTCACTGTGATACTAACCCAAAAACACTTTTCCTGGAGTGCTTCACTGTGATACTAACCAAAAAACACTTTTTCTGGAGTGCTTCACTGTGATACGAGCTCCAAAACACTCTTCCTGGAGTGCATCACTGTGATGCTAACCCTGAACCACATTTCCAGGAGTTCTTCACTGTGATACTACCCCTATAACACTTTTACCGGAGTATTTCACTGTGATACTAACCCAAAAACACTTTTCCTGGAGTGCTTCACTGTGATACTAACCAAAAAACACTTTTTCTGGAGGGCATCACTGTGATACGAACCCTAAAACACTTTTCCTGGAGTGCATCACTGTGATACTAATTCCAGAACACTTTTCCTGGATTGCTTCACTGTGATACTAACCCTAAAACACTTTTCCTTGATAGCTTCACTGTGATACTTGCTCCAAAACACTTTTCCTGGAGTGCATCACTGTGATACTAATTCCAGAACACTTTTCCTGGAGTGCATCACTGTGATACCAACGCCAAAATACTCTTCCTGGAGTGCTTCACTGTGATACTAACTGCAGCACACTTTTCCAGAAGTATTTCACTGTGATACTAACCCTAAAACACTTATCCTGGAGTGCTTCCCTGTGATACTAGCTACAAAAAACTTTTCCTGGAGTGCATCACTGTGATACTAATTCCAGAACACTTTTCCTGGAGTGCTTCACTGTGATACTAACCCTAAAACACTGTTCCTGGAGTGCTTCACTGTGATAGAAACTCCAAAACACTCTTCTTGGAGTGCATCACTGTGATACTAACCCTAAAACACTTTTCCTGGAGTGCTTCACTGTGATAAAAACACCAGAACACTTTTCCTTGAGTTTTTTAATGTGATACCGACTCCAAAGCACTCGTCCTGGAGTGCATCTCTGTGATACTAACCCTAAAAAACATTTCCTGGAGTGACTCACTGTGATACTAATTCCAGAACAGTTTTCCTGGAGTAATTCACTGTGATACTAACCCTAAAGCACTTGTCCTGGAGTGCTTCACTGTGATACTAACTCCACAACACTCTTCCTGCAGTGGAATACTGTGATACTACCTCCAAAACACTTTTCCTGGAGTGCTTCACTGTGATAATAATACCAGGACACATTTCCTGGACTGCTTCACTGTGATACTAATTCCAGAACACTTTTCCTGGACTGCTTCACTGTGATACTAATTCCAGAACACTTTTCCTTGAGTGCTTCACTGTGACACTTGCTCCAAAACACTTTTCCTGGAGTGCATCACGGTCATACTAATTCCAGAACACTTTTCCTGGAGTGCATCACTGTGATACTAACTGCAGAACACTTTTCCTGGATTATTTCACTGTGATACTAACTGCAGAACACTTTTCCTGGATTATTTCACTTTGATACTAACCCTAAAACACTTTTCCTGGAGTGCTTCCCTGTGATACTAGCTCCAATACACTTTTCCTTGAGTGCGTCACTGTGATACTAATTCCAGAACACTTTTCCTGGAGTGCTTCACTGTGATACTAACCCTAAAACACTTTTCCTGGAGTGCTTCACTGTGATACTAACTCCAAAACACTCTTCCTGGAGTGCTTTACTGTGATACTAACTCCAAAACACTCTTTCTGGAGTGCTTCACTGTGATACTAACTCCAAAACACTCTTCCTGGAGTGTTTTACTGTGATACTAACTCCAAAATACTCTTCCTGGAGTGTTTTACTATGATACTGACTCCAAAACACTTTCCCATGAGTGCGGCCCTGTGATACTAGCTCCAAAACACTTTTCCTGTAGTGCATCACTGTGATACTAATTCCAGAACACTTTTCCTGGAGTGCATCACTGTGATACTAATTCCAGAACACTTTTCCTGGAGTGCTTCACTGTGATACTAACTCCAGAACACTTTTCCTGGAGTATTTCACTGTAATACTAACCCGAAAACACTTTTCCTGGAGTGCTTCACTGTGATACTAATTCCAAAACACTTTTCCCGAAATGCTTCACTGTGATACTAACTCCAGAATATCTTTCCTCGAGTGCTTCACTGTGATACTAACCCAAAAACACTTTTACCGGAGTATTTCACTGTGATACTAACCCAAAAACACTTTTCCTGGAGTGCTTCACTGTGATACTAACCAAAAAACACTTTTTCTGGAGTGCTTCACTGTGATACGAGCTCCAAAACACTTTTCCTGGAGTATTTCACTGTAATACTAACCCGAAAACACTTTTCCTGGAGTGCATCACTGTGATACTAATTCCAAAACACTTTTCCCGAAATGCTTCACTGTGATACTAACTCCAGAATACTTTTCCGAAAGTGCTTCACTGTGATACTAACCCAAAAACACTTTTCCTGGAGTGCTTCACTGTGATACTAACCCAAAAACACTTTTCCTGTAGTGCTTCACTGTGATACTAACCCAAAAACACTTTTCCTGGAGTGCTTCACTGTGATACTAGCTCCAAAACACTTTTCCTGGAGTGCATCACTGTGATGCTAACCCTGAACCACTTTTCCAGGAGTTCTTCACTGTGATACTACCCCGATAACACTTTTCCTGGCGTGTTTTACTGTAAGTCTGACTCCAGAACAATTTTCCTGGAGTGCTTGACTGTGATACTAGCTCCAAAACACTTTTTTCTGGAGTGCTTCACTGTGATACTAACCAAAAAACACTTTTCCTGGAGTGCTTCACTGTGATACTAACTCCAGAACACTTTTCCTGGAGTATTTCACTGTAATACTAACCCAAAAACACTTTTCCTGGAGTGCTTCACTGTGATACTAATTCCAAAACACTTTTCCCGAAATGCTTCACTGTGATACTAACTCCAGAATACTTTTCCGAAAGTGCTTCACTGTGATACTAACCCAAAAACACTTTTCCTGGAGTGCTTCACTGTGATACTAACCCAAAAACACTTTTCCTGTCGTGCTTCACTGTGATACTAACCCAAAAACACTTTTCCTGGAGTGCTTCACTGTGATACTAACCAAAAAACACTTTTTCTGGAGTGCTTCACTGTGATACGAGCTCCAAAACACTTTTCCTGGAGTGCATCACTGTGATGCTAACCCTGAACCACATTTCCAGGAGTTCTTCACTGTGATACTACCCCTATATCACTTTTCCTGGAGTGTTTTACTGTGAGTCTTACTCCAGAACAATTTTCCTGGAGTGCTTCACAGTGATACTCGCGCCAAAACACTTTTCCTGCAGTGCATCACTGTGATACTAATTCCAGAACACTTTTCCTGGATTGCATCACTGTGATACTAACCCTAAAACACTTTTCCTTGATAGCTTCACTGTGCCACTTGCTCCAAAACACTTTTCCTGGAGTGCATCACTGTGATACTAATTCCAGAACACTTTTCCTGGAGTGCATCACTGTGATACCAACGCCAAAATACTCTTCCTGGAGTGCTTCACTGTGATACTAACTGCAGCACACTTTTCCAGGAGTATTTCACTGTGATACGAACCCAAAAACACTTATCCTGGAGTGCGTCCCTGTGATACTAGCTCCAAAAAACTTTTCCTGGACTGCATCACTGTGATACTAATTCCAGAACACTTTTCCTGGAGTGCTTCACTGTGATACTAACCCTAAAACACTTTTCCTGGAGTGCTTCACTGTGATACTAACTCCAAAACACTCTTCTTGGAGTGCATCACTGTGATACTAACACTAAAACACTTTTCCTGGAGTGCTTCACTGTGATAAAAACTTTTCCTCGAGTTTTTTAATGTGATACTGACTCCAAAGCACTCGTCCTGGAGTGCATCACTGTGATACTAACCCTAAAACACATTTCCTGGAGTGCTTCACTGTGATACTAATTCCAGAACAGTTTTCCTGGAGTACTTCACTGTGATACTAACCCTAAAACACTTGTCCTGGAGTGCTTCACTGAGATACTAACTCCAAAACACTCTTCTTGGAGTGCTTCACTGTGATAATAATACCAGGACACTTTTCCTGGACTGCTTCACTGTGATACTAATTCCAGAACACTTTTCCTGGAGTGCTTCACTTTGATACTAACCCGAAAACACTTTTCCTGGAGTGCTTCACTGTGATACTAACTCCAAAACATTCTTCCTGGAGTGCTTCACTGTGATACCAACTCCAAAACACTCTTCCTGGAGTGCTTCACTGTGATACTAACTCCAAAACACTCTTCCTGGAGTGTTTTACTGTGATACTAACTCCAAAACACTCTTACTGGAGTGCTTAACTCTGATACATTTCCAGAACACTTTTCCTGGAGTATTTCACTGTAATACTAACTCCAAAACACTCTTCCTGGAGTGCTTCACTGTGATACTAACCCTAAAACCCTTTTCCTGGAGAGCATCACTGTGATACTAATTCCAGAACACTTTTCCTGGAGTGCTTCACTGTGATACTAACCCTAAAACACTTTTCCTGGAGTGCTTCACTGTGATACTAACTCCAAAACGCACTTCCGGGAGTGCTTCACTGTGATACTAACTCCAAAACACTCTTCCTGGAGTGCTTCACTGTGATACTAACTCCAAAACACTCTTCCTGGAGTGTTTTACTGTGATACTAACTCCAAAACACTCTTCCTGGAGTGTTTTCCTCTGATACTGACTCCAAAACACTTTTCCTGGAGTGCTTCACTGTGATACTAACCCAAAAACACCTTTCCTGGAGGGCTTAACTGTGATACTAACCCAAAAACACTTTTCCTGGAGTGCTTCACTGTGATACTAACTCACACACAATTTTCCTGGAGTGCTTCACTGTGATACGAGCTCCAAAACACTTTTCCTGGAGTGCATCACTGTGGTGCTAACCCTGAACCACTTTTCCAGGAGTTCTTCACTGAGTTACTACCCCTATAACACTTTTCCAGGAGTGTTTTACTGTGAGTCTGACTCCAGAACAATGATCCTGGAGTGCTTCACTGTGACACTAACTCCAAAACACTCTTCCTGGAGTGTTTTATTGTGATACTGACTCCAAAGCACTCTTCCTGGAGTGCATTACTGTGATACTAACCCTAAAACACTTTTCCTGGAGTGCTTCACTGTGATACTAACCCTAAAACACTTTTCCTGGAGTGCTGCACTGTGAAACTAACTCCAAAATACTCTTCCTGGAGTGATTTAATGTGATACTGACTCCAAAGCACTCGTCCTGGAGTGCATCACTATGATACTAACCCTAAAACACATTTCCTGGAGTGCTTCACCGTGATACTAATTCCAGACCACTTTTCCTGGAGTGCTTCACTGTGATACTAACCCTAAAACACTTTTCCTGGAGTGCTTCACTGTGATACTAACTCCAAAACACTCTTCTTGGAGTGCTTCACTGTGATACTAACTCCACAACACTCTTCCTGCAGTGCATCACTGTGATACTAACCCTAAAACACATTTCCTGGAGTGCTTCATTGTGATACTTATTCCAGAACACTTTTCCTGGAGTGCTTCACTGTGATACTAACTGCAGAACACTTTTCCTGGAGTGCTTCACTGTGATACTAACTCCACAACACTCTTCCTGCAGTGCTTCACTGTGATACTAACCCTAAAACACTTTTCCTGGAGTGCTTCACTGTGATACTAACCCTAAAACACTTTTCCTGGAGTGCACCACTCTGATACTAATTCCAGAACACTCTTCCTGGAGTGCTTAACTGTGATACTAACTCCAGAACACTTTTCCTGGAGTATTTCACTGTAATACTAACCCAAAAACACTTTTCCCGGATGCTTCACTCTGATACTAGCTCCAAAACACATTTCGTGGAGTGCATCACTGTGATACTAACACTAAAACACTTTTCCTGGAATGCATCACTGTGATACTAATTCCAGAACACTTTTCCTGGAGTGCTTCACTGTGATACTAACGCCAAAATACTCTTCCTGGAGTACTTCACTGTGATACTAACACCAGAACACTTTTCCTGAAGTATTTCACTGTAATACTAACCCTAAAACACTTTTCCTGGAGTGCATCACTGTGATACTAACCCAAAACACTTTTCCTGGAGTGCGTCACTGTGATTTTAACTCCAGAAGACTTTTCCTGGAGTGCTTCACTGCGATACTAGCTGCAAAACAATTTTCCTGGAGGGCATCACTGTGATACTAATTCCAGAACAATTTTCCTGGAGTGCGTCACTGTGATACTAACCCTAAAACACTTTTCCTGGAGTGCTTCACTGTGATAGTAACCCTAAAACACTTTTCCTGGAGTGCGTCACTGTGATGTTAACTCCAAGACACTTTTCCTGGAGTGCTTCACTGCGATACTAGCTGCAAAACACTTTTCCTGGCGTGCATCACTGTGATACTAATTCCAGAACACTTTTCCTGGAGTGCGACACTGTGATACTAACCCTAAAACACTTTTCCTTGAGTGCTTCACTGAGACATTTGCTCCAAAACAGTTTTCCTGGAGTGCATCACTGTGATACTAACCCGAAAACACTTTTCCTGGAGTATTTCACTGTAATACTAACCCGAAAACACTTTTCCTGGTGTGCTTCACTGTGATACTAACCCAAAATACTTTTCCTGGAGTGCTTCACTGTGATACTAACTCCAAAAGACTCTTCCTGGAGTGCTTCACTGTGATACTAAGGCCAGAATACTGTTCCTAGAGTGCTTCACTGTCACACTAGCTCCAAAATACTTTTCCGGGATGCTTCACTGTGATACTAGCTCCAAAACACTTTTCCCGGATGCTTCACTCTGATACTCACTCCAAAACACTTTTCCCGGAGTGCTTCACTGTGATACTAGCTCCAAAACACTTTTCTTGGAGTGCATCACTGTGATACTAATTCCAGAACACTTTTCCTGGAGTGCGTCACTGTGATACTAACCCTAAAACACTTTTCCTTGAGTGCTTCACTGTGACATTTGCTCCAAAACACTTTTCCTGGAGTGCATCACTGTGATACTAATTCCAGAACGCTTTTCCTGGAGTGCTTCACTGTGATACTAACCCCAAAACACTTTTCCTGGAGTGCTTCACTGTGATACTACCTCCAAAACACTCTTCCTGGAGTGCTTCACTGTGATACTCACTCCAGTCCCCTCTTCCTGGAGTGCTTCACTGTGATATTAACTGCAGAACACTTTTCCTGGAGTATTTCACTGTGATACTAACCCTAAAACACTTTTCCTGGAGTGCTTCACTGTGACACTAACTCCAAAACACTCTTCCTGGAGTGTTTTACTGTGATACTGACTCCAAAGCACTCTTCCTGGAGTCCATCACTGTGATACTAACCCTAAAACACTTTTCCTGGAGTGCATCACTGTGATACTAATTCCAGAACACTCTTCCTGGAGTGCTTCACTGTGATACAAACTCCAGAACACTTTTCCTGGAGTATTTCACTGTAATACTCACCCGAAAATGCTTTTCCTGGTGTGCTTCACTGTGATACTAACCCAAAACACTTTTCCTGGAGTGCTTCACTGTGATAATAACTCCAAAACACTTTTCCTAGAGTGCTTCAATGTCAGACTAGCTCCAAAATACTTTTCCGGGATGCTTCACTGTGATACTAGCTCCAAAACACTTTTCCCGGATGCTTCACTCTGATACTCACTCCAAAACACTTTTCCCGGAGTGCTTCACTGTGATACTAGCTCCAAAACACTTTTCGTGGAGTGCATCACTGTGATACTATTTCCTGGAGTGCTTCACTGTGATACTAACCCTAAAACACTTTTCCTTGAGTGCTTCACTGTGATACTAACCCTAATACACTTTTCCTGGAGTGCGTCACTGTGATTTTAACTCCAGAACACTTTTCCTGGAGTGCCTCACTGTGATACTAGCTGCAAAACACTTTTCCTGGAGGTCATCACTGTGATACTAATTCCAGAACACTTTTCCTGGAGTGCGTCACTGTGATACTAACCCTAGATTACATTTCCTGGAGTGCTTCACTGTGATACTAACCCTAAAACACTTTTCCAGGAGTGCGTCACTGTGATTTTAACTCCAAAACACTTTTCCTGGAGTGCATCACTGAAATACTAATTCCAGAACACTTTTCCTGGAGTGCGACACTGTGATACTAACCCTAAACCACTTTTCCTTGAATGCTTCACTGTGACATTTGCTCCAAAACACTTTTCCTGGAGTGCATCACTGTGATACTAATTCCAGAACGCTTTTCCTGGAGTACTTCACTGTGATACTAACCCTAAAACACTTTTCCTGGAGTGCTGCACTGTGATACTAACTCCAAAACACTCTTCCTGGAGTGCTTCACTGTGATACTAACTCCAAAACACTCTTCCTGGAGTGCTTCACTGTGATACTAACTGCAGAACACTCTTCCTGGAGTATGTCTCTGTGATACTAACCCTAAAACACTTTTCCTGGAGTGCTTCCCTGTGATACTAACCCTAAAACACTCTTCCTGGAGTGCATCACAGTGATACTACCCTAAAACACTTTTCCTGGAGTGCTTCACTGTGACACTAACTCCAAAACACTCTTCCTGGAGTGTTTTACTGTGATACTGAGTCCAAAGCACTCTTCCTGGAGTGCATCACTGTAATACTAACCCTAAAACACTTTTCCTGGAGTGCGTCACTGTGATACTAACCCTAAAACACTTTTCCTGGAGTGCATCACTGTGATACTAATTCCAGAACACTTTTTCTGGAGTGATTCACTGTGATACTAAACCTAAAAAACTTTTCATGGAGTGCTTCACTGTGATACTAACTCCAAAACACTCTTTCTGGAGTGTTTTACTGTGATACTGACTCCAAAACACTCTTCCTGGAGTGCATCACTGTGATACTAACCCTAAAACACTTTTCCTGGAGTGCTTCACTGTGATACTAACTCCAAAACACTCTTCCTGGAGTGTTTTACTGTGATACTGACTCCATAACACTTTTCCTGGAGAGCTTCACTGTGATAATAACCCTAAAACACTTTTCCTGGAGTGCTGCACTGTGACACTAACTACAAAACACTCTTCCTGGTGTGTTTCACTTTGATACGAACACTAAATCACTTTTCCTGGAGTGCTTCACTGTGATACTAACCCTAAAACACTTTTCCTGGAGTGCTTCTTTGTGATACTAACCCTAAATCACATTTCCTGGAGTGCTTCACCATGATACTAACCCCAAAACACATTTCCTGGAGTGCTTCACTGTGAGAGTAACCAGAAAACGCTTTTCCTGGAGTGCTTCACTGTGATACGAACTCCAAAACACTCTTCCTGGAGTGCTTCACTGTGATACTAACTCCAAAACACTCTTCCTGCAGTGCATCACTGTGATACTAGCTCCAAAACACTTTTCCTGGAGTGCATCACTGTGATACTAATTCCAGAACACTTTTCCTGGAGTGATTCACTGTGATACGAACTCAAAAACAATTTTCCTGGAGTGCTTCACTGTGATACTAACTCCAAAACACCTTTCCTGGAGTGCTTCACTGTGATACTAACTCCAAAACACTCTTCCTGGAGTGCATCATTGTGATACTATTTGCAGAACACTTTTCCTGGAGTGCTTCCCTGTGATACTAACCCTAAAACCTTTCTGAGAGTGCTTCACTGTGATATAAACTCCAAAACACTTTACCTGGAGTGCATCACTGTGATACTAATTCCAGAACACATTTCCTGGAGTGCTTCACTGTGAGAGTAACCAGAAAACGCTTTTCCTGGAGTGCTTCACTGTGATACTAACTCCAAAACACTCTTCCTGGAGTGCTTCACTGTGATACTAACTCCAAAACACTCTTCCTGGAGTGCATCATTGTGATACTATTTGCAGAACACTTTTCCTGGAGTGCTTCACTGCGATACTAGCTCCAAAACACTTTTCCTGGAGTGCATCACTGTGATACTAATTCCAGAACACTTTTCCTGAAGTGCTTCACTGTGATACTAACTCCAAAACACTTCTCCTGGAGTGCATGACTGCGATACTAATTCCAGAACACTTTTCCTGAAGTGCTTCACTGTGATACGAGCTCCAAAACACTTTTCCTGGAGTGCATGACTGCGATACTAATTCCAGAACACTTTTCCTGGAGTGCTTCACTGTGATACTAACCGTGAAACACTTTTCCTTGAGTGCTTCACTGTGGTACTAGCTCCAAAATACTTTTCCTGGAGTGCATCATTGTGATACGAATTCCAGAACACTTTTCCTTGGAGTGCTTCACTGTGATACTAACCCTAAAACACTTTTCCTGGCGTGTTTTACTGTGATACTAACTCCAGAACACTTTCCCTGGAGTGCTTCAATCTGATACTAACTCCAGAACCCTTTTCCTGGTGTGCTTCAGTGTAATACTAATTCCCGGAGTACTTCACTGTGATACTAACCCTAAAGCACTTTTCCTGGAGTGCTTTACTGTGATACTAACCTGATCACACTTTTCCTGGAGTGTTTTACTGGGATACTAGCTCCAAAACACTTTTTCCGGATGCTTCACTGTGATACTAATTCCTGGAGTGCTTCACTGTGATACTATCACTAAAACTCTTTTCCTGGAGTACTTCACTGTGATACTAACACTAAAACACTTTTCCTTGAGTGCTTTACTGTGACACTAATTCCAGAACACTTTTCCTGGAGTGCTTCTCTGTGATATCAACCCTAAAACACTTTTCCTGGAGTGCTTCACTGTGATACTAACCCTAAAACACTTTTCCTGGAGTGCTTTCCTGTGATATTAACCCTAAATCACATTTCCTGGAGTACTTCACCATGATAGTAATTCCTGAACACTTTTCCTGGAGTGCTTCACTTTGAGAGTAACCCTAAAACGCTTTTCCTGGAGTATTTCACTGTGGTACTAACTCCAAAACGCTGTTCCCAGAGTGCTTCCCTGTGATACTAGCTCCAAAACACTTTACCCGGAGTGCTTCACTGTGATACGAGCTCCAAAACACTTTTCCCGGAGTTCTCAGTGTGATACTAATTCCTGGAGTGCTTCACTGTGATTCTGCCCCGAAAACACTTTTCCTGGAGTGCTTCACTATGATACTGGCTCCAAAACACATTTCCTGGAGTGCTTCACTGAGATACTAACCCGAAATCACTTTTACAAGAGTGTTTTACTATGATACTAACTCCAGAACACATTTCCTGGAGTGCTTCACTGCGATACTAACACTAAAACACTTTTCCTGGACAGCTTCACCATGATACTAACTCCAGAACACTTTTCCTGGAGTGCTGCACTGTGATACTAACTCCAAAACACTCTTCCTGGAGTGCATCTTTGTGATACTATTTGCAGAACACTTTTCCTGGAGTGCTTCCCTGTGATACTAACCCTAAAACCTTTCTGAGAGTGCTTCACTGTGATATAAACTCCAAAACACTTTTCCTGGAGTGCATCACTGTGATACTAATTCCAGAACATTTTTCCTGAAGTGCTTCACTGTGAGACAAACTCCAAAACACTTCTCCTGGAGTGCTTCACTGTGATACTAGCTCCAAAACACTTTTCCTGGAGTGCTTCACTGTGATATTAATTCCAAAACACTTCCCGGAGTGCTTCACTGTGATACTAACTCCAAAACACTTTAACCGGAGTGCCTCACTGTGATACTAGCTCCAAAACACTTTTCCCGGTGTTCTTCAGTGTGATACTAATTCCTGGAGTGCTTCACTATGATTCTAACCCAAAAACACTTTTCCTTGAGTGCTTCACTATGATACTAGCTGGAAACCACATTTCCTAGAGTGCATCACTGTGATACAAATTCCAGAACACCTTTCCTGGAGTGCTTCACTGTGATACTAACCCGAAATCACATTTCCTAGAGTGTTTTACTGTGATACTAACTCCACAACACTTTTCCTGGAGGGCATCACTGTGATACTAATTCCAGAAAAACTTTCCTGGAGTGCTTCACTGTGATACTAACCCTAAAACACTTTTCCTGGAGTGCTTCCTTGTGATACTAACCCTAAATCACATTTCCTGGAGTGCTTCACCATGATACTAACCCCAAAACACATTTCCTGGAGTGCTTCACTGTGAGAGTAACTAGAAAACGCTTTTCCTGGAGTGCTTCACTGTGATACGAACCCGAAAACACTCTTCCTGGAGTGCTTCACTGTGATACTAACTCCAGAACACTCTTCCTGGAGTGCATCATTGTGATACTATTTGCAGAACACATTGCCTGGAGTGATTCACTGTGATACTAGAACTAAAATACTTTTCCTGGAGTGCTTCCCTGTGATACTAACTCCAAACCACTCTTCCTGGAGTGCTTTACTGTGATACTAACACCAAAACACTCTTCCTGCAGTGCATCACTGTGATACTAGCTCCAAAACACTTTTCCTGGAGTGCATCACTGTGATACTAATTCCAGAACACTTTTCCTGGAGTGATTCACTGTGATACGAACTCAAAAACAATTTTCCTGGAGTGCTTCACTGTGATACTAACTCCAAAACACCTTTCCTGGAGTGCTTCACTGTGATACTAACTCCAAAACACTCTTCCTGGAGTGCATCATTGTGATACTATTTGCAGAACACTTTTCCTGGAGTGCTTCCCTGTGATACTAACCCTAAAACCTTTCTGAGAGTGCTTCACTGTGATATAAACTCCAAAACACTTTACCTGGAGTGCATCACTGTGATACTAATTCCAGAACACATTTCCTGGAGTGCTTCACTGTGAGAGTAACCAGAAAACGCTTTTCCTGGAGTGCTTCACTGTGATACTAACTCCAAAACACTCTTCCTGGAGTGCTTCACTGTGATACTAACTCCAAAACACTCTTCCTGGAGTGCATCATTGTGATACTATTTGCAGAACACTTTTCCTGGAGTGCTTCACTGCGATACTAGCTCCAAAACACTTTTCCTGGAGTGCATCACTGTGATACTAATTCCAGAACACTTTTCCTGAAGTGCTTCACTGTGATACTAACTCCAAAACACTTCTCCTGGAGTGCATGACTGCGATACTAATTCCAGAACACTTTTCCTGAAGTGCTTCACTGTGATACGAGCTCCAAAACACTTTTCCTGGAGTGCATGACTGCGATACTAATTCCAGAACACTTTTCCTGGAGTGCTTCACTGTGATACTAACCGTGAAACACTTTTCCTTGAGTGCTTCACTGTGGTACTAGCTCCAAAATACTTTTCCTGGAGTGCATCATTGTGATACGAATTCCAGAACACTTTTCCTTGGAGTGCTTCACTGTGATACTAACCCTAAAACACTTTTCCTGGCGTGTTTTACTGTGATACTAACTCCAGAACACTTTCCCTGGAGTGCTTCAATCTGATACTAACTCCAGAACCCTTTTCCTGGTGTGCTTCAGTGTAATACTAATTCCCGGAGTACTTCACTGTGATACTAACCCTAAAGCACTTTTCCTGGAGTGCTTTACTGTGATACTAACCTGATCACACTTTTCCTGGAGTGTTTTACTGGGATACTAGCTCCAAAACACTTTTTCCGGATGCTTCACTGTGATACTAATTCCTGGAGTGCTTCACTGTGATACTATCACTAAAACTCTTTTCCTGGAGTACTTCACTGTGATACTAACACTAAAACACTTTTCCTTGAGTGCTTTACTGTGACACTAATTCCAGAACACTTTTCCTGGAGTGCTTCTCTGTGATATCAACCCTAAAACACTTTTCCTGGAGTGCTTCACTGTGATACTAACCCTAAAACACTTTTCCTGGAGTGCTTTCCTGTGATATTAACCCTAAATCACATTTCCTGGAGTACTTCACCATGATAGTAATTCCTGAACACTTTTCCTGGAGTGCTTCACTTTGAGAGTAACCCTAAAACGCTTTTCCTGGAGTATTTCACTGTGGTACTAACTCCAAAACGCTGTTCCCAGAGTGCTTCCCTGTGATACTAGCTCCAAAACACTTTACCCGGAGTGCTTCACTGTGATACGAGCTCCAAAACACTTTTCCCGGAGTTCTCAGTGTGATACTAATTCCTGGAGTGCTTCACTGTGATTCTGCCCCGAAAACACTTTTCCTGGAGTGCTTCACTATGATACTGGCTCCAAAACACATTTCCTGGAGTGCTTCACTGAGATACTAACCCGAAATCACTTTTACAAGAGTGTTTTACTATGATACTAACTCCAGAACACATTTCCTGGAGTGCTTCACTGCGATACTAACACTAAAACACTTTTCCTGGACAGCTTCACCATGATACTAACTCCAGAACACTTTTCCTGGAGTGCTGCACTGTGATACTAACTCCAAAACACTCTTCCTGGAGTGCATCTTTGTGATACTATTTGCAGAACACTTTTCCTGGAGTGCTTCCCTGTGATACTAACCCTAAAACCTTTCTGAGAGTGCTTCACTGTGATATAAACTCCAAAACACTTTTCCTGGAGTGCATCACTGTGATACTAATTCCAGAACATTTTTCCTGAAGTGCTTCACTGTGAGACAAACTCCAAAACACTTCTCCTGGAGTGCTTCACTGTGATACTAGCTCCAAAACACTTTTCCTGGAGTGCTTCACTGTGATATTAATTCCAAAACACTTCCCGGAGTGCTTCACTGTGATACTAACTCCAAAACACTTTAACCGGAGTGCCTCACTGTGATACTAGCTCCAAAACACTTTTCCCGGTGTTCTTCAGTGTGATACTAATTCCTGGAGTGCTTCACTATGATTCTAACCCAAAAACACTTTTCCTTGAGTGCTTCACTATGATACTAGCTGGAAACCACATTTCCTAGAGTGCATCACTGTGATACAAATTCCAGAACACCTTTCCTGGAGTGCTTCACTGTGATACTAACCCGAAATCACATTTCCTAGAGTGTTTTACTGTGATACTAACTCCACAACACTTTTCCTGGAGGGCATCACTGTGATACTAATTCCAGAAAAACTTTCCTGGAGTGCTTCACTGTGATACTAACCCTAAAACACTTTTCCTGGAGTGCTTCCTTGTGATACTAACCCTAAATCACATTTCCTGGAGTGCTTCACCATGATACTAACCCCAAAACACATTTCCTGGAGTGCTTCACTGTGAGAGTAACTAGAAAACGCTTTTCCTGGAGTGCTTCACTGTGATACGAACCCGAAAACACTCTTCCTGGAGTGCTTCACTGTGATACTAACTCCAGAACACTCTTCCTGGAGTGCATCATTGTGATACTATTTGCAGAACACATTGCCTGGAGTGATTCACTGTGATACTAGAACTAAAATACTTTTCCTGGAGTGCTTCACTGTGATACTAACCCTAAAACCTTTCTGAGAGTGCTTCACTGTGATACTAACTCCAAAACACTCTTCCTGGAGTGCATCATTGTGATACTATTTGCAGAACACTTTTCCTGGAGTGCTTCACTGCGATACTAGCTCCAAAACACTTTTCCTGGAGTGCATCACTGTGATACTAATTCCAGAACACTTTTCCTGAAGTGCTTCACTGTGATACTAACTCCAAAACACTTCTCCTGGAGTGCATGTCTGCGATACTAATTCCAGAACACTTTTCCTGAAGTGCTTCACTGTGATACGAGCTCCAAAACACTTTTCCTGGAGTGCATGACTGCGATACTAATTCCAGAACACTTTTCATGGAGTGCTTCACTGTGATACTAACCCTAAAACACATTTCCTAGACTGTTTTACTGTGATACTAACTCCAGAACACTGTTTCTGGAGTGCATCATCTGTGATACTAATTCCAGATCACTTTTCCTTGGTGTGCTTCACTGTGATACTAGCTCCAAAATACTTTTCCTGGAGTGCATCATTGTGATACTAATTTCAGATCACTTTTCCTTGGAGTGCTTCACTGTGATACTAACCCTAAAACATTTTTCCTGCACTGTGATAGTAACTCCAGAACACTTTTCCTGGAGTACTTCACTGTGATACTAACTCCACAACACTTTTCCTGCACTGCCTCACTGTGATACAACTTCCAGAACGCTTTTCCGGGAGTGCATCACTGTGATACTAATTCCAGAACACCTTTCCTGGAGTGCTTCACTGTGATACTAACCCTAAAATACTTTTCCTGTAGTGCTTCACTGTGATACTAATTCCAGAACACATTTCTTGGAGTGATTCACTGTGATAATAACCCTAAATCACATTTCCTAGACTGTTTTACTGTGATACTAACTCCAGAACACTGCTCCTGGAGTGCATCACTGTGATACTAACCCTAAAAAACATTTCCTGGAGTGCTTCACTGTGATACTAACTCCAAAACACTCTTCCTAGAGTGCATCATTGTGATACTAATTCCAGATCACTTTTCCTTGGAGTGCTTCACTGTGATACTAACCCTAAAACACTTTTCCTGGAGTGTATTACTGTGATACTAACTCCAGAACACTTTTCCTGGAGTGCTTCACTGTGATACTGACTCCAGAACACTTTTCCTAGAGTGCATCACTGTGATACTAATTCCAGAACACTTCTCCTGAAGTGCTTCACTGTGAGAGTTACCAGAAAACGCTTTTCCTTGAGTGCATCACTGTGATACTAACTCCAAAACACTTTTCCTGGAGTGCATCACTGTGTTACTAATTCCAGAACACTTTTCCTGGAGTGCATCACTGTGATATTAACCCGAAAACACTTTTCCTGGAGTGTTTTACTGGGATACTAGCAGGAAAACACTTTTCCTGGAGTGCTTCACTGTGATACTAACACGAAAACACTTCTCCTGGAGTGCATCATTGTGATACTATTTCCAGAACACTTTTCCGGGAGTACTTCAATGTGATACTAGTTCTAAAACACTTTTCCTTGAGTGCTTCACTGTGATACTAACCCTAAAACCTTTCTGAGAGTGCTTCACTGTGATATTAACTGCAGAACACTTTTCCTGGAGTGCTTCACTGCGATACTAGCTCCAAAACACTTTTCCTGGAGTGCATCACTGTGATACTAATTCCACAACACTTCCCCTGAAGTGCTTCACTGTGATACTAACTCCAAAACACTTTTCCTGGTGTGCATCACTGTCATACTAATTCCAGAACACTTCTCCTGGAGTACTTCACTGTGATACTAACCCTAAAACACATTTCCTGGAGTGCTTCACTGAGATACTAACTCCAAAACATTTTCCTGGAGTGCTTCACTGCGATACTAGCTCCAAAACACGTTTCCTGGAGTGCATCACTGTGATACTAATACCAGAACACTTTTCCTGGAGTTCTTCACTGTGATACTAACCCAAAACACTTTTCCTGGAGTGCTTCACTGTGATACTAACTCCAAAACAATTTTCCTGGAGTGCTTCACTGTGATACTCGCTCCAAAACAATTTTCTTGGAGTGCATCACTGTGATACTAATTCCAGAACACTTTTCCTGGAGTGATATACTGTGATACTAACTCCAAAACACTTTTCCTGGAGTGCATCACTGTGATGCTAACCCTAAACCAATTTTCCTAGAGTGCCTCACTGTGATACTAACCCTAAAACACTTTTCCTGGAGTGCTTCACTGCGATACTAGCTCCAAAACACTTTTCCTGGAGTGCATCACTGTAATGCTAACCCTAAACTACTTTTCCTGGAGTGCTTCACTGTGATACTACCCCTATAACACTTTTCCTGGACTGTTTTACTGTGAGTTTGACTCCAGAACAATTTTCCAGGCGTGCTTCACTGTGATACTAGCTCCAAAACACTTTTCCTGGGGTGTTTTTCTGTGATACTAACGCCAAAATACACATCCTGGAGTGCTTCACTGTGATACTAACTCCAGAACACTTTTCCTGGAGTATTTCACTGTGATACTAACCGTAAAACACAGTTCCTGGAGTGCTTCACTGTGATACTAACCCTAAAAGACTTGTCCTTGAGTGCTTCACTGTGATACTAGCTCTAAAACACTTTTCCAGGAGTGCATCACTGTGATACTAATTCCAGAACACTTTTCCTGGAGTGCTTCACTGTGGTAGTAACCCTAAAAAACTTTTCCTGGAGTGCTTCACTGTGATATTAACTCCAAAACGCTTTTCCTGGAGTGCTTCACTGTGATACTAACCCTAAATCACTTTTCCTGGAGTGTTTTACTCTGATACTAACTCCAAAACACTATTCCTGGAGTGCTTCACTGGGATACTAATTCCAGAACACTTTTCCTGGAGTGCTTCACAGTGAGACTAACTCCAAAACACTTTTCCTGGAGTGCATCACTGTGATACTAACCCTAAAACACTCTTCCTGGAGTGCTTCACTGTGATACTAACCCAAAAACACTTTTCCTGGAGTGCATCATTGTGATACTAATTCCAGAACAAGTTTCCTGGAGTGCATCACTGTGATACTAACCCTAAAACACTCTTCCTGGAGTGCTTCACTGCGATATTAGCTCCAAAACACTCTTCCTGGAGTGCTTCACTGTGATACTAACCCTATAACACTTTTCCTGGAGTGCTTCACTGCGATACTAATTCCAGAACACTTTCCGTTGGAGTGCTTCACTGTGATACTAACCCTAAAACCCTTTTCCAGGACTGTTTTACTGTGATACTAACTCCAGAACACTTTTCCTGGAGTGCTTCACTGTGATACTAACTCCAAAACACTTTTCCTGGAGTGCTTCACTGTGATACAAATTCCAGAATACTTTTCCTGGAGTGCATCACTGTGATACTAACCCTAAAACACTCTTCCTGGAGTGCTTCACTGTGATACTAAGCCAAAAACACTTTTCCTGGAGTGCATCATTGTGATACTAATTCCAGAACACGTTTCCTGGAGTCCATCACTGTGATACTAACCCTAAAACACTCTTCCTAGAGTGTTTTACTGTGATACCAACCGGAAAACACTTTTCCTGGAGAGCATCACTGTGATGCTAACCCTAAACCAATTTACCTGGAGTGCTTCACTGTGATACTAACCCAATAACACTTTTCCTGGAGTGCATCACTGTGATACTAACCCTAAAACACTTTTCCTGGAGTGCTTCACTGCGATATTAGCTCCAAAACACTCTTCCTGGAGTGCTTCACTGTGATACTAACCCTAAACCACTTTTCCTCGAGTGCTTCACTGTGATACAAACTCCAAAATACTTTTCCTGGAGTGCTTCACTGTGATACTAACTCCAAAACACATTTCCTGGAGTGCTTCACTGTGATACTAACCCAAAAACACTTTTCCTGGAGTGCTTCACTGTGATACTAACCCAAAAACACTTTTCCTGGAGTGCTTCACTTTGATACTAACTCCAAGACACTTTTCCTGGTGTGCATCACTGTGATACTAATTACAAAACACTTTTCCTGGAGTGCTTCACTGTGAAACTAACCCTAAAACACTATTCCTGGAGTGTTTTACTGTGATAATAATTCCAGAACACTTTTCCTGGAGTGCTTCACTGTGATACTAACTCCAGAATACTTTTCCTGGAGTGATTCACTGTGATACTAACCCAAAAACACTTTTCCTGGACTGCATCATTGTGATACTAATTCCAGAACACGTTTCCTGGAGTGCATCACTGTGATACTAACCCTAAAAGACTCTTCCTAGAGTGTTTTACTGTGATACCAAACGGAATACACTTTTCCTGGAGAGCATCACTGTGATGCTAACCCTAAACCAATTTACCTGGAGTGCTTCACTGTGATACTAACCCTAAAACACTTTTCCTGGAGTGCATCACTGTGATACTAACTCTAAAACACTTTTCCTGGAGTGCTTCACTGCGATATTAGCTCCAAAACACTCTCCTTGGAGTGCTTCACTGTGATACTAACCCTATAACACTCTTCCTGGAGTGCTTCACTGTAATATTAACCCTAAACCATTTTTCCTAGAGTGCTTCACTGTGATACGAACTCCAAAATACTTTTCCTGGAGTGCTTCACTGTAATACTAACCCTAAACCACTTTTCCTAGAGTGCTTCACTGTGATACGAACTCCAAAACACTTTTCCTGGAGTGCATCACTGTGATACCAACGCCAAAATACTCTTCCTGGAGTGCTTCACTGTGATACTAACTGCAGCACACTTTTCCAGGAGTATTTCACTGTGATACGAACCCAAAAACACTTATCCTGGAGTGCGTCCCTGTGATACTAGCTCCAAAAAACTTTTCCTGGACTGCATCACTGTGATACTAATTCCAGAACACTTTTCCTGGAGTGCTTCACTGTGATACTAACCCTAAAACACTTTTCCTGGAGTGCTTCACTGTGATACTAACTCCAAAACACTCTTCTTGGAGTGCATCACTGTGATACTAACACTAAAACACTTTTCCTGGAGTGCTTCACTGTGATAAAAACTTTTCCTCGAGTTTTTTAATGTGATACTGACTCCAAAGCACTCGTCCTGGAGTGCATCACTGTGATACTAACCCTAAAACACATTTCCTGGAGTGCTTCACTGTGATACTAATTCCAGAACAGTTTTCCTGGAGTACTTCACTGTGATACTAACCCTAAAACACTTGTCCTGGAGTGCTTCACTGAGATACTAACTCCAAAACACTGTTCTTGGAGTGCTTCACTGTGATAATAATACCAGGACACTTTTCCTGGACTGCTTCACTGTGATACTAATTCCAGAACACTTTTCCTGGAGTGCTTCACTTTGATACTAACCCGAAAACACTTTTCCTGGAGTGCTTCACTGTGATACTAACTCCAAAACATTCTTCCTGGAGTGCTTCACTGTGATACCAACTCCAAAACACTCTTCCTGGAGTGCTTCACTGTGATACTAACTCCAAAACACTCTTCCTGGAGTGTTTTACTGTGATACTAACTCCAAAACACTCTTACTGGAGTGCTTAACTCTGATACATTTCCAGAACACTTTTCCTGGAGTATTTCACTGTAATACTAACTCCAAAACACTCTTCCTGGAGTGCTTCACTGTGATACTAACCCTAAAACCCTTTTCCTGGAGAGCATCACTGTGATACTAATTCCAGAACACTTTTCCTGGAGTGCTTCACTGTGATACTAACCCTAAAACACTTTTCCTGGAGTGCTTCACTGTGATACTAACTCCAAAACACTCTTCCTGGAGTGCTTCACTGTGATACTAACTCCAAAACACTCTTCCTGGAGTGTTTTACTGTGATACTAACTCCAAAACACTCTTCCTGGAGTGTTTTCCTCTGATACTGACTCCAAAACACTTTTCCTGGAGTGCTTCACTGTGATACTAACCCAAAAACACCTTTCCTGGAGGGCTTAACTGTGATACTAACCCAAAAACACTTTTCCTGGAGTGCTTCACTGTGATACTAACTCACACACAATTTTCCTGGAGTGCTTCACTGTGATACGAGCTCCAAAACACTTTTCCTGGAGTGCATCACTGTGGTGCTAACCCTGAACGACTTTTCCAGGAGTTCTTCACTGAGTTACTACCCCTATAACACTTTTCCAGGAGTGTTTTACTGTGAGTCTGACTCCAGAACAATGATCCTGGAGTGCTTCACTGTGACACTAACTCCAAAACACTCTTCCTGGAGTGTTTTATTGTGATACTGACTCCAAAGCACTCTTCCTGGAGTGCATTACTGTGATACTAACCCTAAAACACTTTTCCTGGAGTGCTTCACTGTGATACTAACCCTAAAACACTTTTCCTGGAGTGCTGCACTGTGAAACTAACTCCAAAATACTCTTCCTGGAGTGATTTAATGTGATACTGACTCCAAAGCACTCGTCCTGGAGTGCATCACTATGATACTAACCCTAAAACACATTTCCTGGAGTGCTTCACCGTGATACTAATTCCAGACCACTTTTCCTGGAGTGCTTCACTGTGATACTAACCCTAAAACACTTTTCCTGGAGTGCTTCACTGTGATACTAACTCCAAAACACTCTTCTTGGAGTGCTTCACTGTGATACTAACTCCACAACACTCTTCCTGCAGTGCATCACTGTGATACTAACCCTAAAACACATTTCCTGGAGTGCTTCATTGTGATACTTATTCCAGAACACTTTTCCTGGAGTGCTTCACTGTGATACTAACTGCAGAACACTTTTCCTGGAGTGCTTCACTGTGATACTAACTCCAAAACACTCTTCTTGGAGTGCTTCATTGTGATACTAACTCCACAACACTCTTCCTGCAGTGCTTCACTGTGATACTAACCCTAAAACACTTTTCCTGGAGTGCTTCACTGTGATACTAACCCTAAAACACTTTTCCTGGAGTGCATCACTCTGATACTAATTCCAGAACACTCTTCCTGGAGTGCTTAACTGTGATACTAACTCCAGAACACTTTTCCTGGAGTATTTCACTGTAATACTAACCCAAAAACACTTTTCCCGGATGCTTCACTCTGATACTAGCTCCAAAACACATTTCGTGGAGTGCATCACTGTGATACTAACACTAAAACACTTTTCCTGGAATGCATCACTGTGATACTAATTCCAGAACACTTTTCCTGGAGTGCTTCACTGTGATACTAACGCCAAAATACTCTTCCTGGAGTACTTCACTGTGATACTAACACCAGAACACTTTTCCTGAAGTATTTCACTGTAATACTAACCCTAAAACACTTTTCCTGGAGTGCATCACTGTGATACTAACCCAAAACACTTTTCCTGGAGTGCGTCACTGTGATTTTAACTCCAGAAGACTTTTCCTGGAGTGCTTCACTGCGATACTAGCTGCAAAACAATTTTCCTGGAGGGCATCACTGTGATACTAATTCCAGAACAATTTTCCTGGAGTGCGTCACTGTGATACTAACCCTAAAACACTTTTCCTGGAGTGCTTCACTGTGATAGTAACCCTAAAACACTTTTCCTGGAGTGCGTCACTGTGATGTTAACTCCAAGACACTTTTCCTGGAGTGCTTCACTGCGATACTAGCTGCAAAACACTTTTCCTGGCGTGCATCACTGTGATACTAATTCCAGAACACTTTTCCTGGAGTGCGACACTGTGATACTAACCCTAAAACACTTTTCCTTGAGTGCTTCACTGAGACATTTGCTCCAAAACAGTTTTCCTGGAGTGCATCACTGTGATACTAACCCGAAAACACTTTTCCTGGAGTATTTCACTGTAATACTAACCCGAAAACACTTTTCCTGGTGTGCTTCACTGTGATACTAACCCAAAATACTTTTCCTGGAGTGCTTCACTGTGATACTAACTCCAAAAGACTCTTCCTGGAGTGCTTCACTGTGATACTAAGGCCAGAATACTGTTCCTAGAGTGCTTCACTGTCACACTAGCTCCAAAATACTTTTCCGGGATGCTTCACTGTGATACTAGCTCCAAAACACTTTTCCCGGATGCTTCACTCTGATACTCACTCCAAAACACTTTTCCCGGAGTGCTTCACTGTGATACTAGCTCCAAAACACTTTTCTTGGAGTGCATCACTGTGATACTAATTCCAGAACACTTTTCCTGGAGTGCGTCACTGTGATACTAACCCTAAAACACTTTTCCTTGAGTGCTTCACTGTGACATTTGCTCCAAAACACTTTTCCTGGAGTGCATCACTGTGATACTAATTCCAGAACGCTTTTCCTGGAGTGCTTCACTGTGATACTAACCCCAAAACACTTTTCCTGGAGTGCTTCACTGTGATACTACCTCCAAAACACTCTTCCTGGAGTGCTTCACTGTGATACTCACTCCAGTCCCCTCTTCCTGGAGTGCTTCACTGTGATATTAACTGCAGAACACTTTTCCTGGAGTATTTCACTGTGATACTAACCCTAAAACACTTTTCCTGGAGTGCTTCACTGTGACACTAACTCCAAAACACTCTTCCTGGAGTGTTTTACTGTGATACTGACTCCAAAGCACTCTTCCTGGAGTCCATCACTGTGATACTAACCCTAAAACACTTTTCCTGGACTGCATCACTGTGATACTAATTCCAGAACACTCTTCCTGGAGTGCTTCACTGTGATACAAACTCCAGAACACTTTTCCTGGAGTATTTCACTGTAATACTCACCCGAAAATGCTTTTCCTGGTGTGCTTCACTGTGATACTAACCCAAAACACTTTTCCTGGAGTGCTTCACTGTGATAATAACTCCAAAACACTTTTCCTAGAGTGCTTCAATGTCAGACTAGCTCCAAAATACTTTTCCGGGATGCTTCACTGTGATACTAGCTCCAAAACACTTTTCCCGGATGCTTCACTCTGATACTCACTCCAAAACACTTTTCCCGGAGTGCTTCACTGTGATACTAGCTCCAAAACACTTTTCGTGGAGTGCATCACTGTGATACTATTTCCTGGAGTGCTTCACTGTGATACTAACCCTAAAACACTTTTCCTTGAGTGCTTCACTGTGATACTAACCCTAATACACTTTTCCTGGAGTGCGTCACTGTGATTTTAACTCCAGAACACTTTTCCTGGAGTGCCTCACTGTGATACTAGCTGCAAAACAATTTTCCTGGAGGTCATCACTGTGATACTAATTCCAGAACACTTTTCCTGGAGTGCGTCACTGTGATACTAACCCTAGATTACATTTCCTGGAGTGCTTCACTGTGATACTAACCCTAAAACACTTTTCCAGGAGTGCGTCACTGTGATTTTAACTCCAAAACACTTTTCCTGGAGTGCTTCACTGCGATACTAGCTGCAAAACACTTTTCCTGGAGTGCATCACTGAAATACTAATTCCAGAACACTTTTCCTGGAGTGCGACACTGTGATACTAACCCTAAACCACTTTTCCTTGAATGCTTCACTGTGACATTTGCTCCAAAACACTTTTCCTGGAGTGCATCACTGTGATACTAATTCCATTACGCTTTTCCTGGAGTACTTCACTGTGATACTAACCCTAAAACACTTTTCCTGGAGTGCTGCACTGTGATACTAACTCCAAAACACTCTTCCTGGAGTGCTTCACTGTGATACTAACTCCAAAACACTCTTCCTGGAGTGCTTCACTGTGATACTAACTGCAGAACACTCTTCCTGGAGTATGTCTCTGTGATACTAACCCTAAAACACTTTTCCTGGAGTGCTTCCCTGTGATACTAACCCTAAAACACTCTTCCTGGAGTGCATCACAGTGATACTACCCTAAAACACTTTTCCTGGAGTGCTTCACTGTGACACTAACTCCAAAACACTCTTCCTGGAGTGTTTTACTGTGATACTGAGTCCAAAGCACTCTTCCTGGAGTGCATCACTGTAATACTAACCCTAAAACACTTTTCCTGGAGTGCGTCACTGTGATACTAACCCTAAAACACTTTTCCTGGAGTGCATCACTGTGATACTAATTCCAGAACACTTTTTCTGGAGTGATTCACTGTGATACTAAACCTAAAAAACTTTTCATGGAGTGCTTCACTGTGATACTAACTCCAAAACACTCTTTCTGGAGTGTTTTACTGTGATACTGACTCCAAAACACTCTTCCTGGAGTGCATCACTGTGATACTAACCCTAAAACACTTTTCCTGGAGTGCTTCACTGTGATACTAACTCCAAAACACTCTTCCTGGAGTGTTTTACTGTGATACTGACTCCATAACACTTTTCCTGGAGAGCTTCACTGTGATAATAACCCTAAAACACTTTTCCTGGAGTGCTGCACTGTGACACTAACTACAAAACACTCTTCCTGGTGTGTTTCACTTTGATACGAACACTAAATCACTTTTCCTGGAGTGCTTCACTGTGATACTAACCCTAAAACACTTTTCCTGGAGTGCTTCTTTGTGATACTAACCCTAAATCACATTTCCTGGAGTGCTTCACCATGATACTAACCCCAAAACACATTTCCTGGAGTGCTTCACTGTGAGAGTAACCAGAAAACGCTTTTCCTGGAGTGCTTCACTGTGATACGAACTCCAAAACACTCTTCCTGGAGTGCTTCACTGTGATACTAACTCCAAAACACTCTTCCTGCAGTGCATCACTGTGATACTAGCTCCAAAACACTTTTCCTGGAGTGCATCACTGTGATACTAATTCCAGAACACTTTTCCTGGAGTGATTCACTGTGATACGAACTCAAAAACAATTTTCCTGGAGTGCTTCACTGTGATACTAACTCCAAAACACCTTTCCTGGAGTGCTTCACTGTGATACTAACTCCAAAACACTCTTCCTGGAGTGCATCATTGTGATACTATTTGCAGAACACTTTTCCTGGAGTGCTTCCCTGTGATACTAACCCTAAAACCTTTCTGAGAGTGCTTCACTGTGATATAAACTCCAAAACACTTTACCTGGAGTGCATCACTGTGATACTAATTCCAGAACACATTTCCTGGAGTGCTTCACTGTGAGAGTAACCAGAAAACGCTTTTCCTGGAGTGCTTCACTGTGATACTAACTCCAAAACACTCTTCCTGGAGTGCTTCACTGTGATACTAACTCCAAAACACTCTTCCTGGAGTGCATCATTGTGATACTATTTGCAGAACACTTTTCCTGGAGTGCTTCACTGCGATACTAGCTCCAAAACACTTTTCCTGGAGTGCATCACTGTGATACTAATTCCAGAACACTTTTCCTGAAGTGCTTCACTGTGATACTAACTCCAAAACACTTCTCCTGGAGTGCATGACTGCGATACTAATTCCAGAACACTTTTCCTGAAGTGCTTCACTGTGATACGAGCTCCAAAACACTTTTCCTGGAGTGCATGACTGCGATACTAATTCCAGAACACTTTTCCTGGAGTGCTTCACTGTGATACTAACCGTGAAACACTTTTCCTTGAGTGCTTCACTGTGGTACTAGCTCCAAAATACTTTTCCTGGAGTGCATCATTGTGATACGAATTCCAGAACACTTTTCCTTGGAGTGCTTCACTGTGATACGAGCTCCAAAACACTTTTCCCGGAGTTCTCAGTGTGATACTAATTCCTGGAGTGCTTCACTGTGATTCTGCCCCGAAAACACTTTTCCTGGAGTGCTTCACTATGATACTGGCTCCAAAACACATTTCCTGGAGTGCTTCACTGAGATACTAACCCGAAATCACTTTTACAAGAGTGTTTTACTATGATACTAACTCCAGAACACATTTCCTGGAGTGCTTCACTGCGATACTAACACTAAAACACTTTTCCTGGACAGCTTCACCATGATACTAACTCCAGAACACTTTTCCTGGAGTGCTGCACTGTGATACTAACTCCAAAACACTCTTCCTGGAGTGCATCTTTGTGATACTATTTGCAGAACACTTTTCCTGGAGTGCTTCCCTGTGATACTAACCCTAAAACCTTTCTGAGAGTGCTTCACTGTGATATAAACTCCAAAACACTTTTCCTGGAGTGCATCACTGTGATACTAATTCCAGAACATTTTTCCTGAAGTGCTTCACTGTGAGACAAACTCCAAAACACTTCTCCTGGAGTGCTTCACTGTGATACTAGCTCCAAAACACTTTTCCTGGAGTGCTTCACTGTGATATTAATTCCAAAACACTTTTCCCGGAGTGCTTCACTGTGATACTAACTCCAAAACACTTTAACCGGAGTGCCTCACTGTGATACTAGCTCCAAAACACTTTTCCCGGTGTTCTTCAGTGTGATACTAATTCCTGGAGTGCTTCACTATGATTCTAACCCAAAAACACTTTTCCTTGAGTGCTTCACTATGATACTAGCTGGAAACCACATTTCCTAGAGTGCATCACTGTGATACAAATTCCAGAACACCTTTCCTGGAGTGCTTCACTGTGATACTAACCCGAAATCAAATTTCCTAGAGTGTTTTACTGTGATACTAACTCCACAACACTTTTCCTGGAGGGCATCACTGTGATACTAATTCCAGAAAAACTTTCCTGGAGTGCTTCACTGTGATACTAACCCTAAAACACTTTTCCTGGAGTGCTTCCTTGTGATACTAACCCTAAATCACATTTCCTGGAGTGCTTCACCATGATACTAACCCCAAAACACATTTCCTGGAGTGCTTCACTGTGAGAGTAACTAGAAAACGCTTTTCCTGGAGTGCTTCACTGTGATACGAACCCGAAAACACTCTTCCTGGAGTGCTTCACTGTGATACTAACTCCAGAACACTCTTCCTGGAGTGCATCATTGTGATACTATTTGCAGAACATATTGCCTGGAGTGATTCACTGTGATACTAGAACTAAAATACTTTTCCTGGAGTGCTTCACTGTGATACTAACCCTAAAACCTTTCTGAGAGTGCTTCACTGTGATACTAACTCCAAAACACTCTTCCTGGAGTGCATCATTGTGATACTATTTGCAGAACACTTTTCCTGGAGTGCTTCACTGCGATACTAGCTCCAAAACACTTTTCCTGGAGTGCATCACTGTGATACTAATTCCAGAACACTTTTCCTGAAGTGCTTCACTGTGATACTAACTCCAAAACACTTCTCCTGGAGTGCATGTCTGCGATACTAATTCCAGAACACTTTTCCTGAAGTGCTTCACTGTGATACGAGCTCCAAAACACTTTTCCTGGAGTGCATGACTGCGATACTAATTCCAGAACACTTTTCATGGAGTGCTTCACTGTGATACTAACCCTAAAACACATTTCCTAGACTGTTTTACTGTGATACTAACTCCAGAACACTGTTTCTGGAGTGCATCATCTGTGATACTAATTCCAGATCACTTTTCCTTGGTGTGCTTCACTGTGATACTAGCTCCAAAATACTTTTCCTGGAGTGCATCATTGTGATACTAATTTCAGATCACTTTTCCTTGGAGTGCTTCACTGTGATACTAACCCTAAAACATTTTTCCTGCACTGTGATAGTAACTCCAGAACACTTTTCCTGGAGTACTTCACTGTGATACTAACTCCACAACACTTTTCCTGCACTGCCTCACTGTGATACAACTTCCAGAACGCTTTTCCGGGAGTGCATCACTGTGATACTAATTCCAGAACACCTTTCCTGGAGTGCTTCACTGTGATACTAACCCTAAAATACTTTTCCTGTAGTGCTTCACTGTGATACTAATTCCAGAACACTTTTCTTGGAGTGATTCACTGTGATAATAACCCTAAATCACATTTCCTAGACTGTTTTACTGTGATACTAACTCCAGAACACTGCTCCTGGAGTGCATCACTATGATACTAACCCTAAAAAACATTTCCTGGAGTGCTTCACTGTGATACTAACTCCAAAACACTCTTCCTAGAGTGCATCATTGTGATACTAATTCCAGATCACTTTTCCTTGGAGTGCTTCACTGTGATACTAACCCTAAAACACTTTTCCTGGAGTGTATTACTGTGATACTAACTCCAGAACACTTTTCCTGGAGTGCTTCACTGTGATACTGACTCCAGAACACTTTTCCTAGAGTGCATCACTGTGATACTAATTCCAGAACACTTCTCCTGAAGTGCTTCACTGTGAGAGTTACCAGAAAACGCTTTTCCTTGAGTGCATCACTGTGATACTAACTCCAAAACACTTTTCCTGGAGTGCATCACTGTGTTACTAATTCCAGAACACTTTTCCTGGAGTGCATCACTGTGATATTAACCCGAAAACACTTTTCCTGGAGTGTTTTACTGGGATACTAGCAGGAAAACACTTTTCCTGGAGTGCTTCACTGTGATACTAACACGAAAACACTTCTCCTGGAGTGCATCATTGTGATACTATTTCCAGAACACTTTTCCGGGAGTACTTCAATGTGATACTAGTTCTAAAACACTTTTCCTTGAGTGCTTCACTGTGATACTAACCCTAAAACCTTTCTGAGAGTGCTTCACTGTGATATTAACTGCAGAACACTTTTCCTGGAGTGCTTCACTGCGATACTAGCTCCAAAACACTTTTCCTGGAGTGCATCACTGTGATACTAATTCCACAACACTTCCCCTGAAGTGCTTCACTGTGATACTAACTCCAAAACACTTTTCCTGGTGTGCATCACTGTCATACTAATTCCAGAACACTTCTCCTGGAGTACTTCACTGTGATACTAACCCTAAAACACATTTCCTGGAGTGCTTCACTGAGATACTAACTCCAAAACATTTTCCTGGAGTGCTTCACTGCGATACTAGCTCCAAAACACGTTTCCTGGAGTGCATCACTGTGATACTAATACCAGAACACTTTTCCTGGAGTTCTTCACTGTGATACTAACCCAAAACACTTTTCCTGGAGTGCTTCACTGTGATACTAACTCCAAAACAATTTTCCTGGAGTGCTTCACTGTGATACTCGCTCCAAAACAATTTTCTTGGAGTGCATCACTGTGATACTAATTCCAGAACACTTTTCCTGGAGTGATATACTGTGATACTAACTCCAAAACACTTTTCCTGGAGTGCATCACTGTGATGCTAACCCTAAACCAATTTTCCTAGAGTGCCTCACTGTGATACTAACCCTAAAACACTTTTCCTGGAGTGCTTCACTGCGATACTAGCTCCAAAACACTTTTCCTGGAGTGCATCACTGTAATGCTAACCCTAAACTACTTTTCCTGGAGTGCTTCACTGTGATACTACCCCTATAACACTTTTCCTGGACTGTTTTACTGTGAGTTTGACTCCAGAACAATTTTCCAGGCGTGCTTCACTGTGATACTAGCTCCAAAACACTTTTCCTGGGGTGTTTTTCTGTGATACTAACGCCAAAATACACATCCTGGAGTGCTTCACTGTGATACTAACCCTAAAAGACTTGTCCTTGAGTGCTTCACTGTGATACTAGCTCTAAAACACTTTTCCAGGAGTGCATCACTGTGATACTAATTCCAGAACACTTTTCCTGGAGTGCTTCACTGTGGTAGTAACCCTAAAAAACTTTTCCTGGAGTGCTTCACTGTGATATTAACTCCAAAACGCTTTTCCTGGAGTGCTTCACTGTGATACTAACCCTAAATCACTTTTCCTGGAGTGTTTTACTCTGATACTAACTCCAAAACACTATTCCTGGAGTGCTTCACTGGGATACTAATTCCAGAACACTTTTCCTGGAGTGCTTCACAGTGAGACTAACTCCAAAACACTTTTCCTGGAGTGCATCACTGTGATACTAACCCTAAAACACTCTTCCTGGAGTGCTTCACTGTGATACTAACCCAAAAACACTTTTCCTGGAGTGCATCATTGTGATACTAATTCCAGAACAAGTTTCCTGGAGTGCATCACTGTGATACTAACCCTAAAACACTCTTCCTGGAGTGCTTCACTGCGATATTAGCTCCAAAACACTCTTCCTGGAGTGCTTCACTGTGATACTAACCCTATAACACTTTTCCTGGAGTGCTTCACTGCGATACTAATTCCAGAACACTTTCCGTTGGAGTGCTTCACTGTGATACTAACCCTAAAACCCTTTTCCAGGACTGTTTTACTGTGATACTAACTCCAGAACACTTTTCCTGGAGTGCTTCACTGTGATACTAACTCCAAAACACTTTTCCTGGAGTGCTTCACTGTGATACAAATTCCAGAATACTTTTCCTGGAGTGCATCACTGTGATACTAACCCTAAAACACTCTTCCTGGAGTGCTTCACTGTGATACTAAGCCAAAAACACTTTTCCTGGAGTGCATCATTGTGATACTAATTCCAGAACACGTTTCCTGGAGTCCATCACTGTGATACTAACCCTAAAACACTCTTCCTAGAGTGTTTTACTGTGATACCAACCGGAAAACACTTTTCCTGGAGAGCATCACTGTGATGCTAACCCTAAACCAATTTACCTGGAGTGCTTCACTGTGATACTAACCCAATAACACTTTTCCTGGAGTGCATCACTGTGATACTAACCCTAAAACACTTTTCCTGGAGTGCTTCACTGCGATATTAGCTCCAAAACACTCTTCCTGGAGTGCTTCACTGTGATACTAACCCTAAACCACTTTTCCTCGAGTGCTTCACTGTGATACAAACTCCAAAATACTTTTCCTGGAGTGCTTCACTGTGATACTAACTCCAAAACACATTTCCTGGAGTGCTTCACTGTGATACTAACCCAAAAACACTTTTCCTGGAGTGCTTCACTGTGATACTAACCCAAAAACACTTTTCCTGGAGTGCTTCACTTTGATACTAACTCCAAGACACTTTTCCTGGTGTGCATCACTGTGATACTAATTACAAAACACTTTTCCTGGAGTGCTTCACTGTGAAACTAACCCTAAAACACTATTCCTGGAGTGTTTTACTGTGATAATAATTCCAGAACACTTTTCCTGGAGTGCTTCACTGTGATACTAACTCCAGAATACTTTTCCTGGAGTGATTCACTGTGATACTAACCCAAAAACACTTTTCCTGGACTGCATCATTGTGATACTAATTCCAGAACACGTTTCCTGGAGTGCATCACTGTGATACTAACCCTAAAAGACTCTTCCTAGAGTGTTTTACTGTGATACCAAACGGAATACACTTTTCCTGGAGAGCATCACTGTGATGCTAACCCTAAACCAATTTACCTGGAGTGCTTCACTGTGATACTAACCCTAAAACACTTTTCCTGGAGTGCATCACTGTGATACTAACTCTAAAACACTTTTCCTGGAGTGCTTCACTGCGATATTAGCTCCAAAACACTCTCCTTGGAGTGCTTCACTGTGATACTAACCCTATAACACTCTTCCTGGAGTGCTTCACTGTAATATTAACCCTAAACCATTTTTCCTAGAGTGCTTCACTGTGATACGAACTCCAAAATACTTTTCCTGGAGTGCTTCACTGTAATACTAACCCTAAACCACTTTTCCTAGAGTGCTTCACTGTGATACGAACTCCAAAACACTTTTCCTGGAGTGCATCACTGTGGTGCTAACCCTAAACTTCTTTTCCTGGAGTGCTTCACTGCGATACTACCCCTATAACACTTTTCCTGGACTGTTTTACTGTGAGTTTGACTCCAGAACAATTTTCCAGGAGTGCTTCGCTGTGATACTAGCTCCAGAACACTTTTCCTGTAGTATTTCACTGTGATACTAGCCCTAAAACACATTTCCTTGAGTGCTTCACTGTGATACTAGCTGCAAAACACTTTTCCTGGAGTGCATCACTGTGATACTAATTCCAGAACACTTTTCCTGGAGTACTTCACTGTGATACTTACCCTAAACCACATTTCCTGGAGTGCTTCACTGTGATACTAAATCCAAAACACTTTTCCTGGAGTGCTTCACTGTGATACGAGCTCCAAACCACTTTTCCTGGAGTGCATCACTGTGATACTAATTCCGGAACACTTTTCCTGGAGTGATACACTGTGATACTAACCCAAAAACACTTTTCCTGGAGTGCTTAACTTTGATACCAACTCCAAGACACTTTTCATGGTGTGCATCACTGTGATACAAATTACAAAACACTTTTCCTGGAGTGCTTCACTGTGATACTAATTCTGGAACACTTTTCCTGGAGTACTTCACTGTGATACTAACCCTAAAACACATTTCCTGGAGTGCTTCACTGAGATACTAACTCCAAAACACTTTTCCTGGAGTGCTTCACTGCGATACTCGCTCCAAAACAATTTTCTTGGAGTGCATCACTGTGATACTATTTCCAGAACACTTTTCCTGGAGTGCATCACTGTGATACTAATTCCAGAACACTTTTCCTGGAGTGCTACACTGTGATACTAACTCCAAAACACTTTTCCTGGAGTGCATCACTGTGATGCTAACCCTAAACCAATTTTCCTGGAGTGCTTCACTGCGTTACTAGCTCCAAAACACTTTTCCTGGAGTGTTTTACTGTGATACTAACTCCAAAACACTTTTCCTTGAGTGCTTCACTGTGACACTAGCTCCAAAACACATTTCCTGGAGTGCATCACTGTGATACTAATTCCATAACACGTTTCCTGGAGTGTTTCACTGCGATACTAGCTCCAAAACACTTTTCCTGGAGTGCATCACTGTGATACTAACCCAAACACTTTTCCTGGAGTGCTTCACTGTGAAACTATCTCCAAAACACATTTCCTGGAGTGCTTCACTGTGACACCAATTCCAGAACACTTTTCCTGGAGTGCTTCACTGTGATACTAACCCAAAAACACTTTTCCTGGAGTGCATCACTGTGATACTAACTCCACAAAACTCTTCCTGGAGTGTATCACTGTGATACTAACCCTAAAACACTTTTCCTGGAGTGCTTCACTGTGATACTAGCTCCACAAAACTCTTCCTGGAGTGCTTCACTGTGATACTAACCGTAAAACACTTTTCCTGGAGTGCATCACTGTGATACTAACCCGAAACCAATTTACCTGGAGTGCTTCACTGTGATACTAACCCTAAAACATTTTTCCTGGATTGCTTCACTGCGATACTAGCTCCAAAACACTCTTCCTGGAGTGCATCACTGTGATGCTAACCCTAAACCACTTTTCCTGGAGTGCTTCACTGTGATACTACCCCTATAACACTTTTCCTGGAGTGTTTTACTGTGAGTCAGACTCCAGAACAATTCTCCTGGAGTGCTTCACTGTGAAACTAAGGCCAATATACTCTTCCTGGAGTGCTTAACAGTGATACTAGCTCCAAAACACTTTCCCCGGAGTGCTTCCCTGTGATACTAATTCCATACCACTTTTCCCGGAGTGCTTCGCTGTGATACTAATTCCAAAACACTTTTCCCAAAATGCTCCACTGTGATACTAACTCCAAAACACTTTTCCCGGAGTGCTTCACAGTGATACTAACTCCAAAACACTTTTCCTGGAGTCCTTCACTGTGATACTAACCTTAAAACACTTTTCCTGGAGTGCTTCACTGGGATACTAATTCCAGAACACTTTTCCTGGAGTGCTTCACTGTGATACTAACCCAAAAACACTTTTCCTGGAGTGCATCACTGTGGTACTAATTCCAGAAAACGTTTCCTGGAGTGCTTCACTGTGATACTAACCCAAAAACACTTTTCCTGGAGAGCATCACTGTGATACTAACCCTAAACCAATTTACCTGGAGTGCTTCACTGTGATATTAACCCTACAACACTTTTCTTGGAGTGATTCACTGCGATACGAACCATAAAACACTATTCCTGGAGTGCATCACTGTGATGCTAACCCTAAACCACTTTTCCTGGAGTGCTTCACTGTGATACTACCCCTATAACACTTTTTCTGGAGTGTTTTACTCTGAGTCTGAATCCAGAACAATTTTCCAGCAGTGCTTCACTTTTCCTGGAGTGCACTCTATAACACTTTTCCTGGAGTGTTTTACTGTGAGTCAGACTCCAAAACACTTTTCCTGGAGTGCTTCACTGTGATACTAGCTCCAAAACACTTTTCCTGGAGTGAATCACTGTGATACTAATTCGAGAACACTTTTCCTGAAGTGCTTCACTGTGATACTAACCCTAAAACACATTTCCTGGAGTGCTTCACTGTGATACTAACTCCAAAATACTTTTCCTGGAGTGTTTTACTGTGATACTAACTCCAAAACACTTTTCCTGGAGTGCTTCACTGTGATACAAATTCCAGAACACTTTTCCTGGAGTGGTTCACAGTGATACTAACTCCAAAACACTTTTCCTGGAGTGCATCACTGTGATACTAACCCTAAAACACTCTTCCTGGAGTGCTTCACTGTGATACTAAGCCAAAAACACTTTTCCTGTAGTGCATCATTGTGATACTAATTCCAGAACACGTTTCCTGGAGTGCATCACTGTGATACTAACCCTAAAACACTCTTCCTAGAGTGTTTTACTGTGATACCAACCGGAAAACACTTTTCCTGGAGAGCATCACTGTGATGCTAACCTTAAACCAATTTACCTGGAGTGCATCACTGTGATACTAACCCTAAAACACTTTTCCTGGAGTGCATCACTGTGATACTAACCCTAAACCAATTTACCTGGAGTGCTTCACTGAGATACTAACCATAAAACACTTTTCCTGGAGTGCTTCACTGCGATACTAGCTCCAAAACACTTTTCCTGGAGTGCATCACTGTAATGCTAACCCTAAACTACTTTTCCTGGAGTGCTTCACTGTGATACTACCCCTATAACACTTTTCCTGGACTGTTTTACTGTGAGTTTGACTCCAGAACAATTTTCCAGGCGTGCTTCACTGTGATACTAGCTCCAAAACACTTTTCCTGGGGTGTTTTTCTGTGATACTAACGCCAAAATACACATCCTGGAGTGCTTCACTGTGATACTAACTCCAGAACACTTTTCCTGGAGTATTTCACTGTGATACTAACCGTAAAACACAGTTCCTGGAGTGCTTCACTGTGATACTAACCCTAAAAGACTTGTCCTTGAGTGCTTCACTGTGATACTAGCTCTAAAACACTTTTCCAGGAGTGCATCACTGTGATACTAATTCCAGAACACTTTTCCTGGAGTGCTTCACTGTGGTAGTAACCCTAAAAAACTTTTCCTGGAGTGCTTCACTGTGATATTAACTCCAAAACGCTTTTCCTGGAGTGCTTCACTGTGATACTAACCCTAAATCACTTTTCCTGGAGTGTTTTACTCTGATACTAACTCCAAAACACTATTCCTGGAGTGCTTCACTGGGATACTAATTCCAGAACACTTTTCCTGGAGTGCTTCACAGTGAGACTAACTCCAAAACACTTTTCCTGGAGTGCATCACTGTGATACTAACCCTAAAACACTCTTCCTGGAGTGCTTCACTGTGATACTAACCCAAAAACACTTTTCCTGGAGTGCATCATTGTGATACTAATTCCAGAACAAGTTTCCTGGAGTGCATCACTGTGATACTAACCCTAAAACACTCTTCCTGGAGTGCTTCACTGCGATATTAGCTCCAAAACACTCTTCCTGGAGTGCTTCACTGTGATACTAACCCTATAACACTTTTCCTGGAGTGCTTCACTGCGATACTAATTCCAGAACACTTTCCGTTGGAGTGCTTCACTGTGATACTAACCCTAAAACCCTTTTCCAGGACTGTTTTACTGTGATACTAACTCCAGAACACTTTTCCTGGAGTGCTTCACTGTGATACTAACTCCAAAACACTTTTCCTGGAGTGCTTCACTGTGATACAAATTCCAGAACACTTTTCCTGGAGTGCATCACTGTGATACTAACCCTAAAACACTCTTCCTGGAGTGCTTCACTGTGATACTAAGCCAAAAACACTTTTCCTGGAGTGCATCATTGTGATACTAATTCCAGAACACGTTTCCTGGAGTCCATCACTGTGATACTAACCCTAAAACACTCTTCCTAGAGTGTTTTACTGTGATACCAACCGGAAAACACTTTTCCTGGAGAGCATCACTGTGATGCTAACCCTAAACCAATTTACCTGGAGTGCTTCACTGTGATACTAACCCAATAACACTTTTCCTGGAGTGCATCACTGTGATACTAACCCTAAAACACTCTTCCTGGAGTGCTTCACTGCGATATTAGCTCCAAAACACTCTTCCTGGAGTGCTTCACTGTGATACTAACCCTATAACACTTTTCCTGGAGTGCTTCACTGCGATACTAATTCCAGAACACTTTCCGTTGGAGTGCTTCACTGTGATACTAACCCTAAAACCCTTTTCCAGGACTGTTTTACTGTGATACTAACTCCAGAACACTTTTCCTGGAGTGCTTCACTGTGATACTAACTCCAAAACACTTTTCCTGGAGTGCTTCACTGTGATACAAATTCCAGAACACTTTTCCTGGAGTGCATCACTGTGATACTAACCCTAAAACACTCTTCCTGGAGTGCTTCACTGTGATACTAAGCCAAAAACACTTTTCCTGGAGTGCATCATTGTGATACTAATTCCAGAACACGTTTCCTGGAGTCCATCACTGTGATACTAACCCTAAAACACTCTTCCTAGAGTGTTTTACTGTGATACCAACCGGAAAACACTTTTCCTGGAGAGCATCACTGTGATGCTAACCCTAAACCAATTTACCTGGAGTGCTTCACTGTGATACTAACCCAATAACACTTTTCCTGGAGTGCATCACTGTGATACTAACCCTAAAACACTTTTCCTGGAGTGCTTCACTGCGATATTAGCTCCAAAACACTCTTCCTGGAGTGCTTCACTGTGATACTAACCCTAAACCACTTTTCCTCGAGTGCTTCACTGTGATACAAACTCCAAAATACTTTTCCTGGAGTGCTTCACTGTGATACTAACTCCAAAACACATTTCCTGGAGTGCTTCACTGTGATACTAACCCAAAAACACTTTTCCTGGAGTGCTTCACTGTGATACTAACCCAAAAACACTTTTCCTGGAGTGCTTCACTTTGATACTAACTCCAAGACACTTTTCCTGGTGTGCATCACTGTGATACTAATTACAAAACACTTTTCCTGGAGTGCTTCACTGTGAAACTAACCCTAAAACACTATTCCTGGAGTGTTTTACTGTGATAATAATTCCAGAACACTTTTCCTGGAGTGCTTCACTGTGATACTAACTCCAGAATACTTTTCCTGGAGTGATTCACTGTGATACTAACCCAAAAACACTTTTCCTGGACTGCATCATTGTGATACTAATTCCAGAACACGTTTCCTGGAGTGCATCACTGTGATACTAACCCTAAAAGACTCTTCCTAGAGTGTTTTACTGTGATACCAAACGGAATACACTTTTCCTGGAGAGCATCACTGTGATGCTAACCCTAAACCAATTTACCTGGAGTGCTTCACTGTGATACTAACCCTAAAACACTTTTCCTGGAGTGCATCACTGTGATACTAACTCTAAAACACTTTTCCTGGAGTGCTTCACTGCGATATTAGCTCCAAAACACTCTCCTTGGAGTGCTTCACTGTGATACTAACCCTATAACACTCTTCCTGGAGTGCTTCACTGTAATATTAACCCTAAACCATTTTTCCTAGAGTGCTTCACTGTGATACGAACTCCAAAATACTTTTCCTGGAGTGCTTCACTGTAATACTAACCCTAAACCACTTTTCCTAGAGTGCTTCACTGTGATACGAACTCCAAAACACTTTTCCTGGAGTGCATCACTGTGGTGCTAACCCTAAACTTCTTTTCCTGGAGTGCTTCACTGCGATACTACCCCTATAACACTTTTCCTGGACTGTTTTACTGTGAGTTTGACTCCAGAACAATTTTCCAGGAGTGCTTCGCTGTGATACTAGCTCCAGAACACTTTTCCTGTAGTATTTCACTGTGATACTAGCCCTAAAACACATTTCCTTGAGTGCTTCACTGTGATACTAGCTGCAAAACACTTTTCCTGGAGTGCATCACTGTGATACTAATTCCAGAACACTTTTCCTGGAGTACTTCACTGTGATACTTACCCTAAACCACATTTCCTGGAGTGCTTCACTGTGATACTAAATCCAAAACACTTTTCCTGGAGTGCTTCACTGTGATACGAGCTCCAAACCACTTTTCCTGGAGTGCATCACTGTGATACTAATTCCGGAACACTTTTCCTGGAGTGATACACTGTGATACTAACCCAAAAACACTTTTCCTGGAGTGCTTAACTTTGATACCAACTCCAAGACACTTTTCATGGTGTGCATCACTGTGATACAAATTACAAAACACTTTTCCTGGAGTGCTTCACTGTGATACTAATTCTGGAACACTTTTCCTGGAGTACTTCACTGTGATACTAACCCTAAAACACATTTCCTGGAGTGCTTCACTGAGATACTAACTCCAAAACACTTTTCCTGGAGTGCTTCACTGCGATACTCGCTCCAAAACAATTTTCTTGGAGTGCATCACTGTGATACTATTTCCAGAACACTTTTCCTGGAGTGCATCACTGTGATACTCATTCCAGAACACTTTTCCTGGAGTGCTACACTGTGATACTAACTCCAAAACACTTTTCCTGGAGTGCATCACTGTGATGCTAACCCTAAACCAATTTTCCTGGAGTGCTTCACTGCGTTACTAGCTCCAAAACACTTTTCCTGGAGTGTTTTACTGTGATACTAACTCCAAAACACTTTTCCTTGAGTGCTTCACTGTGACACTAGCTCCAAAACACATTTCCTGGAGTGCATCACTGTGATACTAATTCCAGAACACGTTTCCTGGAGTGTTTCACTGCGATACTAGCTCCAAAACACTTTTCCTGGAGTGCATCACTGTGATACTAACCCAAACACTTTTCCTGGAGTGCTTCACTGTGAAACTAACTCCAAAACACATTTCCTGGAGTGCTTCACTGTGACACCAATTCCAGAACACTTTTCCTGGAGTGCTTCACTGTGATACTAACCCAAAAACACTTTTCCTGGAGTGCATCACTGTGATACTAACTCCACAAAACTCTTCCTGGAGTGTATCACTGTGATACTAACCCTAAAACACTTTTCCTGGAGTGCTTCACTGTGATACTAGCTCCACAAAACTCTTCCTGGAGTGCTTCACTGTGATACTAACCGTAAAACACTTTTCCTGGAGTGCATCACTGTGATACTAACCCGAAACCAATTTACCTGGAGTGCTTCACTGTGATACTAACCCTAAAACATTTTTCCTGGATTGCTTCACTGCGATACTAGCTCCAAAACACTCTTCCTGGAGTGCATCACTGTGATGCTAACCCTAAACCACTTTTCCTGGAGTGCTTCACTGTGATACTACCCCTATAACACTTTTCCTGGAGTGTTTTACTGTGAGTCAGACTCCAGAACAATTCTCCTGGAGTGCTTCACTGTGAAACTAAGGCCAATATACTCTTCCTGGAGTGCTTAACAGTGATACTAGCTCCAAAACACTTTCCCCGGAGTGCTTCCCTGTGATACTAATTCCATACCACTTTTCCCGGAGTGCTTCGCTGTGATACTAATTCCAAAACACTTTTCCCAAAATGCTCCACTGTGATACTAACTCCAAAACACTTTTCCCGGAGTGCTTCACAGTGATACTAACTCCAAAACACTTTTCCTGGAGTCCTTCACTGTGATACTAACCTTAAAACACTTTTCCTGGAGTGCTTCACTGGGATACTAATTCCAGAACACTTTTCCTGGAGTGCTTCACTGTGATACTAACCCAAAAACACTTTTCCTGGAGTGCATCACTGTGGTACTAATTCCAGAAAACGTTTCCTGGAGTGCTTCACTGTGATACTAACCCAAAAACACTTTTCCTGGAGAGCATCACTGTGATACTAACCCTAAACCAATTTACCTGGAGTGCTTCACTGTGATATTAACCCTACAACACTTTTCTTGGAGTGATTCACTGCGATACGAACCATAAAACACTATTCCTGGAGTGCATCACTGTGATGCTAACCCTAAACCACTTTTCCTGGAGTGCTTCACTGTGATACTACCCCTATAACACTTTTTCTGGAGTGTTTTACTCTGAGTCTGAATCCAGAACAATTTTCCAGCAGTGCTTCACTTTTCCTGGAGTGCACTCTATAACACTTTTCCTGGAGTGTTTTACTGTGAGTCAGACTCCAAAACACTTTTCCTGGAGTGCTTCACTGTGATACTAGCTCCAAAACACTTTTCCTGGAGTGAATCAATGTGATACTAATTCGAGAACACTTTTCCTGAAGTGCTTCACTGTGATACTAACCCTAAAACACATTTCCTGGAGTGCTTCACTGTGATACTAACTCCAAAATACTTTTCCTGGAGTGTTTTACTGTGATACTAACTCCAAAACACTTTTCCTGGAGTGCTTCACTGTGATACAAATTCCAGAACACTTTTCCTGGAGTGGTTCACAGTGATACTAACTCCAAAACACTTTTCCTGGAGTGCATCACTGTGATACTAACCCTAAAACACTCTTCCTGGAGTGCTTCACTGTGATACTAAGCCAAAAACACTTTTCCTGGAGTGCATCATTGTGATACTAATTCCAGAACACGTTTCCTGGAGTGCATCACTGTGATACTAACCCTAAAACACTCTTCCTAGAGTGTTTTACTGTGATACCAACCGGAAAACACTTTTCCTGGAGAGCATCACTGTGATGCTAACCTTAAACCAATTTACCTGGAGTGCATCACTGTGATACTAACCCTAAAACACTTTTCCTGGAGTGCATCACTGTGATACTAACCCTAAACCAATTTACCTGGAGTGCTTCACTGAGATACTAACCATAAAACACTTTTCCTGGAGTGCTTCACTGCGATACTAGCTCCAAAACACTCTTCCTGGAGTGCATCACTGTGATGCTAACCCGAAACCACTTTTCCTGGAGTGCTTCACTGTGATACTACCCCTATAACACTTTTCCTGGAGTGTTTTACTGTGAGTCAGACTCCAGAACAATTTTCCTGGAGTGCTTCACTGTGAAACTAACGCCAAAACACTTTCCCCGGAGTGCTTCCCTGTGATACTAATTCCAAACCACTTTTCCCGGAGTGCTTCGCTGTGATACTAATTCCAAAACACTTTTCCCAAAATGCTTCACTGTGATACTAACTCCAAAACATTTTCCCGGAGTGCTTCACAGTGATACTAACTCCAAAATACTTTTCCTGGAGACCTTCACTGTGATACTAACCCTAAAACACTTTTCCTGGAGCGCTTCACTGGGATACTAATTCCAGAACACTTTTCCTGGAGTGCTTCACTGTGATACTAACACAAAAACACGTTTCCTGGAGTGCATCACTGTGATACTAACCCTAAACCAATTTACCTGGGGTGCTTCACTGTGATATTAACCCTACAACACTTTTCTTGGAGTGATTCACTGCGATACTAACCGTAAAACACAATTCGTGGAGTGCATCACTGTGATGCTACCCCGATAACACTTTTTCTGGAGTGTTTTACTCTGAGTCTGAATCCACAACAATTTGCCAGAAGTGCTTCACTTTTCCTGGAGTGCACCCTATAACAATTTTCCTGGAGTGTTTTACTCTGAGTCAGACTCCAGAATAATTTTCCTGGAGTGCTTCACTGTGATACTAACGCCAATATACACTTCCTGGAGTGCTTTCCTGTGATACGAACTCCAAAAAAATTTAACCGGAGTGCTTCACTGTGATAATAACTCCAAAATACTTTTCCTGGAGTGCTTTCCTGTGATACTAACCCTAAAACACTTTTCCTGGAGTGCTTCACTGGGATACTAACCCTAAAACAGTTTTCCTTGAGTGCTTCACTGTAATACTAGCTCCAAAACACATTTCCTGGAGTGCTTCACTGTGATACTAACCCTAAAACACATTTCCTGGAGTGCTTCACTGTGATACTAGCTCCAAAACACTTTTCCTGGAGTGCATCACTGTGATCCTAATTCCGGAACACTTTTCCGGGAGTGATTCACTGTGATACTAACCCAAAAACACTTTTCCTGGAGTGCTTCACTGTGATACTAACTCCAAGACACTTTTCCTGGTGTGCATGACAGTGATACTAATTACAAAACACTTTTCCTGGAGTGCTTCACTGTGATACTAACCCTTAATCAATTTCCTCGAGTGTTTTACTGTGATACGAACTCCAGAACACGTTTCCTGGAGTGCATCACTGTGATACTAATTCCAGAACACATTTCCTGGAGTGCATCACTGTGATACTAAATCCAGAATACTTTTCTTGGAGTGCTTCACCGTGATACTGACCCTAAAACACTTTTCCTGGAGTGTTTTACTGTGATACTGACTCCAGAACAATTTTCCAGGAGAGCTTCACTGTGATACTAACCCTAAAACACATTTCCTTGAGTGCTTCACTGTGATACAAGCTCTGAAACACTTTTCCTGGAGTGCATCACTGTGATCTTAATTCCAGAACACTTTTCCTGGAGTACTTCACTGTGATACTAACCCCAAAACACATTTCCTGGAGTGCTTCACTGTGATACTAGCTCCAAAACACTTTTCCTGGAGTGCTTCACTGTGATACTAACTCTAAAACACTCTTCCTGGAGTGCTTCACTGTGATACTAACCCTATAACACTTTTCCTGGAGTGCTTCACTGTGATACTAACCCTAAAACACTTTTCCTGGAGTGCATCACTGTGATGGTAACCATAAACCAATTTTCCTGGAGTGTTCAGTGTGATACGAACCCTATAACACTTATCCTGGAGTGCTTCACTGAGATACGAGCTCCAAAACACTCTTCCTGGAGTGCTTCACTGTGATAATAACCCTATAACACTTATCCTGGAGTGCTTCACTGTGATACGAGCTCCAAAACACTTTTCCTGGAGTGCTTCACTGTGATACTACACCTATAACACTTTTCCTGGACTGTTGTACTATGATACTAGCTCCAAAACACTTTTCCTGGAGTGTTTTACTGTGATACTAACTCCAAAACACTTTTCCTGGAGTGGTTCACTGTGATAATACCCCTATAATACTTTTCCTGGAGTGTTTTACTGTGAGTCTGACTCCAGAACAATTTTCCAGGAGTGCTTCACTGTGATACTAACTCCAAAACACTTTTCCTGGAGTGTTTTACTGTGATGCTAACGCCAAAATACACTTCCTGGAGCGCTTCACTGTGATACTAACTCCAGAATACTTTTCCTGGAGTATTTCACTGTGATACTAACCCAAAAACACTTTTCCTGGAGTGCATCACTGTGATACTAATTCCAGAACACGTTTCCTGGAGTGCATCACTGTGATACTAACCCTAAAACACTTTTCCTGGGTGCTTCACTGTGACACTAACGCCAAGACACTTTTCCTGGTGTGCATCACTGTGATACTAATTACAAAACACTTTTTTTGGAGTGCTTCACTGTGATACTAACTCTAAATCACATTTCCTCGAGTGTTTTACTGTGATTCTAACTCCAGAAAACGTTTCCTGCAGTGCATCACTGTGATACTAACCCTAAAACACTTTTCCTGGAGTGCTTCACTGTGATACTAATTCCGGAAAACTTTTGCTGGAGTGCATCACTGTGATACTAATTCCAGAACACTTTTCCGGGAGTGATTCACTGTGATACTAACCCAAAAACACTTTTCCTGGAGTGCATCACTGTGATACTAATTCCAGAACACATTTCCTGGAGTGCATCACTGTGATACTAACCCTAAAACACTTTTCCTGGGTGCTTCACTGTGACACTAACGCCAAGACACTTTTCCTGGTGTGCATCACTGTGATACTAATTACAAAACACTTTTTTTGGAGTGCTTCACTGTGATACTAACCCTAAATCACATTTCCTCGAGTGTTTTACTGTGATTCTAACTCCAGAAAACGTTTCCTGCAGTGCATCACTGTGATACTAACCCTAAAACACTTTTCCTGGAGTGCTTCACTGTGATACTAATTCCGGAAAACTTTTGCTGGAGTGCATCACTGTGATACTAATTCCAGAACACTTTTCCGGGAGTGATTCACTGTGATACTAACCCAAAAACACTTTTCCTGGGTGCTTCACTGTGACACTAACGCCAAGACACTTTTCCTGGTGTGCATCACTGTGATACTAATTACAAAACACTTTTTTTGGAGTGCTTCACTGTGATACTAACCCTAAATCACATTTCCTCGAGTGTTTTACTGTGATTCTAACTCCAGAAAACGTTTCCTGGAGTGCATCACTGTGATGTTAACCCTAAAACACTTTTCCTGGAGTGCTTCACTGTGATACTAGCTCCAAAACACCTTTCCTGGAGTGCATCACTGTGATACTAATTCCAGAACACTTTTCCTTGAAGTTCTGCACTGTGATACTAACCCTAAAACACTTTTCCTGGAGTGTTTTACTGTGATACTAACTCCAGAACACGTTTCCTGGAGTGCTTCACTGTGATACTAACCCTAAAACACTTTTCCTGGAGTGCTTCACTGTGATACCAACCCTAAAACAATTTTCCTGGAGTGCTTCACTGTGTTACTAACCCTAAAACACTTTTCCTGGAGTGCATCACTGTGATGTTAACCCTAAACCAATTGTCCTGGAGGGCTTCACTGCGATACTAGCTCCAAAACACTCTTCCTGGAGTGCTTCACTGTGATAATAACCCTATAACACTTTTCCTGGAGTGCTTCACTGTGATACTAGCTCCAAAACACTTTTCCTGGAGTGCATCCCTGTGATACTAATTCCAGGACACTTTTGCTGGAGTACTTCACTGTGATACTACCCCGAAAACATATTTCCTGGAGTGTTTTACTGTGAGTCTGACTCCAGAACAATTTTCCAGGAGTGCTACACTGGGATATTAACTCCAAAACACATTTCCAGGAGTGTTTTACTGTGATACTAACGCCAAAATGCACTTCCTGGAGCGCTTCACTGTGATACTAACTCCAGAATACTTTTCCTGGAGTATTTCACTGTGATACTAACCCTAAAACACATTTCCTGGAGTGCTTCACTGTGGTACTAACCCTAAAAGACTTGTCCTTGAGTGCTTCACTGTGATACTAGCTCCAAAACACTTTTCCTGGAGTGCATCACTGTGATACTAATTCCAGAACACTATTCCTGGAGTGCTTCACTGTGATACTAACCCTAAAACACTTTTCCTGGAGTGCTTCACTGTGATATTAACTCCAAAACGCTTTTCCTGGAGTGCTTCACTGTGATACTAACCCGCAATCACATTTCCTGGAGTGTTTTACTGTGATACTAACTCCAAAACACTTTTCCTGGAGTGCTTCACTGTGATACTAACCCTAAAACACTTTTCGTGGAGTGCTTCACTGTGATACTAACCCGAAATCACATTTCCTGGAGTGTTTTACTGTGATACTAACTCCAAAACACTTTTCCTGGAGTGGTTCACTGTGATACTACCCCAAAAAAACTTTTCCTGGAGTGTTTTACTGTGATACTAACGCCAAAATACACTTCCTGGAGCGCTTCACTGTGATACTAACTCCAGAATACCTTTCCTGGAGTATTTCACTGTGATACTAACCGAAAAACACTTTTCCTGGAGTGCATCACTGTGATACTAACTCCAGAACACGTTTCCTGGAGTGCTTCACTGTGATACAAACTCCAAAACACTTTTCCTGGAGTGTTTTACTGTGATACTAACACCAAAATACACTTCCTGGAGCGCTTCAATGTGATACTAACTCCAGAATACTTTTCCTGGAGTATTTCACTGTGATACTAACCCAAAAACACTTTTCCTGGAGTGCATCACTGTGATACTAATTCCAGAACTCGTTTCCTGGAGTGCATCACTGTGATACTAACCCTAAAACACTTTTCCTGGAGTGCTTCACTGTGATACTAACCCTAAATCACATTTCCTCGAGTGTTTTACTGTGATTCTAACTCCAGAAAACGTTTCCTGGAGTGCATCACTGTGATACTAACCCTAAAACACTTTTCCTGGAGTGCTTCACTGTGATACTAGCTCCAAAACACCTTTCCTGGAGTGCATCACTGTGATACTAACCCTATAATACTTTTCCTGGAGTGTTTTACTGTGAGTCTGACTCCAGAACAATTTTCCAGGAGTGCTTCACTGTGATACTAACTCCAAAACACTTTTCCTGGAGTGTTTTACTGTGATACTAACGCCAAAATACACTTCCTGGAGCGCTTCACTGTGATACTAACTCCGGAATACTTTTCCTGGAGTATTTCACTGTGATACTAACCCAAAAACACTTTTCCTGGAGTGCATCACTGTGATACTAATTCCAGAACTCGTTTCCTGGAGTGCTTCACTGTGATACTAACTCCAAAACACTTTTCCTGGATTGTTTTACTGTGATACTAACGCCAAAATACACTTCCTGGAGCGCTTCACTGTGATACTAACTCCAGAATACTTTTCCTGGAGGGCTTCACTGCGATACTAGCTCCAAAACACTTTTCCTGGAGGGCATCACTGTGATACAAATTCCAGAACACTTTCCCTGGAGTGCTTCACTGTGATACTAACCCTAAAACACTTTTCCTGCAGTTTTGTACTGTGATAATAATTCCTGAACACTTTTCCTGGAGTGTTTCACCGTGATTCTAATTCCAGAACATTTTCCTGGAGTGCGTCACTGTGATACTAACCCTAAGACACTTTTCCCAAAGTGCTTCACTGTAATACTAACTCCAAAACACTTTTCCTGGAGTGCTTCACTGTGATACTAATTCCAGAACACTTTTCCTCGAGTGCTTCACTGTGAGACGAACCCTAAAACAGTTTTCCAGGAATGCTTCACTGTGATACTAACCGTAAACACTTTTCCTGGAGTGCTTCACTGTGATACTAGCTCCAAAACACTTTTCCTGGAGTGCATCACTGTGATACTAAAACCAAAACATTCTTCCTGGAATGCTTCCCTGTGATACTAACTCCAAAACACTCTTCCTGGAGTGCTTTACTGTGAAATTATCACTAAAACACTCTTCCTGGAGTGCTTCACTGTGATACTAACTCCAAAACATTTTTCCTGGAGTGCTTCACTGTGATACGAGCTCCAAAACACTTTTCCTGGAGTGCATCACTGTGATACTAATTCCAGAACACTTTTCCTTGTAGTGCTTCACTGTGATACAAAGCCTAATACACTTTTCCTGGAGTGTTTTCCTGTGACACAACTTCAGAACACTTTTCCTGGAGTGCTTCACTTCGATACTAATTCCAGAACACTTTACCAGGAGTGCTTCACTGTGATACTAACCGTAAAACACTTTTCCTTGAGTGCTTCACTGTGATACTAGCTCCAAAACACTTTTCCTGGAGGGCATCACTGTGATTCTAATTCCAGAACACTTTTCCTGGAGTGCTTCACTGTGATACGAACCCTAAAACACTTTTCCTGGAGTGCATCACTGTGAGACTAATTCCAGAACACTTTTCCTGGAGTGGATCACGGTGATACTCGCCCTAAAACACTTTTCCTGGAGTGCTTCAATGCGATACCATCCCTCAAACACTTTTCCTGGAGTGCTTCACTGTGATACTAACTCCAAAACACTTTTCCTTGAGTGCTTCACTGTGATACTAATTCCAGAACACTTTTCATGGAATGCATCACTGTGATATTAATTCCAGAACATTTTCCTGGAGTGCATCATTGTGATAGGGGGGTAGGTATAGGGCAGATGATAGGGGTAGGTTCTTTACTCAGCGAGTCGTGAGTTCATGGAATGCTCTGCCAGTAGCAGTAGTGGACTCTCCCTCATTATGGGCATTTAAGCGGGCATTGGATAGGCATATGGAGGATAGTGGGCTCGTGTAGGTTAGGTGGGCTTGTATCGGCGCAACATTGAGGGCCGAAGGGCATGTACTGCGCTGTATTCTTCAATGATCTATGTTCTATGATAATAACCCGAAGACACTTTTCCTGGAGTGTTTTACTGTGATACTAACTCCAAAACACTTTTCCTAGGGTGCTTCACTGTGACACTAATTCCAGAACACTTTTCCTCGAGTGCTTCACTGTGAGACTAACCCTAAAACAGTTTTCCAGGAGTGCTTCACTGTGATACTAACCGTAAACACTTTTCCTGGAGTGCTTCACTGTGATACTAACCGTAAACACTTTTCCTGGAGTGCTTCACTGTGATACTAGCTCCAAAACACATTTCCTGGAGTGCATCACTGTGATACTAATTCCAGAACACTTTTCCTGGATTGCTTCACTGTGATACGAACCCTAAAACACTTTTCCTGGAGTGCTTCACTGTGATACCATCCCTCAAACACTTTTCCTGGAGTGCTTCACTGTGATACGAACTCGAGAATACTTTTCCTGGAGTGCTTCACTGTGATACTAACTCCAAAAAACTTTTCCTGGAGTGCGTCACTGCGATACTAGCTCCAAAACACTTTTCCTGGAGTGCATCACTGTGATACTAATTCCAGAACACTTTTCATGGAATGCATCACTGTGATACTAATTCCAGAACATTTTCCTGGAGTGCATCATTGTGATAGGGGGGTAGGTAGAGGGCAGATGTTATGGGTAGGTTCTTTACTCAGCGAGTCGTGAGTTCATGGAATGCTCTGCCAGTAGCAGTGGTGGACTCTCCCTCATTATGGGCATTTAAGCGGGCATTGGATAGGCATATGGAGGATAGTGGGCTAGTGTAGGTTAGGTGGGCTTGGATCGGCGCAAAATTGAGGGCCGAAGGGCCTGTACTGCGCTGTATTCTTCAATGATCTATGTTCTATGATAATAACCCGAAGACACTTTTACTGGAGTGTTTTACTTTGATACTAACTCCAAAACACTTTTCCTAGGGTGCTTCACTGTGACACTAATTCCATAACACTTTTCCTCGAGTGCTTCACTGTGAGACTAACCCTAAAACAGTTTTCCAGGTGTGCTTCACTGTGATACTAACCGTAAACACTTTTCCTGGAGTGCTTCACTGTGATACTAGCTCCAAAACACTTTTCCTGGAGTGCATCACTGTGATACGAATTCCAGAACACTTTTCCTTGGAGTGCTTTACTGTGATACAAACCCTAAAACACTTTTCCTGGAGTGTTTTACTGTGATACTAACTCCACAATACTTTTCCTGGAGTGCTTAACTGTGATACTAACCGTAAAGCACTTTGCCTGGAGTGCTTCAGTGCGATACTAACCCTAAAACACTTTTCCTGGAGTGCATCACTGTGATACTAACTCTAGAATACTTTTCCTGGAGTGCTTCACTGCGATACTAGCTCCAAAACACTTTTTCTGGAGTGCATCACTGTGATACTAATTCCAAAACACTTTCCATGGAATGCATCACTGTGATACTAATTCCAGAACATTTTCCTGGAGTGCATCATTGTGATAGGGGGGTAGGTATAGGACAGATGTTAGGGGTAGGTTCTTCACTCAGCGAATCGTGAGTTCATGGAAAGCCCTGCCAGTAGCAGTGGTGGACTCTCCCTCATTATGGGCAATTAAGCGGGCATTGGATAGGCATATGGAGGATAGTGGGCTAGTGTTGGTAAGGTGGGCTTGGATCGGCGTAATATCGAGGGCCGAAGGGCCTGTACTGCGCTGTATTCTTCAATGATCTATGTTCTATGATAATAACCCTAAGACACTTTTCCTGGAGTGTTTTACTGTGACACTAACTCCAAAACACATTTCCTAGGGTGCTTCACTGTGATACTAATTCCAGAACACTTTTCCTCGAGTGCTACACTGTGAGACGAACCCTAAAACAGTTTTCCAGGAGTGCTTCACTGTGATACTAACCGTAAACACTTTTCCTGGAGTGCTTCACTGTGATACTAGCTCCAAAACACTTTTCCTGGAGTGCATCACTGTGATACTAATTCCAAAACACTTTTCCTTGGAGTGCTTCACTGTGATACAAATCCTAAAACCCTTTTCCTGGAGTGTTTTACTGTGATACGAACTTCAGAACACTTTTCGTGGAGTGCTTCACTGTGATACTAACTCCAAAACACTTTGCCTGGAGTGCTTCACTGCGATACTAACCGTAAAACACTTTTCCTGGAGTGCTTCACTGCGATACTAACTCCAAAACACATTTCCTGGAGTGCATGACTGTGATACGAATTCCAGAACAATTTTCATGGAGTGCTTCACTGTGATACTAACCCTAAAGCACTTTTCCTGCAGTTTTTTACTGTGATAATAATTCCTGAACACTTTTCCTGGAGTGTTTCACTGTGATACTAATTCCAGAACATTTTCCTGGAGTGCGTCACTGTGATACTAACCCTTAGACACTTTTCCCAAAGTGCTTCACTGTGATACTAACTCCAAAACACTTTTCCTGGAGTGCTTCACTGTGATACTAGCTCCAAAATGCTTTTCCCTGAGTGCTTCACCGTGATACTAACTCCAAAAAACTTTTCCTGGAGTGCTTCACTGTGAGAGTAACCCTAAAACGCTTTTCCTGGAGTGCTTCACTGTGAGAGTAACCCTAAAACGCTTTTCTTGGAGTGCTTCACTGTGATACTAACTCGAAAAAGCTGTTCCCAGAGTGCTTCACTGTGATACTAACTCCAAAACATTCTTCCTGGAGTGCTTCCCTGTGATTCTAACTCCAAACCACTCTTCCTGGAGTGCTTTACTGTGATACTAACACCAAAGCACTCTTCCTGGTGTGCTTCACTGTGATACTATCTCCAAAACACTTTTCCTGGAGTGCTTCACTGCGATACTAGATGCAAAACACTTTTCCTGGCGTGCATCACTGTGATACTAATTCCAGAACACTATTCCTGGAGTGCATCACTGTGATACTAATTCCAGAACATTTTCCTGGAGTGCGTCACTGTGATACTAACCCTAAGACACTTTTCCTGGAGTGCTTCACTGTGATACTAACTCCAAAACAGTTTGCATGCAGTGCATCACTGTGATACTAATTTCAGAACACTTTTCCTGGAGTGTTTGACTGTGATACTGACCGTAAAACACTTCTCCTTGAGTGCTTCACTGTGATACTAACCCTAGCTCCAAAACACTTTTCCTGGCGTGCATCACTGTGATACTAATTCCAGAACATTATTCCTGGAATGCTTCACTGTGATACTAATTCCAGAACATTTTCCTGGAGTGCGTCACTGTGATACTTACCTTAAGACACTTTTCCTGGAGTGCTTCACTGTGATACTAACTCCAAAACAGTTTTCATGCAGTGCATCACTGCGATACTAATTTCAGAACACTTTTCCCAGAGTGCTTCACCGTGATACTAACTCTAAAACACTTTTCCTGGAGTGCTTCACTGTGAGAGTAACCGTAAAACGCTTTTCCTGGAGTGCTTTACTATGATACTAACACCAAAACCCTCTTCCTGGAGTGCTTCACTGTGATACTAACTCCAAAACACTCTACCTGGATAGCTCCATCATGATACTAACTCCAAAACACTCTTCCTGGAGTGCTTCATTGTGATACTAACTCCAAAACACTTTTCCTGGAGTGCATCACTGTGATACTAATTCCAGAACACTTTTCCTGGAGTGCTTCACTGTGATACTAACCCTAAAACACTTTTCCTTGAGTGCTTCACTGTGATCCTAACTCCAAAACAATATTCCCGGAGTGCATCATTGTGATACTAATTCCAGAACACTTTTCCTGGAGTGCTTCACTGTGATACTAGCTACAAAACACTTTTCCTGGAGGGCATCACTGTGATACTAATTCCAGAACACTTTTCCTGGAGTGCTTCACTGTGATACGAACCCTAAATCACTTTTCCTGGAGTGCTTCACTGTGATACTAATTCCAGAACACTTTTCCTGGAGTGGATCACTGTGATACTAACTCCAAAACATTCTTCCTGGAATGCTTCCCTGTGATACTAACTCCAAAACACTCTTCCTGGAGTGGTTTACTGTGAAATTATCACTAAAACACTCTTCCTGGAGTGCTTCACTGTGATACTAACTCCAAAACATTTTTCCTGGAGTGCTTCACTGTGATACTAGCTACAAAACACTTTTCCTGGAGTGCTTTACTGTGATAGTAATTCCAAAACACTTTTCCTGCAGTGCTTCACTGTGATACGAACCCGAAAACACTTTTCCTGGAGTGCTTCACTGTGATACTAATTCCAGAACACTTTTCCTGGAGTGGATCACTGTGATACTAACTCCAAAACACTCTACCTGGATAGCTCCACTGTGATACTAACTCCAAAACACTCTTCCTGGAGTGCTTCATTGTGATACTAACTCCAAAACACTTTTCCTGGAGTGCATCACTGTGATACTAATTCCAGAACACTTTTCCTGGAGTGCTTCACTGTGATACTAACCCTAAAACACTTTTCCTTGAGTGCTTCACTGTGATCCTAACTCCAAAACAATTTTCCCGGAGTGCATCATTGTGATACTAATTCCAGAACACTTTTCCTGGAGTGCTTCACTGTGATACGAGCTACAAAACACTTTTCCTGGAGGGCGTCACTGTGATACTAATTCCAGAACACTTTTGCTGGAGTGCTTCACTGTGATACGAACCCTAAAACACTTTTCCTGGAGTGCTTCACTGTGATACTAATTCCAGAACACTTTTCCTGGAGTGGATCACTGTGATACTAACTCCAAAACAGTCTTCCTGGAATGCTTCCCTGTGATACTAACTCCAAAACACTCTTCCTGGAGTGGATCACTGTGATACTAACTCCAAAACATTCTTCCTGGAATGCTTCTGTGTGATACTAACTCCAAAACACTCTTCCTGGAGTGCTTTACTGTGAAATTATCACTAAAACACTCTTCCTGGAGTGCTTCACTGTGATACTAACTCCAAAACATTTTTCCTGGAGTGCTTCACTGTGATACGAGCTCCAAAACACTTTTCCTGGAGTGCATCACTGTGATACGAATTCCAGAACACTTTTCCTTGTAGTGCTTCACTGTGATACAAAGCCTAAAACACTTTTCCTGGAGTGTTTTACTGTGACACAACTTCAGAACACTTTTCCTGGAGTGCTTCACTTCGATACTAATTCCAGAACACTTTACCAGGAGTGCTTCACTGTGATACTAACCGTAAAACACTTTTCCTTGAGTGCTTCACTGTGATACTAGCTCCAAAACACTTTTCCTGGAGGGCAACACTGTGATACTAATTCCAGAACACTTTTCCTGGAGTGCTTCACTGTGATACTGACCGTAAAACACTTCTCCTTGAGTGCTTCACTGTGATACTAACCCTAGCTCCAAAACACTTTTCCTGGCGTGCATCACTGTGATACTAATTCCAGAACATTATTCCTGGAGTGCTTCACTGTAATACTAATTCCAGAACATTTTCTTGGAGTGCGTCATTGTGATACTTACCTTAAGACACTTTTCCTGGAGTGCTTCGCTGTGATACTAACTCCAAAACAGTTTTCATGCAGTGCATCACTGCGATACTAATTTCAGAACACTTTTCCCAGAGTGCTTCACCGTGATACTAACTCTAAAACACTTTTCCTGGAGTACTTCACTGTGAGAGTAACCGTAAAACGCTTTTCCTGGAGTGCTTTACTATGATACTAACACCAAAACCCTCTTCCTGGAGTGCTTCACTGTGATACGAGCTCCAAAACACTTTTCCTGGAGTGCATCACTGTGATACTAATTCCAGAACACTTTTCCTTGTAGTGCTTCACTGTGATACAAAGCCGAACACACTTTTCCTGGAGTGTTTTACTGTGACACAACTTCAGAACACTTTTCCTGGAGTGCTTCACTTCGATACTAATTCCAGAACACTTTACCAGGAGTGCTTCACTGTGATACTAACCGTAAAACACTTTTCCTTGAGTGCTTCACTGTGATACTAGCTCCAAAACACTTTTCCTGGAGGGCATCACTGTGATTCTAATTCCAGAACACTTTTCCTGGAGTGCTTCACTGTGATACGAACCCTAAAACACTTTTCCTGGAGTGCATCACTGTGATACTAATTCCAGAACACTTTTCCTGGAGTGGATCACGGTGATACTAGCCCTAAAACACTTTTCCTGGAGTGCTTCAATGCGATACCATCCCTCAAACACTTTTCCTGGAGTGCTTCACTGTGATACTAACTCGAGAATACTTTTCCTGGAGTGCTTCACTGTGATACTAACTCCAAAACACTTTTCCTGGAGTGCTTCACTGTGATACTAATTCCAGAACACTTTTCATGGAATGCATCACTGTGATACTAATTCAAGAACATTTTCCTGGAGTGCATCATTGTGATAGGGGGGTAGGTATAGGGCAGATGATAGGGGTAGGTTCTTTACCCAGCGAGTCGTGAGTTCATGGAATGCTCTGCCAGTAGCAGTAGTGGACTCTCCCTCATTATGGGCATTTAAGCGGGCATTGGATAGGCATATGGAGGATAGTGGGCTAGTGTAGGTTAGGTGGGCTTGTATCGGCGCAACATTGAGGGCCGAAGGGCATGTACTGCGCTGTATTCTTCAATGATCTATGTTCTATGATAATAACCCGAAGACACTTTTCCTGGAGTGTTTTACTGTGATACTAACTCCAAAACACTTTTCCTAGGGTGCTTCACTGTGACACTAATTCCAGAACACTTTTCCTCGAGTACTTCACTGTGAGACTAACCCTAAAACAGTTTTCCAGGAGTGCTTCACTGTGATACTAACCGTAAACACTTTTCCTGGAGTGCTTCACTGTGATACTAGCTCCAAAGCACTTTTCCTTGGAGTGCTTCACTGTGATACAAACCCTAAAACACTTTTCCTGGAGTGTTTTACTGTGATACTAACTCCACAATACTTTTCCAGGAGTGCTTTACTGTGAAATTAACACTAAAACACTCTTCCTGGAGTGCTTCACTGTGATACTAACTCCAAAACATTTTTTCTGGAGTGCTTCGCTGTGATACTAACTCTAGAATACTTTTCCTGGAATGCATCACTGTGATACTAATTCCAGAACACTTTTCCTTGTAGTGCTTCACTGTGATACAAAGCCTAAAACACTTTTCCTGGAGTGTTTTACTGTGACACAACTTCAGAACACTTTTCCTGGAGTGTTTTACTGTGACACAACTTCAGAACACTTTTCCTGGAATGCTTCACTGTGATACTAACTCCAGAACACTTTTAGTGGATTGCTTCACTGTGATATTACCTCCAGAACACTCTTCCTGGAGTCCATCACTGTGATACTAACCCTAAAACACTTTTCCTGGAGTGTTTTACTGTGATACTAACTCCAGAATACTTTTCCTGGAGTGCTTCACTGTGATACTAACCCTAAAACACATTTCCTGGAGTCCTTCACTGTGATACTAACTCCAAAACACTTTTCCTGGAGTGCTTCACTGTGAAACTAGCTCCAAAACACTTTTCCTGGAGTGCATTACTGCGATACTAATTCCAGAACACTTTACCTGGAGTTCTTCACTGTGATACTAACCGTAAAACACTTTTCCTTGAGTGCTTCACTGTGATACTAACTCCAAAACACTCTACCTGGATAGCTCCACTGTGATACTAACTCCAAAACACTCTTCCTGGAGTGCTTCATTGTGATACTAACTCCAAAACACTTTTCCTGGAGTGCATCACTGTGAGACTAATTCCAGCACACTTTTCCTGGAGTGCTTCACTGTGATACTAACCCTAAAACACTTTTCCTTGAGTGCATCACTGTGATCCTAACTCCAAAACAATTTTCCCGGAGTGCATCATTATGATACTAATTCCAGAACACTTTTCCTGGAGTGCTTCACTGTGATACTAGCTACAAAACACTTTTCCTGGAGGGCGTCACTGTGATACTAATTCCAAAACACTCTTCCTGGAGTGCTTCATTGTGATACTAACTCCAAAACACTTTTCCTGGAGTGCATCACTGTGATACTAATTCCAGAACACTTTTCCTGGAGTGCTTCACTGTGATACTAACCCTAAAACACTTTTCCTTGAGTGCTTCACTGTGATCCTAACTCCAAAACAATTTTCCCGGAGTGCATCATTGTGATACTAATTCCAGAACACTGTTCCTGGAGTGCTTCACTGTGATACTAGCTACAAAACACTTTTCCTGGAGGGCATCACTGTGATACTAATTCCAGAATACTTTTCCTGGAGTGCTTCACTATGATACGAACCCTAAAACACTTTTCCTGGAGTGCTTCACTGTGATACTAATTCCAGAACACTTTTCCTGGAGTGGATCACTGTGATACTAACTCCAAAACAGTCTTCCTGGAATGCTTCCCTGTGATACTAACTCCAAAACACTCTTCCTGGAGTGCTTTACTGTGAAATTATCACTAAAACACTCTTCCTGGAGTGCTTCACTGTGATACTAACTCCAAAACATTTTTCCTGGAGTGCTTCACTGTGATACGAGCTCCAAAACACTTTTCCTGGAGTGCCTCACTGTGATACTAATTCCAGAACACTTTCATGGAATGCATCACTGTGATACTAATTCCAGAACATTTTCCGGGAGTGCATCATTGTTATAAGGGGGTAGGTATAGGGCAGATGTTAGGGGTAGGTTCTTTACTCAGTGAGTCGTGAGTTCATGGAATGCTCTGCCAGTAGCAGTGGTGGACTCTCCCTCATTATGGGCATTTAAGCGGGCATTGGATAGGCATATGGAGGATAGTGGGCTAGTGTAGGTTAGGTGGGCTTGGATCGGCGCAACATTGAGGGCCGAAGGGCCTGTACTGCGCTGTATTCTTCAATGATCTATGTTCTATGATAATAACCCTAAGACACTTTGCCTGGAGTGTTTTACTGTGATACTAACTCCAAAACACTTTTCCTAGGGTGCTTCACTATGACACTAATTCCAGAACACTTTTCCTCGAGTGCTTCACTGTGAGACGAACCCGAAAACAGTTTTCCAGGAGTGCTTCACTGTGATACGAACCGTAAACACTTTTCCTGGAGTGCTTCACTGTGATACTAGCTCCAAAACACTTTTCCTGGAGTGCATCACTGTGATACTAATTCCAGAACACTTTTCCTTGGAGTGCTTCACTGTGATACAAACCCTAAAACACTTTTCCTGGAGTGTTTTACTGTGATACTAACTCCACAATACTTTTCCTGGAGTGCTTAACTGTGATACTAACCGTAAAACACTTTGCCTGGAGTGCTTCAGTGCGATACTAACCCTAAAACACTTTTCCTGGAGTGCTTCACTGTGATACTAACTCTAGAATACTTTTCCTGGAGTGCTTCACTGTGATACTAACTCCAAAACACTTTTCCTGGAGTGCTTCACTGCGATACTAGCTCCAAAACACTTTTCCTGGGGTGCATCACTGTGATACTAATTCCAAAACACTTTCCATGGAATGCATCACTGTGATACTAATTCCAGAACATTTTCCTGGAGTGCATCATTGTGATAGGGGGGTAGGTATAGGACAGATGTTAAGGGTAGGTTCTTCACTCAGCGAGTCGTGAGTTCATGGAAAGCCCTGCCAGAAGCAGTGGTGGACTCTCCCTCATGATGGGCAATTAAGCGGGCACTGGATAGGCATATGGAGGATAGTGGGCTAGTGTTGGTAAGGTGGGCTTGGATCGGCGCAATATCGAGGGCCGAAGGGCCTGTACTGCGCTGTATTCTTCAATGATCTATGTTCTATGATAATAACCCTAAGACACTTTTCCTGGAGTGTTTTACTGTGATACTAACTCCAAAACACTTTTCCGAGGGTGCTTCACTGTGATACTAATTCCAGAACACTTTTCCTCGAGTGCTTCACTGTGAGACTAACCCGAAAACAGTTTTCCAGGAGTGCTTCACTGTGATACTAATTCCAGAACACTTTTCCTGGAGTGCTTCACTGTGATACTAGCTACAAAACACTTTTCCTGGAGTGCATCACTGTGATACTAATTCCAGAACACTTTTCCTGGAGTGCTTCACTGTGATACGAACCCTAAAACACTTTTCCTGGAGTGCTTCACTGTGATACTAATTCCAGAACACTTTTCCTGGAGTGGATCACTGTGATACTAACTCCAAAACATTCTTCCTGGAATGCTTCTGTGTGATACTAACTCCAAAACACTCTTCCTGGAGTGCTTTACTGTGAAATTATCACGAAAACACTCTTCCTTGTAGTGCTTCACTGTGATACTAACTCCAAAACATTTTTCCTGGAGTGCTTCACTGTGATATGAGCTCCAAAACACTTTTCCTGGAGTGCATCACTGTGATACTAATTCCAGAACACTTTTCCTTGTAGTGCTTCACTGTGATACAAAGCCGAAAACACTTTTCCTGGAGTGTTTTACTGTGACACAACTTCAGAACACTTTTCCTGGAGTGCTTCACTTCGATACTAATTCCTGAACACTTTACCAGGAGTGCTTCACTGTGATACTAACCGTAAAACACTTTTCCTTGAGTGCTTCACTGTGATACTAGCTCCAAAACACTTTTCCTGGAGGGCATCACTGTGATTCTAATTCCAGAACACTTTTCCTGGTGTGCTTCACTGTGATACGAACCCGAAAACACTTTTCCTGGAGTGCATCACTGTGATACTAATTCCAGAACACTTTTCCTGGAGTGGATCACGGTGATACTAGCCCTAAAACACTTTTCCTGGAGTGCTTCAATGCGATACCATCCCTCAAACACTTTTCCTGGAGTGCTTCACTGTGACACTAACTCGAGAATACTTTTCCTGGAGTGCTTCACTGTGATACTAACTCCAAAACACTTTTCCTGGAGTGCTTCACTGTGATACTAATTCCAGAACACTTTTCATGGAATGCATCACTGTGATACTAATTCCAGAACATTTTCCTGGAGTGCATCATTGTGATAGGGGGGTAGGTATAGGGCAGATGATAGGGGTAGGTTCTTTACCCAGCGATTCGTGAGTTCATGGAATGCTCTGCCAGTAGCAGTAGTGGACTCTCCCTCATTATGGGCATTTAAGCGGGCATTGGATAGGCATATGGAGGATAGTGGGCTAGTGTAGGTTAGGTGGGCTTATATCGGCGCAACATTGAGGGCCGAAGGGCATGTACTGCGCTGTATTCTTCAATGATCTATGTTCTATGATAATAACCCGAAGACACTTTTCCTGGAGTGTTTTACTGTGATACTAACTCCAAAACACTTTTCCTAGGGTGCTTCACTGTGACACTAATTCCAGAACACTTTTCCTCGAGTACTTCACTGTGAGACTAACCCGAAAACAGTTTTCCAGGAGTGCTTCACTGTGATACTAACCGTAAACACTTTTCCTGGAGTGCTTCACTGTGATACTAGCCCCAAAGCACTTTTCCTTGGAGTGCTTCACTGTGATACAAACCCTAAAACACTTTTCCTGGAGTGTTTTACTGTGATACTAACTCCACAATACTTTCCAGGAGTGCTTTACTGTGAAATTAACACTAAAACACTCTTCCTGGAGTGCTTCACTGTGATACTAACTCCAAAACATTTTTTCTGGAGTGCTTCGCTGTGATACTAACTCTAGAATACTTTTCCTGGAATGCATCACTGTGATACAGATTCCAGAACACTTTTCCTTGTAGTGCTTCACTGTGATACAAAGCCTAAAACACTTTTCCTGGAGTGTTTTACTGTGACACAACTTCAGAACACTTTTCCTGGAGTGTTTTACTGTGACACAACTTCAGAACACTTTTCCTGGAGTGCTTCACTGTGATACTAACTCCAGAACACTTTTAGTGGATTGCTTCACTGTGATATTACCTCCAGAACACTCTTCCTGGAGTCCATCACTGTGATACTAACCCTAAAACACTTTTCCTGGAGTGTTTTACTGTGATACTAACTCCAGAATACTTTTCCTGGAGTACTTCACTGTGAGAGTAACCCTAAAACACATTTCCTGGAGTCCTTCACTGTGATACTAACTCCAAAACACTTTTCCTGGAGTGCTTCACTGTGAAACTAGCTCCAAAACACTTTTCCTGGAGTGCATTACTGCGATACTAATTCCAGAACACTTTACCTGGAGTGCTTCACTGTGATACTAACCGTAAAACACTTTTCCTTGAGTGCTTCACTGTGATACTAGCTCCAAAAGACTTTTCCTGGAGGGCATCACTGTGATATTAATTCCAGAACACTTTTCCTGGAGTGCTTCACTGTGATACGAACCCTAAAACACTTTTCCTGGAGTGCATCACTGTGATACTAATTCCAGAACATTTTCCTGGAGTGCGTCACTGTGATACTAACCCTAAAACACATTTCCTGGAGTGCTTTACTGTGATAGTAATTCCAAAACACTTGTCCTGCAGTGCATCACTGTGATACTAATTCCAGAACACTTTTCCTTGGAGTGCTTCACTGTGATACTAACCCTAAAACACTTTTCCTGGAGTGTTTTACTGTGATACGAATTCCAGAACACTTTCCTGGAGTGCTTCACTGTGATACGAACCCTAAAACACTTTTCCTGGAGTGCTTCACTGTGATACTAATTCCAGAACACTTTTCCTGGAGTGGATCACTGTGATACTAACTCCAAAACACTCTACCTGGATAGCTCCACTGTGATACTAACTCCAAAACACTCTTCCTGGAGTGCTTCATTGTGATACTAACTCCAAAACACTTTTCCTGGAGTGCATCACTGTGATACTAATTCCAGCACACTTTTCCTGGAGTGCTTCACTGTGATACTAACCCTAAAACACTTTTCCTTGAGTGCATCACTGTGATCCTAACTCCAAAACAATTTTCCCGGAGTGCATCATTATGATACTAATTCCAGAACACTTTTCCTGGAGTGCTTCACTGTGATACTAGCTACAAAACACTTTTCCTGGAGGGCGTCACTGTGATACTAATTCCAGAACACTTTTCCTGGAGTGCTTCACTGTGATACGAACCCTAAAACACTTTTCCTGGAGTGCTTCACTGTGATACTAATTCCAGAACACTTTTCCTGGAGTGGATCACTGTGATACTAACTCCAAAACATTCTTCCTGGAATGCTTCTGTGTGATACTAACTCCAAAACACTCTTCCTGGAGTGCTTTACTGTGAAATTATCACGAAAACACTCTTCCTGGAGTGCTTCACTGTGATACTAACTCCAAAACATTTTTCCTGGAGTGCTTCACTGTGATACGAGCTCCAAAACACTTTTCCTGGAGTGCATCACTGTGATACTAATTCCAGAACACTTTTCCTTGTAGTGCTTCACTGTGATACAAAGCCTAAAACACTTTTCCTGGAGTGTTTTCCTGTGACACAACTTCAGAACACTTTTCCTGGAGTGCTTCACTTCGATACTAATTCCAGAACACTTTACCAGGAGTGCTTCACTGTGATACTAACCGTAAAACACTTTTCCTTGAGTGCTTCACTGTGATACTAGCTCCAAAACACTTTTCCTGGAGGGCATCACTGTGATACTAATTCCAGAACACTTTTCCTGGAGTGCTTCACTGTGATACGAACCCTAAAACACTTTTCCTGGAATGCATCACTGTGATACTAATTCCAGAACACTTTTCCTGGAGTGGATCACGGTGATACTAACTCGAGAATACTTTTCCTGGAGTGCTTCACTGTTATACTAACTCCAAAACACATTTCCTGGAGTGCCTCACTGCGATACTAGCTGCAAAACACTTTTCCTGGAGTGCATCACTGTGATACGAATTCCAGAACACTTTTCATGGAATGCATCACTGTGATACTAATTCCAGAACATTTTCCTGGAGTGCATCATTGTGATAGGGGGGTAGGTATAGGGCAGATGTTAGGGGTAGGTTCTTTACTCAGCGAGTCGTGAGTTCATGGAATGCTCTGCCAGTAGCAGTGGTGGACTCTCCCTCATTATGGGCATTTAAGCGGGCATTGGATAGGCATATGGAGGATAGTGGGCTAGTGTAGGTTAGGTGGGCTTGGATCGGCGCAACATTGAGGGCCGAAGGGCCTGTACTGCGCTGTATTCTTCAATGATCTATGTTCTATGATAATAACCCTAAGACACTTTTCCTGGAGTGTTTTACTGTGATACTAGCTCCAAAACACTTTTCCTGGAGGGCATCACTGTGATACTAATTCCAGAACACTTTTCCTGGAGTGCTTCACTGTGATACGAACCCTAAAACACTTTTCCTGGAATGCATCACTGTGATACTAATTCCAGAACACTTTTCCTGGAGTGGATCACGGTGATACTAACTCGAGAATACTTTTCCTGGAGTGCTTCACTGTTATACTAACTCCAAAACACATTTCCTGGAGTGCCTCACTGCGATACTAGCTGCAAAACACTTTTCCTGGAGTGCATCACTGTGATACGAATTCCAGAACACTTTTCATGGAATGCATCACTGTGATACTAATTCCAGAACATTTTCCTGGAGTGCATCATTGTGATAGGGGGGTAGGTATAGGGCAGATGTTAGGGGTAGGTTCTTTACTCAGCGAGTCGTGAGTTCATGGAATGCTCTGCCAGTAGCAGTGGTGGACTCTCCCTCATTATGGGCATTTAAGCGGGCATTGGATAGGCATATGGAGGATAGTGGGCTAGTGTAGGTTAGGTGGGCTTGGATCGGCGCAACATTGAGGGCCGAAGGGCCTGTACTGCGCTGTATTCTTCAATGATCTATGTTCTATGATAATAACCCTAAGACACTTTTCCTGGAGTGTTTTACTGTGATACTAACTCCAAAACACTTTTCCTAGGGTGCTTCACTGTGACACTAATTCCAGAACACTTTTCCTCGAGTGCTTCACTGTGAGACGAACCCTAAAACAGTTTTCCAGGAGTGCTTCACTGTGATACTAACCGTAAACACTTTTCCTGGAGTGCTTCACTGTGATACTAGCTCCAAAACACTTTTCCTGGAGTGCATCACTGTGATACTAATTCCAGAACACTTTTCCTTGGAGTGCTTCACTGTGATACAAACCCTAAAACACTTTTCCTGGAGTGTTTTACTGTGATACTAACTCCACAATACTTTTCCTGGAGTGCTTAACTGTGATACTAACCGTAAAACACTTTGCCTGGAGTGCTTCAGTGCAATACTAACCCTAAAACACTTTTCCTGGAGTGCTTCACTGTGATACTAACTCTAGAATACTTTTCCTGGAGTGCTTCACTGTTATACTAACTCCAAAACACTTTTCCTGGAGTGCTTCACTGCGATACTAGCTCCAAAACACTTTTCCTGGAGTTTATCACTGTGATACTAATTCCAAAACACTTTCCATGGAATGCATCACTGTGATACTAATTCCAGAACATTTTCCTGGAGTGCATCATTGTGATAGGGGGGTAGGTATAGGACAGATGTTAGGGGTAGCTTCTTCAATCAGCGAGTCGTGAGTTCATGGAAAGCCCTGCCAGTAGCAGTGGTGGCCTCTCCCTCATTATGGGCAATTAAGCGGGCATTGGATAGGCATATGGAGGATAGTGGGCTAGTGTTGGTAAGGTGGGCTTGGATCGGCGCAATATCGAGGGCCGAAGGGCCTGTACTGTGCTGTATTCTTCAATGATCTATGTTCTATGATAATAACCCTAAGACACTTTTCCTGGAGTGCTTCACTGTGATACTAGCTCCAAAACACGTTTCCTGGAGTGCATCACTGTGATACTAATTCCAGAACACTTTTCCTTGGAGTGCTTCACTGTGATACAAACCCTAAAACCCTTTTCCTGGAGTGTTTTACTGTGATACGAACTTCAGAACACATTTCCTGGAGTGCTTCACTGTGATACCAGCACCAAAACACTTTTCCTGGAGTGCATCACTGCGATACTAATTCCAGAACACTTTTCCTGGAGTGCTTCACTGTGATACGAGCTCCAAAACACTTTTCCTGGAGTGCTTCACTGTGATACCAGCACCAAAACACTTTTCCTGGAGTGCATCACTGCGATACTAATTCCAGAACAGTTTTCCTGGAGTGCTTCACTGTGATACAAGCTCCAAAACACTTTTCCTGGAGTGCTTCACTGTGATACAAACCCTAAAACCCTTTTCCTGGAGTGCATCACTCTGATACAAATTCCAGAACACTTTTCCTGGAGTGTTACACTGTGATACAAGCTCCAAAACACTTTTCCTCGAGTGCTTCACTGTGAGACAAACCCTAAAACACTTTTCCTGCAGTGCTTCACCGGGATACTAACTCCAAAATACTTTTCCTGGTGTGCTTCACTGTGAGAGTAACCCAAAAACGCTTTTCCTGGAGTGCTTCACTGTGAGAGTAACCCTAAAACGCTTTTCCTGGAGTGCTTCACTGTGATACTAATTTGAAAACGATGTTCCCAGAGTGCTTCACTGTGATACTAACTCCAAAACATTCTTCCTGGAGTGCTTCCCTGTGATACTAACTCCAAAACACTCTTCCTGGAGTGCTCTACTGTGAAATTAACACAAAAACACTCTTTCTGGAGTGCTTCACTGTGATACTAACTCCAAAACATTTTTCCTGGAGTGGTTCACTGTGATACTAGCTCCAAAACACTTTTCCTGGAGTGCATCACTGTGATACTAATTCCAGAACACTTTTCCTTGTAGTGCTTCACTGTGATACAAAGCCTAAAACACTTTTCCTGGAGTATTTTACTGTGACACAACTTCAGAACACTTTTCCTGGAGTGCTTCACTGTGATACTAACTCCAGAACACTTTTAGTGGATTGCTTCACTGTGATATTACCTCCAGAACACTTTTCCTGGAGTGCATCACTGTGATACTTACCCTAAAACTCTTTTCCTGGAGTGTTTTACTGTGATACTAACTCCAAAATACTTTTCCTGGAGTGCTTCACTGTGAGACTAACCCGAAAACACATTTCCTGGAGTGCTTCACTGTGATACTAACTCCAAAACACTTTTCCTGGAGTGCTTCACTCTGATACTAGCTCCAAAACATTTTTCCTGGAGTGCATCACTGCGATACTAATTCCAGAACACTTTACCTGGAGTGCTTCACTGTGATACTAACCGTAAAACACTTTTCCTTGAGTGCTTCACTGTGATACTAGCTCCAAAACACTTTTCCTGGAGGGCATCACTGTGATACTAATTCCAGAACACTTTTCCTGGAGGGCTTCACTGTGATACGAACCCTAAAACACTTTTCCTGGAGTGCATCACTGAGATACTAATGCCAGAACATTTTCCTGGAGTGCTTCACTGTGATACTGACTCAAAAACACTTTTCCTGCAGTGCATCACTGTGATACTAATTCCAGAACACTTTTCCTAGTAGTGCTTCACTGTGATACTAACCCTAAAACACTTTTCCTGGAGTGTTTTACTGTGATACTAACTCCAGAACACTTTTCCTGGAGTGCTTCACTGTGATACTACCTCCAGAACACTTTTTGATGGAGTGCGTCACTGTGATACTAACCCTAACACACTTTTCCTGGAGTGCTTCTCTGTGATACTAACCCCAAAACACTTTTCCTGGAGTGCTTCACTGTGATACTAATTCCAGAACACTTTTCCTCGAGTGCTTCACTGTGAGACTAACCCTAAAACGCTTTTCCTGGAGGGCTTCACTGTGATACTAACTCGAAAACGCTGTTCCCAGAGTGCTCCACTGTGATACTAACTCCAAAACATTCTTCCTGGAGTGCTTCCCTGTGATACTTACTCCAAAACACTTTTCCTGGAGTGCATCACTGTGATACTAATTACAGAACACTTTTCCTTCGAGTGCTTTACTGTGATACTAACCCTAAAACATTTTCCTGGAGTGCTTCACTGTGATACTAACTCCAAAACACTTTTCCTGTAGTGCTTCACTGTGATACAAACTCCAAAACATTCTTCCTGGAGTGTTTCCCTGTGATACTCCCTCCAAAACACTTTTCCTGCAGTGCTTCACTGTGATACTAGCTCCAAAACACTTTTCCTGGAGTCCCTCACTGTGATACTAACCCTAAAACAATTTTCCTGGAATGTTTTACTGTGATACTATCTCCAGAACCCTTTTCCTGGAGTCCCTCACTGTGATACTAACACTAAAACAATTTTCCTGGAATGTTTTACTGTGATACTAACTCCAGAATAATTTTCCTGGAGTGCATCACTGTGATACTAATTCCAGAACACTTTTCCTGGAGGGCTTCACTGTGATACGAGCTCCAAAACACTTTTCCTGGAGTGCTTCACTGTGATACCAGCACCAAAACACTTTTCCTAGAGTGCATCACTGCGATACTAACTCCAGAACACTTTTCCTGGAGTGCTTCACTGTGATACAAGCTCCAAAACACTTTTCCTAGAGTGCTTCACTGTGATACGAACCCTAAAACCCTTTTCCTGGAGTGCATCACTCTGATACTAATTCCAGAACACTTTTCCTGGAGTGTTACACTGTGATACTCATTCCAGAACATTTTCCTGGAGTGCTTCACTGTGATACTAACTCCAAAACACTTTTCCTGGAGTGCTTCACTGCGATACTAGCTCCAAAACACTTTTCCTGGCGTGCATCACTGTGATACTAATTCCAGGACACTTTTCCTAGAGTGCATCACTGTGATACTAATTCCAGAACATTTTCCTCTAGTGCATCACTGTGCTACTACCCCTAAGACGCCTTTCCTGGAGAGTTTTACTGTTATTCTAACTCCAAAACACATTTCCTGGAGTGCTTCACTGTGAGAGTAGCCCAAAAACGCTTTTCCTGGAGTGCTTCACTGTGAGAGTAACCCTAAAACGCTTTTCCTGGAGTGCTTCACTGTGATACTAATTTGAAAACGATGTTCCCAGAGTGCTTCAATGTGATACTAACTCCAAAACATTCTTCCCGGAGTGCTTCCCTGTGATACTATCTCCAAAACACTCTTCCTGGAGTGCTTTACTGTGAAATTAACACTAAAACACTCTTCCTGGAGTGCTTCACTGTGATACTAACTCCAAAACATTTTTCCTGGAGTGCTTCACTGTGATACTAGCTCCAAAACACTTTTCCTGGAGTGCATCACTGTGATACTAATTCCAGAACACTTTTCCTTGTAGTGCTTCACTGTGATACAAAGCCTAAAACACTTTTCCTGGAGTGTTTTACTGTGACACAACTTCAGAACACTTTTCCTGGAGTGTTTTACTGTGACACAACTTCAGAACACTTTTCCTGGAGTGCTTCACTGTGATACTAACTCCAGAACACTTTTAGTGGATTGCTTCACTGTGATATTACCTCCAAAACACTCTTCCTGGAGTGCTTTACTGTGATACTAACTACAGAATACTTTTCCTGGAGTGCTTCACTGTGATACTAACCCTAAAACACATTTCCTGGATTCCTTCACTGTGATACTAACTCCAAAACACTTTTCCTGGAGTGCTTCACTGTGATACTAGCTCCAAAACACTTTTCCTGGAGTGCATCACTGCGATACTAATTCCAGAACACTTTACCTGGAGTGCTTCACTGTGATACTAACCGTAAAACACTTTTCCTTGAGTGCTTCACTGTGATACTCGCTCCAAAACACTTTTCCTGGAGGGCATCACTGTGATACTCATTCCAGAACACTTTTCCTGGAGTGCTTCACTGTGATACGAACCCTAAAACACTTTTCCTGGAGTGCATCACTGTGATACTAATTCCAGAACATTTTCCTGGAGTGCGTCACTGTGATACTAACCCTAAAACACATTTCCTGGAGTGCTTTACTGTGATAGTAATTCCAAAACACTTTTCCTGCAGTGCATCACTGTGATGCTAATTCCAGAGCAGTTTTCCTTGGAGTGCTTCACTGTGATACTAACCCTAAAACACTTTTCCTGGAGTGTTTTACTGTGATACTAATTCCAGAACACTTTTCCTGGAGTGCTTCACTGTGATACGAACCCAAAAACACTTTTCCTGGAGTGCTTCACTGTGATACTAATTCCAGAACACTTTTCCTTGAGTGCTTCACTGTGATACTAGCTCCAAACGACTTTTCCTGGAGTGCATCACTGTGATACTAGCTCCAAAACACTTTTCCTGGAGTGCATCACTGTGATACCACCTCCAGAACACTTTTCCTGGAGTGTTTCACTGTGATACTAACCCTAAAACACTTTTCCTGGAGTGCTTCTCTGTGATACTAACCCCAAAACCCTTTTCATGGAGTGCTTCACTGTGATACTAACTCCAGAACACTTTTCCTGGAGTGCTTCACTGTGATACTAATTCCAGAACACCTTTACTGGAGTGCTTTACTGTGATACTAACCCTGAAAACGCTTTTCCTGGAGTGCTTCACTGTGATACTAATTCCAGAACACGTTTTTTTGGAGTGCTTCACTGTGATACAAACCCTAAAACACTTTTCCTGGAGTGTTTTACTGTGATACTAACTTCAGAACACTTTTCCTGGAGTGCTTCACTGTGATACTAACTCCAAAACACTCTTCCTGGAATGCTTCACTGTGATACTAACCCTAAAACACTTTTCCTGGAGTGTTTTACTGTGATACTAACTCCAGAATACTTTTCCTGGAGTGCTTCACTGTGATACTAACTCCAAAACACTTTTCCTGGAGTGCATCACTGCGATACTAATTCCAGAACACTTTTCCTAGAGTGCTTCACTGCGATATTAACCAAAAAAAAAAATTTCTTTGAGCGCTTCCCTGTGATACTAGCTCCAAAACACTTTTCCTGGAGTGAATCACTGTGATACTAATTCCAGAACACTTTTCCTGGTGTGGTTGACTGTGATACTAACCCTAAAACACTTATCCTGGAGTGCATCACTGTGATACTAATGCCAGAACATTTTCCTGGAGTATTTCACTGTGATACTAACCGAAAACACATTTCCTGGAGTGCGTCACTGTGATACTAACTCCCAAACACTTATCCTGGAGTGCTTCACTTTGATACTAGCTCCAAAACACTTTTCCTGGAGTGCATCACTGTGATACTAATTCCAGAACACTTTTCCTTGAGTGCTTCACTGTGATACTAATTCCAAAACAATTTTCCTGGAGTGCTTCACTGTGATACGAACCCTAAAACGCTTTTCCTGGATTTCTTCACTGTGGTACAAACTCCAAACCACTTTTCCTGGAGTGCTTCACTGTGATACTAATTCCAGAACACTTTACCTGGAGTGCTTCACTGTGATACTAACCGTAAAGCACTTTTCCTTGAGTGCTTCACTGTGATACTAATTCCAAAACAATTTTCCTGGAGTGCTTCACTGTGATACTAACCCTAAAACGCTTTTCCTGGATTTCTTCACTGTGATACAAACTCCAAACCACTTTTCCTGGAGTGCATCACTGTGATACTAATTCCAAAACACTTTTCCTGGAGTGCTTCACTGTGATACTAACCCTAAAACGCTTTTCCTGGATTTCTTCACTGTGATACAAACTCCAAACCACTTTTCCTGGAGTGCTTCACTGTGATACTAGCTCCAAACGCTTTACCTGGAGTGCTCCACTGTGATATTAACCCTAAAACAGTTTTCCTGGAGCGCTTCACTGTGATACTAACTCGAAAACGCTGTTCCCAGAGTGCTCCACTGTGATACTAACTCCAAAACACTTTTCCTGGAGTGCTTCACTGTGATACTAATTCCAAAACACTTTTCCTGGAGTGCTTCACTGTGATACTAACTCCAAAACATTCTTCCTGGAGTGCTTCCCTGTGATACTAACACTAAAACACTCTTCCTGGAGTGCTTCACTGTGATACTAACTCCAAAACACTTTTCCTGGAGTGCTTCACTGTGATACAAACCCTAAAACACTTTTCCTGGAGTGTTTTACTGTGATACTAACTCCAGAACACTTTTCCTGGAGTGCTTCACTGTGATACTAACTCCAGAACACTTTTCCTGGAGTGCTTCACTGTGATACTAACCCTAAAACACTTTTCCTGGGATGTTTTACTGTGATACTAACTCCAGAATACTTTTCCAGGAGTGCTTCACTGTGATACTAACTCCAAACCACTTTTCCTGGAGTGCTTCACTGTGATACCAACTCCAAAACACTTTTCCTGGAGTGCATCACTGTGATACTAATTCCGGAACACTTTTCCTTGGAGTGCTTCACTGTGATACCAACTCGAAAATGCTGTTCCCAGAGTGCATCACTGTGATACTAACTCCAAAACATTCTTCCTGGAGTGCTTCCCTGTGATACTAACTCCAAAACACTTTTCCTGGAGTGCTTTACTGTGATACTAACACTAAAACACTCTTCCTGGAGTGCTTCACTGTGATATGAACTCCAAAACATTCTTCCTGGAGTGCTTCCCTGTGATACTAACTCCAAAACACTTTTCCTGGAGTGCATCACTGTGATACTAATTCCAGAACACTTTTCCTGGATTGCTTCACTGTGATACGAGCTCCAAAACACTTTTCCTGGAGTGCCTCACTGTGATACTAACCGTAAAACACTTTTCCTGGAGTGCTTCACTGTCATACTCGCTCCAAAACACATTTCCTGAAGTGCATCACTGCGATACTAATTCCAGAACACTTTTCCTGGATTGCTTCACTGTGATACGAGCTCCAAAACACTTTTCCTGGAGTGCTTCACTGTGATACCAGCACCAAAACACTTTTCCTAGAGTGCATCACTGCGATACTAATTCCAGAACACTTTTCCTGAAGTGCTTCACTGTGATACAAGCTCCAAAACAATTTTTCTGGAGTGCTTCACTGTGATACGAACCCTAAAACCCTTTTCCTGGAGTGCATCACTGTGATACTAACCGTAAAGCACACTTCCTTGAGTGCTTCACTGTGATACTAGCTCCAAAAGACTTTTTCTGGAGTGCATCACTGTGATACTAATTCCAGAACACTTTTCCTCGAGTGCTTCACGGTGAGACTAACCCTAAAATGCTTTTCCTGGAGTGCTTCACTGTGATACTAACTCCAAACCACTTTTCCTGGAGGGCTTCACTGGGATACTAGCTCCAAAACACTTTTCCTGGAGTGCATCACTGTGATACTAATTCCAGAACACTTTTCCTTGGAGTGCATCACTGTGATACTAATTCCAAAACACTTTTCCTGGAGTGCTTCACTGTGATACTAACTCCAAAACACTCTTCCTGGAGTGCTTCACTGTGATAGTAGCTCCAAAACACTTTTCCTGGAGTGCATCACTGCGATACAAATTCTAAAACACTTTTCCTAGGAGTGCTTCACTGTGATACAAACCCTAAAACACTTTTCCTGGAGTGTTTTACTGTGATACTAATTTCAGAACACTTTTCCTGGAGTGCTTCACTGTGATACTAACTCCAGAACACTTTTCCTGGAGTGCTTCACTGTGATACTAACGCCAAAACACTTTTCCTGGAGGCCTTCACTGTGATACTGACTCCAAAACACTTTTCCTGGAGTGCATCACTGTGATACTAATTCCGGAGCACTTTTCCTTGGAGTGCTTCACTGTGATACTAATTCCAAAACACTTTTCCTGGAGTGCTTCCCTGTGATACTAACACTAAAACACTCTTCCTGGAGTGCTTTACTGTGATACTAACACTAAAACACTCTTACTGGAGTGCTTCACTGTGATACTAGCTCCAAAACACTTTTCCTGGAGTGCGTCACTGCGATACTAATTCCAGAACAATTTTCCTTGGAGTGCTTCACTGTGATACTAACTCGAAAACGCTGTTCCCAGAGTGCTTCACTGTCATACTAACTCCAAAACATTCTTCCTGGAGTGCTTCCCTGTGATACTAACTCCAAATCACTTTTCCTGGAGTGCTTTACCGTGATACTAACTCTAAAACAATCTTCCTGAAGTGCTTCACTGCGATACTAGCTCCAAAACACTCTTCCTGGAGTGCTTCACTGTGATACTATCTCCAAAACACTTTTCCTGGAGTGCTTCACTGTGATACAAGCTCCAAAACACTTTTCCTAGAGTGCTTCACTGTGATACGAACCCTAAAACCCTTTTCCTGGAGTGCATCACTCTGATACTAATTCCAGAACACTTTTCCTGGAGTGTTACACTGTGATACTCATTCCAGAACATTTTCCTGGAGTGCTTCACTGTGATACTAACTCCAAAACACTTTTTCTGGAGTGCTTCACTGCGATACTAGCTCCAAAACACTTTTCCTGGCGTGCATCACTGTGATACTAATTCCAGGACACTTTTCCTAGAGTGCATCACTGTGATACTAATTCCAGAACATTTTCCTCGAGTGCATCACTGTGCTACTACCCCTAAGACACCTTTCCTGGAGAGTTTTACTGTTATTCTAACTCCAAAACACATTTCCTGGAGTGCTTCACTGTGAGAGTAGCCCAAAAACGCTTTTCCTGGAGTGCTTCACTGTGAGAGTAACCCTAAAACGCTTTTCCTGGAGTGCTTCACTGTGATACTAATTTGAAAACGATGTTCCCAGAGTGATTCAATGTGATACTAACTCCAAAACATTCTTCCCGGAGTGCTTCCCTGTGATACTATCTCCAAAACACTCTTCCTGGAGTGCTTTACTGTGAAATTAACACTAAAACACTCTTCCTGGAGTGCTTCACTGTGATACTAACTCCAAAACATTTTTCCTGGAGTGCTTCACTGTGATACTAGCTCCAAAACACTTTTCCTGGAGTGCATCACTGTGATACTAATTCCAGAACACTTTTCCTTGTAGTGCTTCACTGTGATACAAAGCCTAAAACACTTTTCCTGGAGTGTTTTACTGTGACACAACTTCAGAACACTTTTCCTGGAGTGTTTTACTGTGACACAACTTCAGAACACTTTTCCTGGAGTGCTTCACTGTGATACTAACTCCAGAACACTTTTAGTGGATTGGTTCACTGTGATATTACCTCCAAAACACTCTTCCTGGAGTGCTTTACTGTGATACTAACTACAGAATACTTTTCCTGGAGTGCTTCACTGTGATACTAACCCTAAAACACATTTCCTGGATTCCTTCACTGTGATACTAACTCCAAAACACTTTTCCTGGAGTGCTTCACTGTGATACTAGCTCCAAAACACTTTTCCTGGAGTGCATCACTGCGATACTAATTCCAGAACACTTTACCTGGAGTGCTTCACTGTGATACTAACCGTAAAACACTTTTCCTTGAGTGCTTCACTGTGATACTCGCTCCAAAACACTTTTCCTGGAGGGCATCACTGTGATACTCATTCCAGAACACTTTTCCTGGAGTGCTTCACTGTGATACGAACCCTAAAACACTTTTCCTGGAGTGCATCACTGTGATACTAATTCCAGAACATTTTCCTGGAGTGCGTCACTGTGATACTAACCCTAAAACACATTTCCTGGAGTGCTTTACTGTGATAGTAATTCCAAAACACTTTTCCTGCAGTGCATCACTGTGATGCTAATTCCAGAGCAGTTTTCCTTGGAGTGCTTCACTGTGATACTAACCCTAAAACACTTTTCCTGGAGTGTTTTACTGTGATACTAATTCCAGAACACTTTTCCTGGAGTGCTTCACTGTGATACGAACCCTAAAACACTTTTCCTGGAGTGCTTCACTGTGATACTAATTCCAGAACACTTTTCCTTGAGTGCTTCACTGTGATACTAGCTCCAAACGACTTTTCCTGGAGTGCATCACTGTGATACTAGCTCCAAAACACTTTTCCTGGAGTGCATCACTGTGATACCACCTCCAGAACACTTTTCCTGGAGTGTTTCACTGTGATACTAACCCTAAAACACTTTTCCTGGAGTGCTTCTCTGTGATACTAACCCCAAAACCCTTTTCATGGAGTGCTTCACTGTGATACTAACTCCAGAACACTTTTCCTGGAGTGCATCACTGCGATATGAATTCCAGAACACTTTCGCTTGGAGTGCTTCACTGTGATACTAACCCTAAAACCCTTTTCCAGGACAGTTTTACTGTGATACTAACTCCAGAACACTTTTCCTGGAGTGCTTCACTCTGAAACTAACTCCAGAACACTTTTCCTGGAGTGCTTCACTGTGAAACTAACCCTAAAACACTTTTCCTGGAGTGCTTCACTGTGATACTAGCTCCAAAACACTTTTCCTGGAGTGCATCACTGTGATACCACCTCCAGAACACTTTTCCTGGAGTGTTTCACTGTGATACTAACCCTAAAACACTTTTCCTGGAGTGCTTCTCTGTGATACTAACCCCAAAACCCTTTTCATGGAGTGCTTCACTGTGATACTAACTCCTGAACACTTTTCCTGGAGTGCTTCACTGTGATACTAATTCCAGAACACCTTTACTGGAGTGCTTTACTGTGATACTAACCCTGAAAACGCTTTTCCTGGAGTGCTTCACTGTGATACTAATTCCAGAACACGTTTTTTTGGAGTGCTTCACTGTGATACAAACCCTAAAACACTTTTCCTGGAGTGTTTTACTGTGATACTAACTTCAGAACACTTTTCCTGGAGTGCTTCACTGTGATACTAACTCCAAAACACTCTTCCTGGAATGCTTCACTGTGATACTAACCCTAAAACACTTTTCCTGGAGTGTTTTACTGTGATACTAACTCCAGAATACTTTTCCTGGAGTGCTTCACTGTGATACTAACTCCAAAACACTTTTCCTGGAGTGCATCACTGCGATACTAATTCCAGAACACTTTTCCAAGAGTGCTTCACTGCGATATTAACCAAAAAAAAAAATTTCTTTGAGCGCTTCCCTGTGATACTAGCTCCAAAACACTTTTCCTGCAGTGAATCACTGTGATACTAATTCCAGAACACTTTTCCTGGTGTGGTTGACTGTGATACTAACCCTAAAACACTTATCCTGGAGTGCATCACTGTGATACTAATGCCAGAACATTTTCCTGGAGTATTTCACTGTGATACTAACCGAAAACACATTTCCTGGAGTGCGTCACTGTGATACTAACTCCCAAACACTTTTCCTGGAGTGCTTCACTTTGATACTAGCTCCAAAACACTTTTCCTGGAGTGCATCACTGTGATACTAATTCCAGAACACTTTTCCTTGAGTGCTTCACTGTGATACTAATTCCAAAACAATTTTCCTGGAGTGCTTCACTGTGATACGAACCCTAAAACGCTTTTCCTGGATTTCTTCACTGTGGTACAAACTCCAAACCACTTTTCCTGGAGTGCTTCACTGTGATACTAATTCCAGAACACTTTACCTGGAGTGCTTCACTGTGATACTAACCGTAAAGCACTTTTCCTTGAGTGCTTCACTGTGATACTAATTCCAAAACACTTTTCCTTGAGTGCTTCACTTTGATACTAGCTCCAAAACACTTTTCCTGGAGTGCTTCACTTTGATACTAGCTCCAAAACACTTTTCCTGGAGTGCATCACTGTGATACTAATTCCAAAACAATTTTCCTGGAGTGCTTCACTGTGATACGAACCCTAAAACGCTTTTCCTGGATTTCTTCACTGTGGTACAAACTCCAAACCACTTTTCCTGGAGTGCTTCACTGTGATACTAATTCCAGAACACTTTACCTGGAGTGCTTCACTGTGATACTAACCGTAAAGCACTTTTCCTTGAGTGCATCACTGTGATACTAATTCCAAAACACTTTTCCTGGAGTGCTTCACTGTGATACTAACCCTAAAACGCTTTTCCTGGATTTCTTCACTGTGATACAAACTCCAAACCACTTTTCCTGGAGTGCTTCACTGTGATACTAGCTCCAAACGCTTTACCTGGAGTGCTCCACTGTGATATTAACCCTAAAACAGTTTTCCTGGAGCGCTTCACTGTGATACTAACTCGAAAACGCTGTTCCCAGAGTGCTCCACTGTGATACTAACTCCAAAACACTTTTCCTGGAGTGCTTCACTGTGATACTAATTCCAAAACACTTTTCCTGGAGTGCTTCACTGTGATACTAACTCCAAAACATTCTTCCTGGAGTGCTTCCCTGTGATACTAACACTAAAACACTCTTCCTGGAGTGCTTCACTGTGATACTAACTCCAAAACACTTTTCCTGGAGTGCTTCACTGTGATACAAACCCTAAAACACTTTTCCTGGAGTGTTTTACTGTGATACTAACTCCAGAACACTTTTCCTGGAGTGCTTCACTGTGATACTAACTCCAGAACACTTTTCCTGGAGTGCTTCACTGTGATACTAACCCTAAAACACTTTTCCTGGAATGTTTTACTGTGATACTAACTCCAGAATACTTTTCCAGGAGTGCTTCACTGTGATACTAACTCCAAACCACTTTTCCTGGAGTGCTTCACTGTGATACCAACTCCAAAACACTTTTCCTGGAGTGCATCACTGTGATACTAATTCCGGAACACTTTTCCTTGGAGTGCTTCACTGTGATACCAACTCGAAAATGCTGTTCCCAGAGTGCATCACTGTGATACTAACTCCAAAACATTCTTCCTGGAGTGCTTCCCTGTGATACTAACTCCAAAACACTTTTCCTGGAGTGCTTTACTGTGATACTAACACTAAAACACTCTTCCTGGAGTGCTTCACTGTGATATGAACTCCAAAACATTCTTCCTGGAGTGCTTCCCTGTGATACTAACTCCAAAACACTTTTCCTGGAGTGCATCACTGTGATACTAATTCCAGAACACTTTTCCTGGATTGCTTCACTGTGATACGAGCTCCAAAACACTTTTCCTGGAGTGCCTCACTGTGATACTAACCGTAAAACACTTTTCCTGGAGTGCTTCACTGTCATACTCGCTCCAAAACACATTTCCTGAAGTGCATCACTGCGATACTAATTCCAGAACACTTTTCCTGGATTGCTTCACTGTGATACGAGCTCCAAAACACTTTTCCTGGAGTGCTTCACTGTGATACCAGCACCAAAACACTTTTCCTAGAGTGCATCACTGCGATACTAATTCCAGAACACTTTTCCTGAAGTGCTTCACTGTGATACAAGCTCCAAAACAATTTTTCTGGAGTGCTTCACTGTGATACGAACCCTAAAACCCTTTTCCTGGAGTGCATCACTGTGATACTAACCGTAAAGCACACTTCCTTGAGTGCGTCACTGTGATACTATCTCCAAAAGACTTTTTCTGGAGTGCATCACTGTGATACTAATTCCAGAACACTTTTCCTCGAGTGCTTCACGGTGAGACTAACCCTAAAATGCTTTTCCTGGAGTGCTTCACTGTGATACTAACTCCAAACCACTTTTCCTGGAGGGCTTCACTGGGATACTAGCTCCAAAACACTTTTCCTGGAGTGCATCACTGTGATACTAATTCCAGAACACTTTTCCTTGGAGTGCATCACTGTGATACTAATTCCAAAACACTTTTCCTGGAGTGCTTCACTGTGATACTAACTCCAAAACACTCTTCCTGGAGTGCTTCACTGTGATAGTAGCTCCAAAACACTTTTCCTGGAGTGCATCACTGCGATACAAATTCTAAAACACTTTTCCTAGGAGTGCTTCACTGTGATACAAACCCTAAAACACTTTTCCTGGAGTGTTTTACTGTGATACTAATTTCAGAACACTTTTCCTGGAGTGCTTCACTGTGATACTAACTCCAGAACACTTTTCCTGGAGTGCTTCACTGTGATACTAACGCCAAAACACTTTTCCTGGAGGCCTTCACTGTGATACTGACTCCAAAACACTTTTCCTGGAGTGCATCACTGTGATACTAATTCCGGAGCACTTTTCCTTGGAGTGCTTCACTGTGATACTAATTCCAAAACACTTTTCCTGGAGTGCTTCCCTGTGATACTAACACTAAAACACTCTTCCTGGAGTGCTTTACTGTGATACTAACACTAAAACACTCTTACTGGAGTGCTTCACTGTGATACTAGCTCCAAAACACTTTTCCTGGAGTGCTTCACTGTGATACTAGCTCCAAAACACTTTTCCTGGAGTGCATCACTGTGATACTAATTCCAGAACACTTTTCCTTGTAGTGCTTCACTGTGATACAAAGCCTAAAACACTTTTCCTGGAGTGTTTTACTGTGACACAACTTCAGAACACTTTTCCTGGAGTGTTTTACTGTGACACAACTTCAGAACACTTTTCCTGGAGTGCTTCACTGTGATACTAACTCCAGAACACTTTTAGTGGATTGGTTCACTGTGATATTACCTCCAAAACACTCTTCCTGGAGTGCTTTACTGTGATACTAACTACAGAATACTTTTCCTGGAGTGCTTCACTGTGATACTAACCCTAAAACACATTTCCTGGATTCCTTCACTGTGATACTAACTCCAAAACACTTTTCCTGGAGTGCTTCACTGTGATACTAGCTCCAAAACACTTTTCCTGGAGTGCATCACTGCGATACTAATTCCAGAACACTTTACCTGGAGTGCTTCACTGTGATACTAACCGTAAAACACTTTTCCTTGAGTGCTTCACTGTGATACTCGCTCCAAAACACTTTTCCTGGAGGGCATCACTGTGATACTCATTCCAGAACACTTTTCCTGGAGTGCTTCACTGTGATACGAACCCTAAAACACTTTTCCTGGAGTGCATCACTGTGATACTAATTCCAGAACATTTTCCTGGAGTGCGTCACTGTGATACTAACCCTAAAACACATTTCCTGGAGTGCTTTACTGTGATAGTAATTCCAAAACACTTTTCCTGCAGTGCATCACTGTGATGCTAATTCCAGAGCAGTTTTCCTTGGAGTGCTTCACTGTGATACTAACCCTAAAACACTTTTCCTGGAGTGTTTTACTGTGATACTAATTCCAGAACACTTTTCCTGGAGTGCTTCACTGTGATACGAACCCTAAAACACTTTTCCTGGAGTGCTTCACTGTGATACTAATTCCAGAACACTTTTCCTTGAGTGCTTCACTGTGATACTAGCTCCAAACGACTTTTCCTGGAGTGCATCACTGTGATACTAGCTCCAAAACACTTTTCCTGGAGTGCATCACTGTGATACCACCTCCAGAACACTTTTCCTGGAGTGTTTCACTGTGATACTAACCCTAAAACACTTTTCCTGGAGTGCTTCTCTGTGATACTAACCCCAAAACCCTTTTCATGGAGTGCTTCACTGTGATACTAACTCCAGAACACTTTTCCTGGAGTGCATCACTGCGATACGAATTCCAGAACACTTTCGCTTGGAGTGCTTCACTGTGATACTAACCCTAAAACCCTTTTCCAGGACAGTTTTACTGTGATACTAACTCCAGAACACTTTTCCTGGAGTGCTTCACTCTGAAACTAACTCCAGAACACTTTTCCTGGAGTGCTTCACTGTGAAACTAACCCTAAAACACTTTTCCTGGAGTGCTTCACTGTGATACTAGCTCCAAAACACTTTTCCTGGAGTGCATCACTGTGATACCACCTCCAGAACACTTTTCCTGGAGTGTTTCACTGTGATACTAACCCTAAAACACTTTTCCTGGAGTGCTTCTCTGTGATACTAACCCCAAAACCCTTTTCATGGAGTGCTTCACTGTGATACTAACTCCAGAACACTTTTCCTGGAGTGCTTCACTGTGATACTAATTCCAGAACACCTTTACTGGAGTGCTTTACTGTGATACTAACCCTGAAAACGCTTTTCCTGGAGTGCTTCACTGTGATACTAATTCCAGAACACGTTTTTTTGGAGTGCTTCACTGTGATACAAACCCTAAAACACTTTTCCTGGAGTGTTTTACTGTGATACTAACTTCAGAACACTTTTCCTGGAGTGCTTCACTGTGATACTAACTCCAAAACACTCTTCCTGGAATGCTTCACTGTGATACTAACCCTAAAACACTTTTCCTGGAGTGTTTTACTGTGATACTAACTCCAGAATACTTTTCCTGGAGTGCTTCACTGTGATACTAACTCCAAAACACTTTTCCTGGAGTGCATCACTGCGATACTAATTCCAGAACACTTTTCCAAGAGTGCTTCACTGCGATATTAACCAAAAAAAAAAATTTCTTTGAGCGCTTCCCTGTGATACTAGCTCCAAAACACTTTTCCTGCAGTGAATCACTGTGATACTAATTCCAGAACACTTTTCCTGGTGTGGTTGACTGTGATACTAACCCTAAAACACTTATCCTGGAGTGCATCACTGTGATACTAATGCCAGAACATTTTCCTGGAGTATTTCACTGTGATACTAACCGAAAACACATTTCCTGGAGTGCGTCACTGTGATACTAACTCCCAAACACTTTTCCTGGAGTGCTTCACTTTGATACTAGCTCCAAAACACTTTTCCTGGAGTGCATCACTGTGATACTAATTCCAGAACACTTTTCCTTGAGTGCTTCACTGTGATACTAATTCCAAAACAATTTTCCTGGAGTGCTTCACTGTGATACGAACCCTAAAACGCTTTTCCTGGATTTCTTCACTGTGGTACAAACTCCAAACCACTTTTCCTGGAGTGCTTCACTGTGATACTAATTCCAGAACACTTTACCTGGAGTGCTTCACTGTGATACTAACCGTAAAGCACTTTTCCTTGAGTGCTTCACTGTGATACTAATTCCAAAACACTTTTCCTTGAGTGCTTCACTTTGATACTAGCTCCAAAACACTTTTCCTGGAGTGCTTCACTTTGATACTAGCTCCAAAACACTTTTCCTGGAGTGCATCACTGTGATACTAATTCCAGAACACTTTTCCTTGAGTGCTTCACTGTGATACTAATTCCAAAACAATTTTCCTGGAGTGCTTCACTGTGATACGAACCCTAAAACGCTTTTCCTGGATTTCTTCACTGTGGTACAAACTCCAAACCACTTTTCCTGGAGTGCTTCACTGTGATACTAATTCCAGAACACTTTACCTGGAGTGCTTCACTGTGATACTAACCGTAAAGCACTTTTCCTTGAGTGCATCACTGTGATACTAATTCCAAAACACTTTTCCTGGAGTGCTTCACTGTGATACTAACCCTAAAACGCTTTTCCTGGATTTCTTCACTGTGATACAAACTCCAAACCACTTTTCCTGGAGTGCTTCACTGTGATACTAGCTCCAAACGCTTTACCTGGAGTGCTCCACTGTGATATTAACCCTAAAACAGTTTTCCTGGAGCGCTTCACTGTGATACTAACTCGAAAACGCTGTTCCCAGAGTGCTCCACTGTGATACTAACTCCAAAACACTTTTCCTGGAGTGCTTCACTGTGATACTAATTCCAAAACACTTTTCCTGGAGTGCTTCACTGTGATACTAACTCCAAAACATTCTTCCTGGAGTGCTTCCCTGTGATACTAACACTAAAACACTCTTCCTGGAGTGCTTCACTGTGATACTAACTCCAAAACACTTTTCCTAGAGTGCTTCACTGTGATACAAACCCTAAAACACTTTTCCTGGAGTGTTTTACTGTGATACTAACTCCAGAACACTTTTCCTGGAGTGCTTCACTGTGATACTAACTCCAGAACACTTTTCCTGGAGTGCTTCACTGTGATACTAACCCTAAAACACTTTTCCTGGAATGTTTTACTGTGATACTAACTCCAGAATACTTTTCCAGGAGTGCTTCACTGTGATACTAACTCCAAACCACTTTTCCTGGAGTGCTTCACTGTGATACCAACTCCAAAACACTTTTCCTGGAGTGCATCACTGTGATACTAATTCCGGAACACTTTTCCTTGGAGTGCTTCACTGTGATACCAACTCGAAAATGCTGTTCCCAGAGTGCATCACTGTGATACTAACTCCAAAACATTCTTCCTGGAGTGCTTCCCTGTGATACTAACTCCAAAACACTTTTCCTGGAGTGCTTTACTGTGATACTAACACTAAAACACTCTTCCTGGAGTGCTTCACTGTGATATGAACTCCAAAACATTCTTCCTGGAGTGCTTCCCTGTGATACTAACTCCAAAACACTTTTCCTGGAGTGCATCACTGTGATACTAATTCCAGAACACTTTTCCTGGATTGCTTCACTGTGATACGAGCTCCAAAACACTTTTCCTGGAGTGCCTCACTGTGATACTAACCGTAAAACACTTTTCCTGGAGTGCTTCACTGTCATACTCGCTCCAAAACACATTTCCTGAAGTGCATCACTGCGATACTAATTCCAGAACACTTTTCCTGGATTGCTTCACTGTGATACGAGCTCCAAAACACTTTTCCTGGAGTGCTTCACTGTGATACCAGCACCAAAACACTTTTCCTAGAGTGCATCACTGCGATACTAATTCCAGAACACTTTTCCTGAAGTGCTTCACTGTGATACAAGCTCCAAAACAATTTTTCTGGAGTGCTTCACTGTGATACGAACCCTAAAACCCTTTTCCTGGAGTGCATCACTGTGATACTAACCGTAAAGCACACTTCCTTGAGTGCTTCACTGTGATACTAGCTCCAAAAGACTTTTTCTGGAGTGCATCACTGTGATACTAATTCCAGAACACTTTTCCTCGAGTGCTTCACGGTGAGACTAACCCTAAAATGCTTTTCCTGGAGTGCTTCACTGTGATACTAACTCCAAACCACTTTTACTGGAGGGCTTCACTGGGATACTAGCTCCAAAACACTTTTCCTGGAGTGCATCACTGTGATACTAATTCCAGAACACTTTTCCTTGGAGTGCATCACTGTGATACTAATTCCAAAACACTTTTCCTGGAGTGCTTCACTGTGATACTAACTCCAAAACACTCTTCCTGGAGTGCTTCACTGTGATAGTAGCTCCAAAACACTTTTCCTGGAGTGCATCACTGCGATACAAATTCTAAAACACTTTTCCTAGGAGTGCTTCACTGTGATACAAACCCTAAAACACTTTTCCTGGAGTGTTTTTCTGTGATACTAATTTCAGAACACTTTTCCTGGAGTGCTTCACTGTGATACTAACTCCAGAACACTTTTCCTGGAGTGCTTCACTGTGATACTAACGCCAAAACACTTTTCCTGGAGGCCTTCACTGTGATACTGACTCCAAAACACTTTTCCTGGAGTGCATCACTGTGATACTAATTCCGGAGCACTTTTCCTTGGAGTGCTTCACTGTGATACTAATTCCAAAACACTTTTCCTGGAGTGCTTCCCTGTGATACTAACACTAAAACACTCTTCCTGGAGTGCTTTACTGTGATACTAACACTAAAACACTCTTACTGGAGTGCTTCACTGTGATACTAGCTCCAAAACACTTTTCCTGGAGTGCGTCACTGCGATACTAATTCCAGAACAATTTTCCTTGGAGTGCTTCACTGTGATACTAACTCGAAAACGCTGTTCCCAGAGTGCTTCACTGTCATACTAACTCCAAAACATTCTTCCTGGAGTGCTTCCCTGTGATACTAACTCCAAATCACTTTTCCTGGAGTGCTTTACCGTGATACTAACTCTAAAACAATCTTCCTGAAGTGCTTCACTGTGATACTAGCTCCAAAACACTCTTCCTGGAGTGCTTCACTGTGATACTATCTCCAAAACACTTTTCCTGGAGTGCTTCACAGTGATACTAACTCCAGAATACTTTTCCTGGAGTATTTCACTGTGATACTAACCCTAAAACATTTTCCTGGAGTGCTTCACTGTGATACTAACTCGAAAACACTTTTCTTAGGGTGTTTTACTGTGATACTAACTCCAGAACACTTTTCCTGGAGTGCTTTCCTGTGATACTAACGTTAAAACACATTTCCTGGAGTGCTTCACTGTGATACTAATTCCAGAACACTTTTCCTCGAGTGCGTCACGGTGAGACTAACCCTAAAACGCTTTTCTTGGAGTGCTTCACTGTGATACTAACTCCAAACCACTTTTCCTGGAGTGCTTCACTGGGATACTAGCTCCAAAACACTTTTCCTGGAGTGCATCACTGTGATACTAATTCCAGAACACTTTTCCTTGGAGTGCATCACTGTGATACTAATTCCAAAACACTTTTCCTGGAGTGCTTCACTGTGATACTAACTCCCAAACATTCTTCCTGGAGTGCTTCACTGTGATACTAACTCCAAAACACTTTTCCTGGAGTCCTCCACTGCGATACTAGCTCCAAAACACTTTTCCTGGCGTGCATCACAGTGATACTAATTCCAGAACACTTTTCCAGGAGTGCATCACTGTGATAGGAATTGCAGAACATTTTCCTGGAGTGCGTCACTGTGATACTAACCCTAAGACACTTTTCCTGGAGTGCTTCACTGTGATACTAACTCCAAAACACTTTTCCTGGAGTGCTTCACTGTGATACTAACTCCAAAACACTTTTCCTGGAGTGCTTCACTGTGATACTAACAACAAAACAGTCTTCCTCGAGTGCTTCACTGTGATACTAACTCCAAAACATTCTTACTGGAGTGCTTCCCTGTGATACTAACTCCAAAACACTGTTCCTGGAATGCTTCACTGTGATACTAACCCTAAAACACTTGTCCTGGAGAGTTTTACTGTGATACTGACTCCAGAACAATTTTCCTGGAGTGCTTCACGGTGATACTAACTCCAAAACACTTTTCCTGGAGTGCTTCACTATGATACTAACTCCAGAATACTTTTCCTGGAGTATTTCACTGTGATACTAACCCTAAAACACCTTTCCTGGAGTGCTTCACTGTGATACTAACTCGAAATCGCTGTTCCCAAAGTGCTCCACTGTGATACTAGCTCCAAAACACTTTTCCTGGTGTGCTTTACTGTGGTACTAACACCAAAACACTCTTCCTGGAGTGCTTCACAATACATTCTTCCTGGAGTGCTTCCCTGTGATACTAACTTGAAAACACTCTTCCTGGAGTGCTTCACTGTGATACTAACTCCAAAACACTCTTCCTGGAGTGCTTCATTGTGATACTAACTTCAAAACGTTCTTCATGGAGTGCTTCACTGTGATATTAATTACAGAACACTTTTCCTTGAGGTGCTTCACTGTGATACTAACCCTAAAACACTTTTCCTGGAGTGTTTTACTGTGATACTAACTCAAAATCGCTGTTCCCAAAGTGCTCCACTGTGATACTAGCTCCAAAACACTTTTCCTGGTGTGCTTTACTGTGGTACTAACCCTTGAACACTTTTCCTGGAGTGCTTCACTGTGATTCTAACTCCAGAACACTTTTCCTGGAGTGCTTCACTGTGATACTAACCCTTGAACACGTTTCCTGGAGGGCTTCACTGTGATACTAACGCTAAAACACTTTTCCTGGAGTGCTTTACTGTGATACTAACACCAAAACACTCTTCCTGGACTGCTCCACTGTGATACTAACTCCAAAACACTCTTCCTGGAGTGCTTCATTGTGATACTAACTTCAAAACATTCTTCCTGGAGTGCTTCACTGTGATACTAACCCTAAAACACTTTGCCTGGAGTGTTTTTCTGTGATACTAACTCCAGAACATGTTTCCTGGAGTGCTTCACTGTGATTCTAACTCCAGAACACGTTTCCTGGAGTGCTTCACTGTGATTCTAACTCCAGAACACTTTTCCTGGAGTGCTTCACTGTGATACTAACCCTAAAACACTTTTCCTGGAGTGCTTCACTGTGATACTAACGCTAAAACACTTTTCCTGGAGTGTTTTACTGTGATACTAACTCCACAACACTTTTCCTGGAGTGCTTCACTGTGATACTAACCCTAAAACACTTTTCCTGGAGAGTTTTATTGTGATACTGACTCCAGAACAAATTTCCTGTAGTGCTTCACTGTGATACTGACTCCAAAACACTTTTCCTGGAGTGCTTCACTGTGATACTAACTCCAGAATACTTTTCCTGGAGTATTTCACTGTGATAGTAACCCTAAACACTTTTCCTGGAGTGCTTCACTGTGATAATAACCCTAAAACACTTTTCCCGGAGTGCATCACTTTGATAGTAATTCCAGAACACTTTTCCTGGAGTGCTTCACTGTGACACTACACTAAAACACTTTTCCTGGAGTGCTTCACTGTGATACTAACCGTAAAACACTTTTCCTTGAGTGCTTCACTGTGATACTAACTCCAAAACACTTTTCCTGGAGTCCTCCACTGCGATACTAGCTCCAAAACACTTTTCCTGGCGTGCATCACAGTGATACTAATTCCAGAACACTTTTCCAGGAGTGCATCACTGTGATAGTAATTGCAGAACATTTTCCTGGAGTGCGTCACTGTGATACTAACCCTAAGACACTTTTCCTGGAGTGCTTCACTGTGATACTAACTCCAAAACACTTTTCCTGGAGTGCTTCACTGTGATACTAGCTCCAAAACACTTTTCCTGGAGTGCTTCACTGTGATACTAATTCCAGAACACTTTTCCTTGGAGTGCTTCACTGTGATACTAACCCTAAAACACTTTTCCTGGAGTGTTTTACTGTGATACTAACTCCAGAACACTTTTCCTCAAGTGCTTAACTGTGAGACTAACCCGAAAACGCTTTTCCTGGAGTGCTTCACTGTGATACTAACTCCAAAACACTTTTCCTGGAGTGCTTCACTGTGATACTAACAACAAAACAGTCTTCCTCGAGTGCTTCACTGTGATACTAACTCCAAAACATTCTTCCCGGAGTGCGTCCCTGTGATACTAACTCCAGAACACTTTTCCTCGAGTGCTTAACTGTGAGACTAACCCGAAAACGCTTTTCCTGGAGTGCTTCACTGTGATACTAACTCCAAAACACTTTTCCTGGAGTGCTTCACTGTGATACTAACTCCAAAACATTCTTCCTGGAGTGCTTCCCTGTGATACTAACTCCAGAACACTTTTCCTCGAGTGCTTAACTGTGAGACTAACCCGAAAACGCTTTTCGTGGAGTGCTTCACTGTGATACTAACTCCAAAACACTCTTCCTGGAGTGCTAACCTGTGATACTAACTCCAAAACACTGTTTCTGGAGTGCTTCACTCTGATACTAACTCCAAAACATTTTTCCTGGAGTGCCTCACTGTGATAGTACCTCCAGAACACTTTTCCTGGAGTGCTTCACTGTCATACTAACTCCAAAACACTTTTCCTGGAGTGTTTCACCGTGATACTAACTCCAAAATACTTTTCCTGCAGTGTTTAAATGTGATACTAACTCAAAAACGGTGTTCCCCGAGTGCTTCACTGTGATACTAACACCAAAACATTCTTACTGGAGTGCTTCCCTGTGATACTAACTCCAAAACACTGTTCCTGGAGTGTTTTACTGTGATACTAACTCCAGAACACTTTTCCTGGAGTGCTTCACTGTGATACTAACCCTAAAACACTTGTCCTGGAGAGTTTTACTGTGATACTGACTCCAGAACAATTTTCCTGGAGTGCTTCACTGTGATACTAACTCCAAAACACTTTTCCTGGAGTGCTTCACTGTGATACTAACTCCAGAATACTTTTCCTGGAGTATTTCACTGTGATACTAACCCTAAAACACTTTTCCTGGAGTGCTTCACTGTGATACTAACTCGAAATCGCTGTTCCCAAAGTGCTCCACTGTGATACTAGCTCCAAAACACTTTTCCTGGTGTGCTTTACTGTGGTACTAACTCCAAAACACTCTTCCTGGAGTGCTTCACAAAACATTCTTCCTGGAGTGCTTCCCTGTGATACTAACTTGAAAACACTCTTCCTGGAGTGCTTCACTGTGATGCTAACTCCAAAACACTCTTCCTGGAGTGCTTCATTGTGATACTAACTTCAAAACATTCTTCCTGGAGTGCTTCACTGTGATACTAATTACAGAAGACTTTTCCTTGAGGTGCTTCACTGTGATACTAACCCTAAAACACTTTTCCTGGAGTGTTTTACTGTGATACTAACTCCAGAACACGTTTCCTGGAGTGCTTCACTGTGATTCTAACTCCAGAACACTTTTCCTGGAGTGCTTCACTGTGATACTAACCCTTGAACACTTTTCCTGGAGGGCTTCACTGTGATACTAACGCTAAAACACTTTTCCTGGAGTGCTTTACTGTGATACTAACACCAAAACACTCTTCCTGGACTGCTCCACTGTGATACTAACACCAAAACACTCTTCCTGGAGTGCTTCATTGTGATACTAACTCCAAAACACTTTTCCTGGAGTGCTTCACTGTGATACTAACGCTAAAACACTTTTCCTGGAGTGTTTTACTGTGATACTAACTCCACAACACTTTTCCTGGAGTGCTTCAATGTGATACTAACCCTAAAACACTTTTCCTGGAGAGTTTTACTGTGATACTGACTCCAGAACAAATTTCCTGTAGTGCTTCACTGTGATACTGACTCCAAAACACTTTTCCTGGAGTGCTTCACTGTGATACTAACTCCAGAATACTTTTCCTGGAGTATTTCACTGTGATAGTAACCCTCAAACACTTTTCCTGGAGTGCTTCACTGTGATAATAACCCTAAAACACTTTTCCCGGAGTGCGTCACTTTGATAGTAATTCCAGAACACTTTTCCTGGAGTGCTTTACTGTGACACTACCCTAAAACACTTTTCCTGGAGTGCTTCACTGTGATACTAACCGTAAAACACTTTTCCTTGAGTGCTTCACTGTGATACTAACTCCAAAACACTTTTCCTGGAGTCCTCCACTGCGATACTAGCTCCAAAACACTTTTCCTGGCGTGCATCACAGTGATACTAATTCCAGAACACTTTTCCAGGAGTGCATCACTGTGATAGTAATTGCAGAACATTTTCCTGGAGTGCGTCACTGTGACACTAACCCTAAGACACTTTTCCTGGAGTGCTTCACTGTGATACTAACTCCAAAACACTTTTCCTGGAGTGCTTCACTGTGATACTAATTCCAGAACACTTTTCCTTGGAGTGCTTCACTGTGATACTAACCCTAAAACACTTTTCCTGGAGTGTTTTACTGAGGGACTAACCCGAAAACGCTTTTCCTGGAGTGCTTCACTGTGAGACTAACCCGAAAACGCTTTTCCTGGAGTGCTTCACTGTGATACTAACTCCAAAACACTCTTCCTGGAGTGCTTCCCTGTGATACTAACTCCAAAACACTGTTTCTGGAGTGCTTCACTCTGATACTAACTCCAAAACATTTATCCTGGAGTGCTTCACTGTGATACTACCTCCAGAACACTTTTCCTGGAGTGCTTCACTGTGACACTACCCTAAAACACTTTTCCTGGAGTGCTTCACTGTGATACTAACCGTAAAACACTTTTCCTTGAGTGCTTCACTGTGATACTAACTCCAAAACACTTTTCCTGGAGTCCTCCACTGCGATACTAGCTCCAAAACACTTTTCCTGGCGTGCATCACAGTGATACTAATTCCAGAACACTTTTCCAGGAGTGCATCACTGTGATAGTAATTGCAGAACATTTTCCTGGAGTGCGTCTCTGTGATACTAAACCTAAGACACTTTTCCTGGAGTGCTTCACTGTGATACTAACTCCAAAACACTTTTCCTGGAGTGCTTCACTGTGATACTAGCTCCAAAACACTTTTCCTGGAGTGCTTCACTGTGATACTAATTCCAGAACACTTTTCCTTGGAGTGCTTCACTGTGATACTAACCCTAAAACACTTTTCCTGGAGTGTTTTACTGTGATACTAACTCCAGAACACTTTTCCTCGAGTGCTTAACTGTGAGACTCACCCGAAAACGCTTTTCCTGGAGTGCTTCACTGTGATACTAACTCCAAAACACTTTTCCTGGAGTGCTTCACTGTGATACTAACCCTAAAACACTTTTCCTGGAGTGTTTTACTGTGATACTAACTCCAGAACACGTTTCCTGGAGTGCTTCACTGTGATTCTAACTCCAGAACACTTTTCCTGGAGTGCTTCACTGTGATACTAACCCTTAAACACTTTTCCTGGAGGGCTTCACTGTGATACTAACGCTAAAACACTTTTCCTGGAGAGTTTTACTGTGATACTGACTCCAGAACAAATTTCCTGGAGTGCTTCACTGTGATACTGACTCCAAAACACTTTTCCTGGTGTGCTTCACTGTGATACTAACTCCAGAATACTTTTCCTGGAGTATTTCACTGTGATAGTAACCCTCAAACACTTTTCCTGGAGTGCTTCACTGTGATAATAACCCTAAAACACTTTTCCCGGAGTGCATCACTGTGATAGTAATTCCAGAACACTTTTCCTGGAGTGCTTCACTGTGACACTACCCTAAAACACTTATCCTGGCGTGCTTCACTGTGATACTAACCCTAAAACACTTTTCCTTGAGTGCTTCACTGTGATACTAACTCCAAAACACTTTTCCTGGAGTCCTCCACTGCGATACTAGCTCCAAAACACTTTTCATGGCGTGCATCACACTGATACTAATTCCAGAACACTTTTCCAGGAGTGCATCACTGTGATAGTAATTGCAGAACATTTTCCTGGAGTGCGTCACTGTGATACTAACCCTAAGACACTTTTCCTGGAGTGCTTCACTGTGATACTAACTCCAAAACACTTTTCCTGGAGTGCTTCACTGTGATACTAATTCCAGAACACTTTTCCTTGGAGTGCTTCACTGTGATACTAACCCTAAAACACTTTTCCTGGAGTGTTTTACTGTGATACTAACTCCAGAACACTTTTCCTCGAGTGCTTAACTGTGAGACTAACCCGAAAACGCTTTTCCTGGAGTGCTTCACTGTGATACTAACTCCAAAACACTTTTCCTGGAGTGCTTCACTGTGATACGAACAACAAAACAGTCTTCCTGGAGTGCTTCACTGTGATACTAACTCCAAAACATTCTTCCTGGAGTGCTTCCCTGTGATACTAACTCCAGAATACTTTTCCTCGAGTGCTTAACTGTGAGACTAACCCGAAAACGCTTTTCCTGGAGTGCTTCACTGTGATACTAACTCCAAAACACTTTTCCTGGAGTGCTTTACGGTGATACTAACACCAAAACAGTCTTCCTGGAGTGCTTTACTGTGATACTAACACCAAAACAGTCTTCCTGGAGTGCTTCACTGTGATACTAACTACAAAACATTCTTCCTGGAGTGCTTCCCTGTGATACTAACTCCAAAACACTGTTTCTGGAGTGCTTCACTCTGATACTAACTCCAAAACATTTTTCCTGGAGTGCTTCACTGTCATACTAACTCCAAAACACTTTTCCTGGAGTGTTTCACAGTGATACTAACTCCAAAATACTTTTCCTGCAGTGCTTAAATGTGATACTAACTCGAAAACGGTGTTCCCCGAGTGCTTCACTGTGATACTTACACCAAAACAGTCTTCCTGGAGTGCTTCACTGTGATACTAACTCCAAAACATTCTTACTGGAGTGCTTCCCTGTGAAACTAACTCCAAAACACTGTTCCTGGAGTGTTTTACTGTGATACTAACTCCAGAACACTTTTCCTGGAGTGCTCCACTGTGATACTAACCCTAAAACACTTGTCCTGGAGAGGTTTATTGTGATAATGACTCCAGAACAATTTTCCTGGAGTGCTTCACTGTGATACTAACTCCAAAACACTTTTCCTGGAGTGCTTCACTGTGATACTAACCCTAAAACACTTTTCCTGGAGTGTTTTACTGTGATACTAACTCCAGAACACTTTTCCTGGAGTGCTTCATTGTGATACTAACTCCAAAACACTTTTCCTGGAGTGCTTCACTGTGATACTAACAACAAAACAGTCTTCCTGGAGTGTTTTATTGTGATAGTAACTCCAGAACACTTTTCCTGGAGTGCTTCACTGTGATACTAACCCGAAAACACTTTTCCTGGCGAGTTTTACTGTAATACTGACTCCAGAACAAATTTCCTGGAGTGCTTCACTGTGATACTAACTCCACAACACTTTTCCTGGAATGCTTCACTGTGATACTAACCCTAAAACACTTGTCCTGGAGAGTTTTACTGTGATACTGACTCCAGAATAATTTTCCTGGAGTGCTTCACTGTGATACTATCTCCAAAACACTTTTCCTGGAGTGCTTCACTGTGATACTAACTCCAGAATACTTTTCCTGGAGTATTTCACTGTGATACTAACCCTAAAACACTTTTCCTGGAGTGCTTCACTGTGATACGAACTCGAAATCGCTGTTCCCAAAGTGCTTCACTGTGATACTAGCTCCAAAACACTCTTCCTGGAGTGCTTTACTGTGATACTAACACCAAAACACTCTTCCTGGACTGCTCCACTGTGATACTAACTCCAAAACACTCTTCCTGGAGTGCTGCATTGTGATACTAACTTCAAAACATTCTTCCTGGAGTGCTTCACTGTAATACTAATTACAGAACACTTTTCCTTGGGGTGCTTCACTGTGATACTAACCCTAAAACACTTTTCCTGGAGTGTTTTACTGTGATACTAACTCCAGAACACGTTTCCTCGAGTGCTTCACCGTGATACTAACTCCAAAATACATTTCCTGGAGAGCTTCACTGTGATACTAACTCGAAAACGGTGTTCCCAGAGTGCATCACTGTGATACTAACTCCAAAATACTTTTTCTGGAATGCTTGACTGGGATACAAAGACGAACACAGTCTTCCTGGAGTGCTTCACTGTAATACTAACTCCAAAACATTCTTCCTGGAGTGCTTCACTGTGATACTAACTCCAAAACATTTGTCCTGGAGTGCTTCACTGTGATACCAGCTCCAAAACACTTTTCCTGGAGTGCTTCACTGTGATACTAATTCCAGAACACTTTTCCTTGGATTGCTTCACTGTGATACTAAACCTAAAACACTTTTCCTGGTGAGCTTTACTGGGATACTCACTGCAGAACAATTTTCCTGGAGTGCTTCACTGTGATAGTAGCTCCAAAACACATTTCCTGGAGTGCTTCACTGTGATACTGACTCCAGAACAATTTTCCTGGAGTGCTTCACTGTGATACTAACTCCAAAACACTTTTCCTGGAGTGCTTCACTGTGATACTAACTTGAAAACACTCTTCCTAGAATGCTTTACTCTGATACTAACACCAAAACACTCTTCCTGGAGTGCTTCACTGTGATACTTACTCGAAAACGCTGTTCCCAGAATGCTTCACTGTGATACTAGCTCCAAAACACTTTTCCTGGAGTACTTGACTGTGATACTAACACCAAAACACTATTCCTGGAGTGCTTCACAAAACATTCTTCCTGGAGTGCTTCCCTGTGATACTAACTTGAAAACATTCTTCCTGGAGTGCTTTACTGTGATACTAACACCAAAACACTCTTCCGGGACTGCTCCACTGTGATACTAACTCCAAAACACTTTTCCTGTAGTGCTTCACTGTGAGACTCGCCCTAAAACACGTTTTCCTGGAGTGTTTTACTGTGATACTAACTCCAGAACACTTTTCCTGGAGTGCTTCACTGTGATACTAATCCTAAAACACTTTTCCTGGAGTGCTTCACTGTGATACTAACTCCAAAACAATTTTCCTGGTGTGCTTCACTGCGATACTAGCTCCAAAACACTTTTCCTGGAGTGCTTCACTGCGATACTAGCTTCAAAACACTTTTCCTGGAGTGCTTCACTGTGATACTGACTCCAGAACAATTTTCCTGGTGTGCTTCACTGCGATACTAGCTCCAAAACACTTTTCCTGGAGTGCTTCACTGCGATACTAGCACCAAAACACTTTTCCTGGAGTGCTTCACTGTGATACTAACTCCAAAACACTCTTCCAGGAGTGCTTCACTGTGATACCAACTGCAGAATACTTTTCCTGGAGTATTTCACTGTGATACTAACCCTGAAACACATTTCTCGGAGTGCATCACTGTGATACTAATTCCAGAACACTTTTCCTGGAGTGCTTCACTGCGACACTACCCTAAAACACTTTTCCTGGAGTGCTTCACTGTGACACTAACCCTAAAACACTTTTCCTTGAGTGCTTCACTGCGATACTAGCTCCAAAACACTTTTCCTGGTGTGCATCACTGTGATACTAATTCCAGAACATTTTCCTGGAGTGCGTCACTGTGATACTAACCCTAAGAAACTTTTCCTGGAGTGCTTCACTGTGATACTAACTCCAAAACACTTTTCCTGGAGTGCTTCACTGTGATAGTAGCTCCAAAACACTTTTCCTGGAGTGCTTCACTGTGATACTAATTCTAGAACACTTTTCCTTGGAGTGCTTTACTGTGATACTAACCCTAAAACACTTTTCCTGGAGTGTTTTACTGTGATACTAACTCCAGAACACTTTTCCTCGAGCGCTTAACTGTGAGACTAACCTGAAAACGCTTTTCCTGGAGTGCTTCACTGTGATACCAGCTCCAAAACACTTTTCCTGGAGTGCTTCACTGTGATACTAATTCCAGAACACTTTTCCTTGGATTGCTTCACTGTGATACTAAACCTAAAACACTTTTCCTGGTGAGTTTTACTGGGATACTCACTGCAGAACAATTTTCCTGGAGTGCTTCACTGTGATAGTAGCTCCAAAACACATTTCCTGCAGTGCTTCACTGTGATACTGACTCCAGAACAATTTTCCTGGAGTGCTTCACTGTGATACTAACTCCAAAACACTTTTCCTGGAGTGCTTCACTGTGATACTAACTTGAAAACACTCTTCCTAGAATGCTTTACTGTGATACTAACACCAAAACACTCTTCCTGGAGTGCTTCACTGTGATACTTACTCGAAAACGCTGTTCCCAGAATGCTTCACTGTGATACTAACTCCAAAACACTGTTCCTGGAGTACTTGACTGTGATACTAACACCAAAACACTCTTCCTGGAGTGCTTCACAAAACATTCTTCCTGGAGTGCTTCCCTGTGATACTAACTTGAAAACACTCTTCCTGGAGTGCTTTACTGTGATACTAACACCAAAACACTCTTCCTGGACTGCTCCACTGTGATACTAACTCCAAAACACTTTTCCTGGAGTGCGACACTGTGATACTAACCCTAAAACACTTTTCCTGGAGTGCTTCCCTGTGATACTAACCCTGAAACACTTTTCTCGGAGTGCATCACTGTGATACTAATACCAGAACACTTTTCCTGGAGTGCTTCACTGCGACACTACCCTAAAACACTTTTCCTGGAGTGCTTCACTGTGACACTAACCCTAAAACACTTTTCCTTGAGTGCTTCACTGCGATACTAGCTCCAAAACACTTTTCCTGGTGTGCATCACTGTGATACTAATTCCAGAACACTTTTCCTGGAGTGCATCACTGTGATAGTAATTCCAGAACATTTTCCTGGAGTGCGTCACTGTGATACTAACCCTAAGAAACTTTTCCTGGAGTGCTTCACTGTGATAGTAGCTCCAAAACACTTTTCCTGGAGTGCTTCACTGTGATACTAATTCTAGAACACTTTTCCTTGGAGTGCTTTACTGTGATACTAACCCTAAAACACTTTTCCTGGAGTGTTTTACTGTGATACTAACTCCAGAACACTTTTCCTCGAGTGCTTAACTGTGAGACTAACCCGAAAACGCTTTTCCTGGAGTGCTTCACTGTGATACTAACTCCAAAACAACTTTCCCGGAGTGCTACCCTGTGATACTAACTCCAGAACATTTTTCCTCGAGTGCTTAACTGTGAGACTAACCCGAAAACACTTTTCCTGGAGTGCTTCACTGTGATACTAATTCCAGAACACTTTTCCTCGAGTGCTTAACTGTGAGACTAACCCGAAAACGCTTTTCCTGGAGTGCTTCACTGTGATACTAACTCCAAAACACCTTTCCCGGAGTGCTACCCTGTGATACTAACTCCAGAACATTTTTCCTCGAGTGCTTAACTGTGAGACTAACCCGAAAACACTTTTCCTGGAGTGCTTCACTGTGATACTAACTCCAAAACACTTTTCCTGGATTGCTCCACTGCGATACTAGCTCCAAAACACATTTCCTGGCTTGTATCACAGTGATACTAATTCCAGAACACTTTTCCAGGAGTGCATCACTGTGATAGTAATTGCAGAACATTTTCCTGGAGTGCGTCACTGTGATACTAACACTAAGACTCTTTTCCTGGAGTGCTTCACTGTGATACTAACTCCAAAACACTTTTCCTGGAGTGTTTTCCTGTGATACTAACTCCAAAAAACTTTTCCCAGAGTGCTTCACCGTGATACTAACTCCAAAATACATTTCCTGGAGTGCTTCACTGTGATACTAACTCGAAAACGGTGTTCCCAGAGTGCTTCACTGTGATACTAACTCCAAAATACTTTTCCTGGAGTGCTTTACTGGGATACTAAGACCAACACAGTCTTCCTGGAGTGCTTCACTGTAATACTAACTCCAAAACATTCTTCCTGGAGTGCTTCCCTGTGATACTAACTCCAAACCACTGTTCCTGAAGTGCTTCACTGCGATACTAACTCCAAAACATTTGTCCTGGAGTGCTTCACTGTGATACCAGCTCCAAAACACTTTTCCTGGAGTGCTTCACTGTGATACTAATTCCAGAACACTTTTCCTTGGATTGCTTCACTGTGATACTAAACCTAAAACACTTTTCCTGGTGAGTTTTACTGGGATACTCACTGCAGAACAATTTTCCTGGAGTGCTTCACTGTGATAGTAGCTCCAAAACACATTTCCTGGAGTGCTTCACTGTGATACTAACTCCAAAACACTTTTCCTGGAGTGCTTCACTGTGATACTAACTTGAAAACACTCTTCCTAGAATGCTTTACTGTGATACTAACACCAAAACACTCTAACTGGAGTGCTTCACTGTGATAGTTACTCGAAAACGCTGTTCCCAGAATGCTTCACTGTGATACTAGCTCCAAAACACTTTTCCTGGAGTACTTGACTGTGATACTAACACCAAAACACTCTTCCTGGAGTGCTTCACAAAACATTCTTCCTGGAGTGCTTCCCTGTGATACTAACTTGAAAACACTCTTCCTGGAGTGCTTTACTGTGATACTAACACCAAAACACTCTTCCTGGACTGCTCCACTGTGATACTAACTCCAAAACACTTTTCCTGGAGTGCTTCACTGTGATACTCGCCCTAAAACACCTTTCCTGGAGTGTTTTACTGTGATACTAACTCCAGAACACTTTTCCTGGAGTGCTTCACTGTGACACTAATCCTAAAACACTTTTCCTGGAGTGCGTCACTGTGATACTAACCCTAAGAAACTTTTCCTGGAGTGCTTCACTGTGATACGAACTCCAAAACAATTTTCCTGGAGTGCTTCACTGCAATACTAGCTCCAAAACACTTTTCCTGGAGTGCTTCACTGTGATACTGACTCCAGAACAATTTTCCTGGAGTGCTTCACTGTGATACTAGCTCCAAAACACTTTTCCTGGAGTGCTTCACTGCGATACTAGCACCAAAACACTTTTCCTGGAGTGCTTCACTGTGATACTAACTCCAAAACACTCTTCCAGGAGTGCTTCACTGTGATACTAACTGCAGAATACTTTTCCTGGAGTATTTCACTGTGATACTAACCCTAAAACACTTTTCCTGGAGTGCTTCCCTGTGATACTAACCCTGAAACACATTTCTCGGAGTGCATCACTGTGATACTAATTCCAGAACACTTTTCCTGGAGTGCTTCACTGCGACACGACCCTAAAACACTTTTCCTGGAGTGCTTTACTGTGACACTAACCCTAAAACACTTTTCCTTGAGTGCTTCACTGCGATACTAGCTCCAAAACACTTTTCCTGGTGTGCATCACTGTGATACTAATTCCAGAACACTTTTCCTGGAGTGCATCACTGTGATAGTAATTGCAGAACATTTTCCTGGAGTGCGTCACTGTGATACTAACCCTAAGAAACTTTTCCTGGAGTGCTTCACTGTGATACTAACTCCAAAACACTTTTCCTGGAGTGCTTCACTGTGATAGTAGCTCCAAAACACTTTTCCTGGAGTGCTTCACTGTGATACTAATTCTAGAACACTTTTCCTTGGAGTGCTTTACTGTGATACTAACCCTAAAACAATTTTCCTGGAGTGTTTTACTGTGATACTAACTCCAGAACACTTTTCCTCGAGTGCTTAACTGTGAGACTAACACGAAAACGCTTTTCCTGGAGTGCTTCACTGTGATACCAGCTCCAAAACACTTTTCCTGGAGTGCTTCACTGTGATACTAATTCCAGAACACTTTTCCTTGGATTGCTTCACTGTGATACTAAACCTAAAACACTTTTCCTGGTGAGTTTTACTGGGATACTCACTGCAGAACAATTTTCCTGGAGTGCTTCACTGTGATAGTAGCTCCAAAACACATTTCCTGGAGTGCTTCACTGTGATACTAACTTGACAACACTCTTCCTAGAATGCTTTACTGTGATACTTACACCAAAACACTCTTCCTGGAGTGCTTCACTGTGATACTGACTCGAAAACGCTGTTCCTAGAATGCTTCACTGTGATACTAACTCCAAAACACTGTTCCTGGAGTACTTGACTGTGATACTAACACCAAAACACTCTTCCTGGAGTGCTTCACAAAACATTCTTCCTGGAGTGCTTCCCTGTGATACTAACTTGAAAACACTCTTCCTGGAGTGCTTTACTGTGATACTAACACCAAAACACTCTTCCTGGACTGCTCCACTATGATACTAACTCCAAACCACTTTTCCTGGAGTGCTTCACTGTGATACTAACCCTAAAACACTTTTCCTGGAGTGCTTCCCTGTGATACTAACCCTGAAACACTTTTCTCGGAGTGCATCATTGTGATACTAATACCAGAACACTTTTCCTGGAGTGCTTCACTGCGACACTACCCTAAAACACTTTTCCTGGAGTGCTTCACTGCGATACTAGCTCCAAAACACTTTTCCTGGTGAGCCTGACTGTGATACTAGCTCCAAAACACTTTTCCTGGTGTGCATCACTGTGATACTAATTCCAGAACACTTTTCCTGGAGTGCATCACTGTGATAGTAATTGCAGAACATTTTCCTGGAGTGCGTCACTGTGATACTAACCCTAAGAAACTTTTCCTGGAGTGCTTCACTGTGATAGTAGCTCCAAAACACTTTTCCTGGAGTGCTTCACTGTGATACTAATTCTAGAACACTTTTCCTTGGAGTGCTTTACTGTGATACTAACCCTAAAACACTTTTCCTGGAGTGTTTTACTGTGATACTAACTCCAGAACACTTTTCCTCGAGTGCTTAACTGTGAGACTAACCCGAAAACGCTTTTCCTGGAGTGCTTCACTGTGATACTAACTCCAAAACACTTTTCCTGGAGTGCTTCACTGTGATACTAACAACAAAACAGTCTTCCTGGATTGCTCCACTGCGATACTAGCTCCAAAACACATTTCCTGGCTTGTATCACAGTGATACTAATTCCAGAACACTTTTCCAGGAGTGCATCACTGTGATAGTAATTGCAGAACATTTTCCTGGAGTGCGTCACTGTGATACTAACACTAAGACTCTTTTCCTGGAGTGCTTCACTGTGATACTAACTCCAAAACACTTTTCCTGGAGTGTTTTCCTGTGATACTAACTCCAAAAAACTTTTCCCAGAGTGCTTCACCGTGATACTAACTCCAAAATACATTTCCTGGAGTGCTTCACTGTGATACTAACTCGAAAACGGTGTTCTCAGAGTGCTTCACTGTGATACTAACTCCAAAATACTTTTCCTGGAGTGCTTTACTGGGATACTAAGACCAACACAGTCTTCCTGGAGTGCTTCACTGTAATACTAACTCCAAAACATTCTTCCTGGAGTGCCTCCCTGTGATACGAACTCCAAACCACTGTTCCTGAAGTGCTTCACTGTGATACTAACTCCAAAACATTTGTCCTGGAGTGCTTCACTGTGATACCAGCTCCAAAACACTTTTCCTGGAGTGCTTCACTGTGATACTAATTCCAGAACACTTTTCCTTGGATTGCTTCACTGTGATACTAAACCTAAAACACTTTTCCTGGTGAGTTTTACTGGGATACTCACTGCAGAACAATTTTCCTGGAGTGCTTCACTGTGATAGTAGCTCCAAAACACATTTCCTGGAGTGCTTCACTGTGATACTGACTCCAGAACAATTTTCCTGAAGTGCTTCACTGTGATACTAACTCCAAAACACTTTTCCTGGAGTGCTTCACTGTGATACTAACTTGAAAACACTCTTCCTAGAATGCTTTACTGTGATACTAACACCAAAACACTCTAACTGGAGTGCTTCACTGTGATAGTTACTCGAAAACGCTGTTCCCAGAATGCTTCACTGTGATACTCGCTCCAAAACACTATTCCTGGAGTACTTGACTGTGATACTAACACCAAAACACTCTTCCTGGAGTGCTTCACAAAACATTGTTCCTGGAGTGCTTCCCTGTGATACTAACTTGAAAACACTCTTCCTGGAGTGCTTTACTGTGATACTAACACCAAAACACTCTTCCTGGACTGCTCCACTGTGATACTAACTCCAAAACTCTTTTCCTGGAGTGCTTCACTGTGATACTCGCCCTAAAACACCTTTCCTGGAGTGTTTTACTGTGATACTAACTCCAGAACACTTTTCCTGGAGTGCTTCACTGTGATACTAATCCTAAAACACTTTTCCTGGAGTGCGTCACTGTGATACTAACCCTAAGAAACTTTTCCTGGAGTGCTTCACTGTGATACTAACTCCAAAACAATTTTCCTGGAGTGCTTCACTGCAATACTAGCTCCAAAACACTTTTCCTGGAGTGCTTCACTGTGATACTGACTCCAGAACAATTTTCCTGGAGTGCTTCACTGTGATACTCGCTCCAAAACACTTTTCCTGGAGTGCTTCACTGCGATACTAGCACCAAAACACTTTTCCTGGAGTGCTTCACTGTGATACTAACTCCAAAACACTCTTCCAGGAGTGCTTCACTGTGATACTAACTGCAGAATACTTTTCCTGGAGTATTTCACTGTGATACTAACCCTAAAACACTTTTCCTGGAGTGCTTCCCTGTGATACTAACCCTGAAACACTTTTCTCGGCGTGCATCACTGTGATACTAATTCCAGAACACTTTTCCTGGAGTGCTTCACTGCGACACTACCCTAAAACACTTTTCCTGGAGTGCTTCACTGTGACACTAACCCTAAAACACTTTTCCTTGAGTGCTTCACTGCGATACTAGCTCCAAAACACTTTTCCTGGTGTGCATCACTGTGATACTAATTCCAGAACACTTTTCCTGGAGTGCATCACTGTGATAGTAATTGCAGAACATTTTCCTGGAGTGCGTCACTGTGATACTAACCCTAAGAAACTTTTCCTGGAGTGCTTCACTGTGATAGTAGCTCCAAAACACTTTTCCTGGAGTGCTTCACTGTGATACTAACAACAAAACAGTTTTCCTGGAGTGCTTCACTGTGATACTAACTCCAAAACATTCTTCCCGGAGTGCTTCCCTGTGGTTCTAACTCCAGAACACTTTTCCTCGAGTGCTTAACTGTGAGTCTAACCCGAAAACGCTTTTCCTGGAGTGCTTCACTGTGATACTAACTCCAGAACACTTTTCCTGGAGTGCTTCACTGTGATACGAACAACAAAACAGTCTTCCTGGAGTGCTTCACTGTGATACTAACTCCAAAACATTCTTCCCGGAGTGCTACCCTGTGATACTAACTCCAGAACATTTTTCCTCGAGTGCTTAACTGTGAGACTAACCCGAAAACACTTTTCCTGGAGTGCTTCACTGTGATACTAAACCTAAAACACTTTTCCTGGTGAGTTTTACTGGGATACTCACTGCAGAACAATTTTCCTGGAGTGCTTCACTGTGATAGTAGCTCCAAAACACATTTCCTGGAGTGCTTCACTGTGATACTGACTCCAGAACAATTTTCCTGAAGTGCTTCACTGTGATACTAACTCCAAAACACTTTTCCTGGAGTGCTTCACTGTGATACTAACTTGAAAACACTCTTCCTAGAATGCTTTACTGTGATACTAACACCAAAACACTCTAACTGGAGTGCTTCACTGTGATAGTTACTCGAAAACGCTGTTCCCAGAATGCTTCACTGTGATACTCGCTCCAAAACACTATTCCTGGAGTACTTGACTGTGATACTAACACCAAAACACTCTTCCTGGAGTGCTTCACAAAACATTCTTCCTGGAGTGCTTCCCTGTGATACTAACTTGAAAACACTCTTCCTGGAGTGCTTTACTGTGATACTAACACCAAAACACTCTTCCTGGACTGCTCCACTGTGATACTAACTCCAAAACACTTTTCCTGGAGTGCTTCACTGTGATACTCGCCCTAAAACACCTTTCCTGGAGTGTTTTACTGTGATACTAACTCCAGAACACTTTTCCTGGAGTGCTTCACTGTGATACTAATCCTAAAACACTTTTCCTGGAGTGCGTCACTGTGATACTAACCCTAAGAAACTTTTCCTGGAGTGCTTCACTGTGATACTAACTCCAAAACAATTTTCCTGGAGTGCTTCACTGCAATACTAGCTCCAAAACACTTTTCCTGGAGTGCTTCACTGTGATACTGACTCCAGAACAATTTTCCTGGAGTGCTTCACTGTGATACTCGCTCCAAAACACTTTTCCTGGAGTGCTTCACTGCGATACTAGCACCAAAACACTTTTCCTGGAGTGCTTCACTGTGATACTAACTCCAAAACACTCTTCCAGGAGTGCTTCACTGTGATACTAACTGCAGAATACTTTTCCTGGAGTATTTCACTGTGATACTAACCCTAAAACACTTTTCCTGGAGTGCTTCCCTGTGATACTAACCCTGAAACACTTTTCTCGGAGTGCATCACTGTGATACTAATTCCAGAACACTTTTCCTGGAGTGCTTCACTGCGACACTACCCTAAAACACTTTTCCTGGAGTGCTTCACTGTGACACTAACCCTAAAACACTTTTCCTTGAGTGCTTCACTGCGATACTAGCTCCAAAACACTTTTCCTGGTGTGCATCACTGTGATACTAATTCCAGAACACTTTTCCTGGAGTGCATCACTGTGATAGTAATTGCAGAACATTTTCCTGGAGTGCGTCACTGTGATACTAACCCTAAGAAACTTTTCCTGGAGTGCTTCACTGTGATAGTAGCTCCAAAACACTTTTCCTGGAGTGCTTCACTGTGATACTAACAACAAAACAGTTTTCCTGGAGTGCTTCACTGTGATACTAACTCCAAAACATTCTTCCCGGAGTGCTTCCCTGTGATACTAACTCCAGAACACTTTTCCTCGAGTGCTTAACTGTGAGACTAACCCGAAAACGCTTTTCCTGGAGTGCTTCACTGTGATACTAACTCCAGAACACTTTTCCTGGAGTGCTTCACTGTGATACGAACAACAAAACAGTCTTCCTGGAGTGCTTCACTGTGATACTAACTCCAAAACATTCTTCCCGGAGTGCTACCCTGTGATACTAACTCCAGAACATTTTTCCTCGAGTGCTTAACTGTGAGACTAACCCGAAAACACTTTTCCTGGAGTGCTTCACTGTGATACTAACCCTAAAACACTTTTCCTTGAGTGCTTCACTGTGATACTAACTCCAAAACACTTTTCCTGGATTGCTCCATTGCGATACTAGCTCCAAAACACATTTCCTGGCTTGTATCACAGTGATACTAATTCCAGAACACTTTTCCAGGAGTGCATCACTGTGATAGTAATTGCAGAACATTTTCCTGGAGTGCGTCACTGTGATACTAACACTAAGACTCTTTTCCTGGAGTGCTTCACTGTGATACTAACTCCAAAACACTTTTCCTGGAGTGTTTTACTGTGATACTAACTCCAAAAAACTTTTCACAGAGTGCTTCACCGTGATACTAACTCCAAAATACATTTCCTGGAGTGCTTCACTGTGATACTAACTCGAAAATGGTGTTCCCAGAGTGCTTCACTGTGATACTAACTCCAAAACACTTTTCCTGAAGTGCTTTACTGTGATACTAACACCAACACAGTCTTCCTGGAGTGCTTCACTGTGATACTAACTCCAAAACACTTTTCCTGGAGTGCTTCACTGTGATACTAGCTCCAAAACACTTTCCCTGGAGTGCATCACTGTGATACTAATTCCAGAACACTTTTCCTTGTCGTGCTTCACTGTGATACAAAGCCTAAAACACTTTTCCTGGAGTGTTTTACTGTGACACAACTTCAGAACACTTTTCCTGGAGTGTTTTACTGTGACACAACTTCAGAACACTTTTCCTGGAGTGCTTCACTGTGATACTAACTCCAGAACACTTTTAGTGCATTGCTTCACTGTGATATTACCTCCAGAACACTTTTCCTGAAGTGCTTCACTGTGATACTAACTCCAAAACACTTTTCCGGGAGTGCTTCACTGTGATACTAACCCTAAATCACATTTCCTGGAGTGCTTCACTGTGATACTAACTCCAAAACACTTTTCCTGGAGTGCTTCACTGTGATACTAACCCTAAAACACATTTCCTGGAGTGCTTCACTGTGATACTAACTCAAAAACACTTTTCCTGGAGTGCTTTACTGTGATAGTAATTCCAAAACACTTTTCCTGCAGTGCATCACTGTGATACTAATTCCAGAACACTTTTCCTGCAGTGCCTCACTGTGATACTAACCCTAAAACACTTTTCCTGGAGTGTTTTACTGTGATAATAACTCCAGAACACTTTTCCTGGAGTGCTTCACTGTGATACTAACTCCAGAACACTTTTAGTGCATTGCTTCACTGTGATATTACCTCCAGAACACTTTTCCTGAAGTGCTTCACTGTGATTCTAACTACAAAACACTTTTCCTTGAGTGCTTCACTGTGATACTACCTCCAGAACACTTTTTGCTAGAGTGCGTCACTGTGATACTAACCCTAACACACTTTTCCTGGAGTGCTTCTCTGTGATACTAACCCCAAAACACTTTTCCTGGAGTCCTTCACTGTGATACTAATTTCAGAACACTTTTCCTCGAGTGCTTCACTGTGAGACTAACCCTAAAACGCTTTTCCTGGAGTGCTTCACTGTGATACGAACTCCAAAACACTTTTCCCAGAGTGCCTCACCGTGGTACTAACTCCAAAATACTTTTCCTGGTGTGCTTCACTGTGAGCGTTACCGTAAAACCATTTTCCTGGAGTGCTTCACTGTGAGAGTAACCCCAAAACACTTTTCCTGGAGTGCTTCACTGCGATACTAACTCGAAAACGCTGGTCCCACAGTGCTTCACTGTGATACTAACTACAAAACACTTTTCCTGTAGTGCTTCCCTGTGATACAAACTCCAAAACATTCTTCCTGGAGTGTTTCCCTGTGATACTCCCTCCAAAACACTTTTCCTGGAGTCCCTCACTGTGATACTAACACTAAAACAATTTTCCTGGAATGTTTTACTGTGATACTAACTCCAGAATAATTTCCCTGGAGTGCTTCACTGTGATACTAATTCCAGAACACTTTTCCTGGAGTGCTTCACTGTGATACTAACCGTAAAACACTTTTCCTTGAGTGTTTTACTGTAATACTAACTCCAAAACACATTTCCTGGAGTGAATCAATGTGATACTAATTCCAGAATACTTTTCCTGGAGTGCTTCACTATGATACTAACCCGAAAACACATTTCCTGGAGTGCTTCACTGTGATACTAACTCCAGAACAATTTTCCTGGAGTGCTTCACTGTGATTCTAATTCCAGAACACTTTTCCTGGAGTGTATCACTTTGATACTAATGCCAGAACATTTTCCTGGAGTGCTTCACTGTGATACTAACCCGAAAACATATTGCCTGGAGAGCTTCACTGCGATACTAACTCCAAAACACCTTTCCTGGAGTGAATCACTGTGATACTAATTCCAGAACACTTTACCTGGAGTGCTTCACCGTGATACGAACCGTAAAGCATTTTTCCTTGAGTGCTTCACTGTGAGACTAGCTCCAAACGCTTTTTCTGGAGTGCTTCACTGTGATATTAACCCTAAAACACATTTCCTGGAGGGCTTCACTGTGATACTAACTCGAAAACGCTGTTCCCAGAGTGCTCCACTGTGATACTAACTCCAAAACATTCTTCCTGGAGCGCTTCCCAGTGATACTAACTCCAAAACACTTTTCCTGGAGTGCATCACTGTGATACTAATTACAGAACACTTTTCCTTTGAGTGCTTTACTGTGATACCAACCCTAAAACACTTTTCCTGGAGTGCTTCACTGTGAGAGTAACCCCAAAACACTTTTCCTGGAGTGCTTCACTGCGATACTAACTCGAAAACGCTGTTTCCACACTGCTTCACTGTGATACTAACTCCAAAACACTTTTCCTGTAGTGCTTCACTGTGATACAAACTCCAAAACATTCTTCCTGGAGTGTTTCCCTGTGATACTACCTCCAAAACACTTTTCCTGGAGTGCTTCACTGCGATACAAGCTCCAAAACACTTTTCCTGGAGTGCATCACTGTGATACTATCTCCAGAACACTTTTCTTGGAGTCCCTCACTGTGATACTAACCCTAAAACAATTTTCCTGGAATGTTTTACTGTGATACTAACTCCAGAATAATTTTCCTGGAGTGCTTCACTGTGATACTAACTCCAAAACACTTTTCCTGGAGTGCTTCACTGTGATACAAACTCCAAAACACTTTTCCTGGAGTGCTTCACTGTGATACTAATTCCAGAACACTATTCCTGCAGTGCCTCACTGTGATACTAACCGTAAAACACTTTTCCTTGAGTGCATCATTGTCATACTAAATCCAAAACACATTTCCTGGAGTGAATCAAGGTGATACTAATTCCAGAACACTTTTCCTGGAGTGCTTCACTGTGATACTAACCCGAAAACACATTTCCTGGAGTGCTTCACTGTGATACTAACTCCAGAACAATTTTCCTGGAGTGCTTCACTGTGATACTAATTCCAGAACACTATTCCTGGAGTGTATCACTTTGATACTAATTCCAGAACATTTTCCTAAAGTGCGACACTGTGATACAAACCCTAAAACACTGTTCCTGGAGTGTTTTACTGTGATACTAACTCCAAAACACTTTTCCTGGAGTGCTTCACTGTGATACTAACTCCAAAACACTCTTCCTGGAGTGCTTCACTGTGATACTAACCCTAAAACACTTTTCCTGGAATGTTTTACTGTGATACTAACTCCAGAATACTTTTCCTGGAGTGCTTCACTGTGATACTAACTCCAAAACACTTTTCCTGGAGTGCATCACTGCGATACTAATTCCAGAACACTTTTCCTAGAGTGCTTCACTGCGATATTAACCAAAAAAAAAAAATTCCTTGAGTGCTTCACTGTGATACTAGCTCCAAAACACTTTTCCTGGAGTGAATCACTGTGATACTAATTCCAGAACACTTTTCCTGGTGTGGTTGACTGTGATACTAACCCTAAAACACTTATCCTGGAGTGCATCACTGTGATACTAATTTTAATGTGCGACACTGTGATACTAACCCGAAAACATATTTCCTGGAGACCTTCACTGCGATATTAACTCCAAAACACTTTTCCTGGAGTGCTTCACTTTGGATACTAGCTCCAAAACACCTTTCCTGGAGTGCATCACTGTGATACTAATTCCAGAACACTTTAACTGGAGTGCTTCACTGTGATACTAACCGTAAAGTATTTTTCCTTGAGTGCTTCACTGTGATACTAGCTCCAAACGACTTTTCCTGGAGTGCATCACTGTGATACTAGCTCCAAAACACTTTTCCTGGAGTGCATCACTGTGATATTACCTCCAGAACACTTTTCCTGGAGTGTTCTGGAGGTGGTATCACTGGAGTGCTTCACTGTGATACTAACCCTGAAAACGCTTTTCCTGGAGTGCTTCACTGTGATACTAACTGCAAAACACTTTTCCTGGAGTGCTTCACTGTGATACTACCACTAAAACATTTTTCCTGGAGTGCGTCACTGTGATATTAGCTCCAAAACACTTTTCCTGGAGTGCATCACTGTGATACTAATTCCAGAACACTTTTTCTTGGAGTGCTTCACTGTGATACAAACCCTAAAACATTGTTCCTGGAGTGTTTTACTGTGATACTAACTCCAGAATAATTTTCCTGGAGTGCTTCACTGTGATACTAACTCCAAAACACTCTTCCTGGAGTGCTTCACTGTGATACTAACCCTAAAACACTTTTCCTGGAGTGTTTTACTGTGATACTAATTCCAGAATACTATTCCTGGAGTGCCTCACTGTGATACTAACCGTAAAACACTTTTCCTTGAGTGCATCATTGTCATACTAAATCCAAAACACATTTCCTGGAGTGAATCAAGGTGATACTAATTCCAGAACACTTTTACTGGAGTGCTTCACTGTGATACTAACCCGAAAACACATTTCCTGGAGTGCTTCACTGTGATACTAACTCCAGAACAATTTTCCTGGAGTGCTTCACTGTGATACTAATTCCAGAACACTATTCCTGGAGTGTATCACTTTGATACTAATTCCAGAACATTTTCCTAAAGTGCGACACTGTGATACTAACCCGAAAACATATTTCCTGGAGACCTTCACTGCGATACTAACTCCAAAACACTTTTCCTGGAGTGCTTCACTTTGGATACTAGCTCCAAAACACTTTTCCTGGAGTGCATCACTGTGATACTAATTCCAGAACACTTTAACTGAAGTGCTTCACTGTGATACTAAACGTAAAGCATTTTTCCTTGAGTGCTTCACTGTGATACTAGCTCCAAACGACTTTTCCTGGAGTGCATCACTGTGATACTAGCTCCAAAACACTTTTCCTGGAGTGCATCACTGTGATACCACCTCCAGAACACTTTTCCTGGAGTGTTTCACTGTGATACTAACCCTAAAACACTTTTCCTGGAGTGCGTCACTGTGATACTACCACTAAAACATTTTTCCTGGAGTGCGTCACTGTGATATTAGCTCCAAAACACTTTTCCTGGAGTGCATCACTGTGATACTAATTCCAGAACACTTTTTCTTGGAGTGCTTCACTGTGATACAAACCCTAAAACAGTGTTCCTGGAGTGTTTTACTGTGATACTAACTCCAAAACACTTCTCCTGGAGTGCTTCACTGTGATACTACCACTAAAACATTTTTCCTGGAGTGCGTCACTGTGATATTAGCTCCAAAACACTTTTCCTGGAGTGCATCACTGTGATACTAATTCCAGAACACTTTTTCTTGGAGTGCTTCACTGTGATACAAACCCTAAAACACTGTTCCTGGAGTGTTTTACTGTGATACTAACTCCAAAACACTTTTCCTGGAGTGCTTCACTGTGATACTAACTCCAAAACACTCTTCCTGGAGTGCTTCACTGTGATACTAACCCTAAAACACATTTCCTGGAGTGTTTTACTGTGATACTAACTCCAGAATACTTTTCCTGGAGTGCTTCACTGTGATACTAACTTCAAAACACATTTCCTGGAGTGCATCACTGCGATACTAATTCCAGAACACTTTTCCTTGAGTGCTTCACTGTGATACTCGCTCCAAAACACTTTTCCTGGTGTGAATCACTGTGATACTAATTCCAGAACACTTTTCCTGGTGTGGTTCACTGTGATACTATCCCTAAAACACTTATCCTGGAGTGCATCACTGCGATACTAGCTCCAAAACACTTTTCCTGGCGTGCATCACTGTGATACTAATTCCAGAACACTTTTCCTGGAGTGCATCACTGTGATACTAATTCCAGAACATTTTCCTCGAGTGCATCACTGTGAGACTAACCCTAAAATACTTTTCCTGCAGTGCTTCACCGGGATACTAACTCCAAAATACATTTCCTGGAGTGCTTCACTGTGAGAGTAACCCAAAAACGCTTTTCCTGGAGTGCTTCACTGCGATACTAACTCGAAAACGCTGTTCCCACACTGCTTCACTGTGATACAAACTCCAAAACATTCTTCCTGGAGTGTTTCCCTGTGATATTCCCTCCAAAACACTTTTCCTGGAGTCCCTCACTGTGATACTAACACTAAAACAATTTTCCTGGAATGCTTTACTGTGACACTAACTCTAGAATAATTTTCCTGGAGTGCTTCACTGTGATACTAATTCCAGAACACTTTTCCTGGAGTGCTTCACTATGATACTAACTCCAGAACAATTTTCCTGGAGTGCTTCACTGTGATGCTAATTCCAGAACACTTTTCCTGGAGTGTATCACATTGATACTAACGCCAGAACATTTTCCTGGAGTGCGACACTGTGATACTAACCCGAAAACATATTTCCTGGAGAGCTTCACTGCGATACTAGCTCCAAAACACTTTTCCTGGAGTGCATCACTGTGATACTAATTCCAGAACACTTTACCTGGAGTGCTTCACTGTGATACTAACCCTAAAACACTTTTCCAGGAGTGTTTTACTGTGATATTAACTCCACAACACTTTTCCTGGAGTGCTTCACTGTGATACTAGCTCCAAAACACTTTTCCTGGAGTGCATCACTGCGATACTAATTCCAGAACACTTTACCTGGAGTGCTTCACTGTGATACGAACTGTAAAACACTTTTCCTTGAGTGCTTCACTGTGATACTAGCTCCAAAACACTTTTCCTGGAGGGCATCACTGTGATACTAATTCCAGAACACTTTTCCTGGAGTGCTTCACTGTGATATGAACCCGAAAACACTTTTCCTGGAGTGCATCACTGTGATACTAATTCCAGAATATTTTCCTGGAGTGCGTCACTGTGATACTAACCCTAAAACACATTTCCTGGAGTGCTTCACTGTGATACTAACTCAAAAACACTTTTCCTGGAGTGCTTTACTGTGATAGTAATTCCAAAACACTTTTCCTGCAGTGCATCACTGTGATACTAATTCCAGAACACTTTTCCTTGGAGTGCTTCACTGTGATACTAACCCTAAAACACTTTTCCTGGAGTGTTTTACTGTGATACTAACTCCAGAACACTTTTCCTGGAGTGCTTCACTGTGATACTAACTCCAAAACACTCTTCCTGGAGTGCTTCACTGTGATCCTAACCCTAAAACTCTTTTCCTGGAGTGCTTCACTGTGATACTAACACCAAAACACTTTTCCCAGAGTGCTTCACTGTGATACTAACTCGAAAACGCTGTTCCCAGAGTGCTCCACTGTGATACTAACTCCAAAACATTCTTCCTGGAGTGCTTCCCTGTGATACTAACTCCAAAACACTTTTCCTGGAGTGCATCACTGTGATACTAATTACAGAACACTTTTCCTTCGAGTGCTTTACTGTGATACTAACCCTAAAACATTTTCCTGGAGTGCTTCACTGTGAGAGTAACCCCAAAACACTTTTCCTGGAGTGCTTCACTGCGATACTAACTCGAAAACGCTGTTCCCACACTGCTTCACTGTGATACTAACTCCAAAACAATTTTCCTGGAGTGCATCACTGTGATACTGATTCCGGAACACTTTTCCTTGGAGTGCTTCACTGTGATACCAACTCGAAAATGCTGTTCCCAGAGTGCATCACTGTGATACTAACTCCAAAACATTCTTCCTGGAGTGCTTCCCTGTGATACTAACTCCAAAACACTTTTCCTGGAGTGCTTTACTGTGATACTAACACTAAAACACTCTTCCTGGAGTGCTTCACTGTGATACAAACTCCAAAACATTCTTCCTGGAGTGCTTCACTGTGATACCAGCACCAAAACACTTTTCCTGGAGTGCATCACTGCGATACTAATTCCAGAACACTTTTCCTTGGAGTGCTTCACTGTGATACAAACCCTAAAACCCTTTTCCTGGAGTGTTTTACTGTGATACAAACTTCAGAACACTTTTCGTGGAGTGCTTCACTGTGATACTAACTCAAAAAAACTTTTCCTGGAGTGCTTCAGTGTGATACCAGCACCAAAACACTTTTCCTGGAGTGCATCACTGCGATACTAATTCCAGAACACTTTTCCTGGAGTGCTTCACTGTGATACGAGCTTCAAAACACTTTTCCTGGAGTGCTTCAGTGTGATACCAGCACCAAAACACTTTTCCTGGAGTGCATCACTGCGATACTAAATCCAGAACACTTTTCCTGGAGTGCTTCACTGTGATACAAGCTCCAAAACACTTTTCCTGGAGTGCATCACTGTGATACTAATTCCGGAACACTTTTCCTTGGAGTGCTTCACTGTGATACCAACTCGAAAATGCTGTTCCCAGAGTGCATCACTGTGATACTAACTCCAAAACATTCTTCCTGGAGTGCTTCCCTGTGATACTAACTCCAAAACACTTTTCCTGGACTGCTTTACTGTGATACTAACACTAAAACACTCTTCCTGGAGTGCTTCACTGTGATACGAACTCCAAAACATTCTTCCTGGAGTGCTTCACTGTGATACCAGCACCAAAACACTTTTCCTGGAGTGCATCACTGCGATACTAATTCCAGAACACTTTTCCTTGGAGTGCTTCACTGTGATACAAACCCTAAAACCCTTTTCCTGGAGTGTTTTACTGTGATACGAACTTCAGAACACTTTTCGTGGAGTGCTTCACTGTGATACTAACTCAAAAAAACTTTTCCTGGAGTGCTTCAGTGTGATACCAGCACCAAAACACTTTTCCTGGAGTGCATCACTGCGATACTAAATCCAGAACACTTTTCCTGGAGCGCTTCACTGTGATACAAGCTCCAAAACACTTTTCCTGGAGTGCTTCACTGTGATACGAACCCTAAAACCCTTTTCCTGGAGTGCATCACTCTGATACTAATTCCAGAACATTTTCCTGGAGTGCTTCACTGTGATACTCACTCCAAAACACTTTTCCTGGAGTGCTTCACTGCGATACCATCTCCAAAACACTTTTCCTGGCGTGCATCACTGTGATACTAATTCCAGAACACTTTTCCTGGTGTGCATCACTGTGATACTAATTCCAGAACATTTTCCTCGAGTGCATCACTGTGAGACTAACCCTAAAATACTATTCCTGCAGTGCTTCACCGGGATACTAACTACAAAATACATTTCCTGGAGTGCTTCACTGTGAGAGTAACCCAAAAACGCTTTTCCTGGAGTGCTTCACTGCTATACTAACTCGAAAACGCTGTTCCCACACTGCTTCACTGTGATACAAACTCCAAAACATTCTTCCTGGTGTGTTTCCCTGTGATATTCCCTCCAAAACACTTTTCCTGGAGTCCCTCACTGTGATACTAACACTAAAACAATTTTCCTGGAATGCTTTACTGTGATACTAACTCCAGAATAATTTTCCTGGAGTGCTTCACTGTGATACTAATTCCAGAACACTTTTCCTGGAGTGCTTCACTATGATACTAACTCCAGAACAATTTTCCTGGAGTGCTTCACTGTGATGCTAATTCCAGAACACTTTTCCTGGAGTGTATCACATTGATACTAATGCCAGAACATTTTCCTGGAGTGCGACACTGTGATACTAACCCGAAAACATATTTCCTGGAGAGCTTCACTGCGATACTAACACCAAAACACTTTTCCTGGAGTGCTTCACTGTGATACTAGCTCCAAAACACTTTTCCTGGAGTGCATCACTGCGATACTAATTCCAGAACACTTTACCTGGAGTGCTTCACTGTGATACGAACTGTAAAACACTTTTCCTTGAGTGCTTCACTGTGATACTAGCTCCAAAACACTTTTCCTGGAGGGCATCACTGTGATACTAATTCCAGAACACTTTTCCTGGAGTGCTTCACTGTGATACGAACCCGAAAACACTTTTCCTGGAGTGCATCACTGTGATACTAATTCCAGAATATTTTCCTGGAGTGCGTCACTGTGATACTAACCCTAAAACACATTTCCTGGAGTGCTTCACTGTGATACTAACTCAAAAACAATTTTCCTGGAGTGCTTTACTGTGATAGTAATTCCAAAACACTTTTCCTGCAGTGCATCACTGTGATACTAATTCCAGAACACTTTTCCTTGGAGTGCTTCACTGTGATACTAACCCTAAAACACTTTTCCTGGAGTGTTTTACTGTGATACTAACTCCAGAACACTTTTCCTGGAGTGCTTCACTGTGATACTAACTCCAAAACACTCTTCCAGGAGTGCTTCACTGTGATCCTAACCCTAACACACTTTTCCTGGAGTGCTTCTCTGTGATACTAACTCCAAAACATTTTACCTGGAGTCCTTCACTGTGATACTAATTCCAGAACACTTTTCCTCGAGTGCTTCACTATGATCCTAACCCTAAAACGCTTTTCCTGGAGTGCTTCACTGTGATACTAACACCAAAACACTTTTCCCAGAGTGCTTCACTGTGATACTAACTCGAAAACGCTGTTCCCAGAGTGCTCCACTGTGATACTAACTCCAAAACATTCTTGCTGGAGTGCTTCCCTGTGATACTAACTCCAAAACACTTTTCCTGGAGTGCATCACTGTGATACTAATTACAGAACACTTTTCCTTCGAGTGCTTTACTGTGATACTAACCCTAAAACATTTTCCTGGAGTGCTTCACTGTGAGAGTAACCCCAAAACACTTTTCCTGGAGTGCTTCACTGCGATACTAACTCGAAAACGCTGTTCCCACACTGCTTCACTGTGATACTAACTCCAAAACAATTTTCCTGGAGTGCATCACTGTGATACTAATTCCGGAACACTTTTCCTTGGAGTGCTTCACTGTGATACCAACTCGAAAATGCTGTTCCCAGAGTGCATCACTGTGATACTAACTCCAAAACATTCTTCCTGGAGTGCTTCCCTGTGATACTAACTCCAAAACACTTTTCTTGGAGTGCTTTACTGTGATACTAACACTAAAACACTCTTCCTGGAGTGCTTCACTGTGATACGAACTCCAAAACATTCTTCCTGGAGTGCTTCCCTGTGATACTAACTCCAAAACACTTTTCCTGGAGTGCATCACTGTGATACTAATTCCAGAACACTTTTTCTGGAGTGCCTCACTGTGATACTAACGGTAAGACACTTTTCCTTGAGTGCTTCACTGTCATACTAGCTCCAAAACACATTTCCTGAAGTGCATCACTGCGATACTAATTCCAGAACACTTTTCCTGGAGTGCTTCACTGTGATACGAGCTCCAAAACACTTTTCCTGGAGTGCTTCAGGGTGATACCAGCACCAAAACACTTTTCCTGGAGTGCATCACTGCGATACTAATTCCAGAACACTTTTCCTGAAGTGCTTCACTTTGATACAAGCTCCAAAACACTTTTCCTGGAGTGCTTCACTGTGATACGAACCCGAAAACCCTTTTCCTGGAGTGCATCACTGTGATACTAATTCCAGAACATTTTCCTCGAGTGCATCACTGTGCTACTACCCCTAAGACGCTTTTCCTGGAGTGTTTTACTGTTATTCTCACTCCAAAACACATTTCCTAGAGTGCTTCACTGTGATACTAATTCCAGAACACTTTTCCTGGAGTGCTTCACTGCGATACTAACTCGAAAACGCTGTTCCCACACTGCTTCACTGTGATACTAACTCCAAAACAATTTTCCTGGAGTGCATCACTGTGATACTAATTCCGGAACACTTTTCCTTGGAGTGCTTCACTGTGATACCAACTCGAAAATGCTGTTCCCAGAGTGCATCACTGTGATACTAACTCCAAAACATTCTTCCTGGAGTGCTTCCCTGTGATACTAACTCCAAAACACTTTTCCTGGAGTGCTTTACTGTGATACTAACACTAAAACACTCTTCCTGGAGTGCTTCACTGTGATACAAACTCCAAAACATTCTTCCTGGAGTGCTTCACTGTGATACCAGCACCAAAACACTTTTCCTGGAGTGCATCACTGCGATACTAATTCCAGAACACTTTTCCTTGGAGTGCTTCACTGTGATACAAACCCTAAAACCCTTTTCCTGGAGTGTTTTACTGTGATACAAACTTCAGAACACTTTTCGTGGAGTGCTTCACTGTGATACTAACTCAAAAAAACTTTTCCTGGAGTGCTTCACTGTGATACCAGCACCAAAACACTTTTCCTGGAGTGCATCACTGCAATACTAATTCCAGAACACTTTTCCTGGAGTGCTTCACTGTGATACGAGCTTCAAAACACTTTTCCTGGAGTGCTTCAGTGTGATACCAGCACCAAAACACTTTTCCTGGAGTGCATCACTGCGATACTAAATCCAGAACACTTTTCCTGGAGTGCTTCACTGTGATACAAGCTCCAAAACACTTTTCCTGGAGTGCATCACTGTGATACTAATTCCGGAACACTTTTCCTTGGAGTGCTTCACTGTGATACCAACTCGAAAATGCTGTTCCCAGAGTGCATCACTGTGATACTAACTCCAAAACATTCTTCCTGGAGTGCTTCCCTGTGATACTAACTCCAAAACACTTTTCCTGGACTGCTTTACTGTGATACTAACACTAAAACACTCTTCCTGGAGTGCTTCACTGTGATACGAACTCCAAAACATTCTTCCTGGAGTGCTTCACTGTGATACCAGCACCAAAACACTTTTCCTGGAGTGCATCACTGCGATACTAATTCCAGAACACTTTTCCTTGGAGTGCTTCACTGTGATACAAACCCTAAAACCCTTTTCCTGGAGTGTTTTACTGTGATACGAACTTCAGAACACTTTTCGTGGAGTGCTTCACTGTGATACTAACTCAAAAAAACTTTTCCTGGAGTGCTTCAGTGTGATACCAGCACCAAAACACTTTTCCTGGAGTGCATCACTGCGATACTAAATCCAGAACACTTTTCCTGGAGCGCTTCACTGTGATACAAGCTCCAAAACACTTTTCCTGTAGTGCTTCACTGTGATACGAACCCTAAAACCCTTTTCCTGGAGTGCATCACTCTGATACTAATTCCAGAACATTTTTCTGGAGTGCTTCACTGTGATACTTACTCCAAAACACTTTTCCTGGAGTGCTTCACTGCGATACTATCTCCAAAACACTTTTCCTGGCGTGCATCACTGTGATACTAATTCCAGAACACTTTTCCTGGTGTGCATCACTGTGATACTAATTCCAGAACATTTTCCTCGAGTGCATCACTGTGAGACTAACCCTAAAATACTATTCCTGCAGTGCTTCACCGGGATACTAACTCCAAAATACATTTCCTGGAGTGCTTCACTGTGAGAGTAACCCAAAAACGCTTTTCCTGGAGTGCTTCACTGCTATACTAACTCGAAAACGCTGTTCCCACACTGCTTCACTGTGATACAAACTCCAAAACATTCTTCCTGGTGTGTTTCCCTGTGATATTCCCTCCAAAACACTTTTCCTGGAGTCCCTCACTGTGATACTAACACTAAAACAATTTTCCTGGAATGCTTTACTGTGATACTAACTCCAGAATAATTTTCCTGGAGTGCTTCACTGTGATACTAATTCCAGAACACTTTTCCTGGAGTGCTTCACTATGATACTAACTCCAGAACAATTTTCCTGGAGTGCTTCACTGTGATGCTAATTCCAGAACACTTTTCCTGGAGTGTATCACATTGATACTAATGCCAGAACATTTTCCTGGAGTGCGACACTGTGATACTAACCCGAAAACATATTTCCTGGAGAGCTTCACTGCGATACTAACACCAAAACACTTTTCCTGGAGTGCTTCACTGTGATACTAGCTCCAAAACACTTTTCCTGGAGTGCATCACTGCGATACTAATTCCAGAACACTTTACCTGGAGTGCTTCACTGTGATACGAACTGTAAAACACTTTTCCTTGAGTGCTTCACTGTGATACTAGCTCCAAAACACTTTTCCTGGAGGGCATCACTGTGATACTAATTCCAGAACACTTTTCCTGGAGTGCTTCACTGTGATACGAACCCGAAAACACTTTTCCTGGAGTGCATCACTGTGATACTAATTCCAGAATATTTTCCTGGAGTGCGTCACTGTGATACTAACCCTAAAACACATTTCCTGGAGTGCTTCACTGTGATACTAACTCAAAAACAATTTTCCTGGAGTGCTTTACTGTGATAGTAATTCCAAAACACTTTTCCTGCAGTGCATCACTGTGATACTAATTCCAGAACACTTTTCCTTGGAGTGCTTCACTGTGATACTAACCCTAAAACACTTTTCCTGGAGTGTTTTACTGTGATACTAACTCCAGAACACTTTTCCTGGAGTGCTTCACTGTGATACTAACTCCAAAACACTCTTCCAGGAGTGCTTCACTGTGATCCTAACCCTAACACACTTTTCCTGGAGTGCTTCTCTGTGATACTAACTCCAAAACATTTTACCTGGAGTCCTTCACTGTGATACTAATTCCAGAACACTTTTCCTCGAGTGCTTCACTATGATCCTAACCCTAAAACGCTTTTCCTGGAGTGCTTCACTGTGATACTAACACCAAAACACTTTTCCCAGAGTGCTTCACTGTGATACTAACTCGAAAACGCTGTTCCCAGAGTGCTCCACTGTGATACTAACTCCAAAACATTCTTGCTGGAGTGCTTCCCTGCGATACTAACTCCAAAACACTTTTCCTGGAGTGCATCACTGTGATACTAATTACAGAACACTTTTCCTTCGAGTGCTTTACTGTGATACTAACCCTAAAACATTTTCCTGGAGTGCTTCACTGTGAGAGTAACCCCAAAACACTTTTCCTGGAGTGCTTCACTGCGATACTAACTCGAAAACGCTGTTCCCACACTGCTTCACTGTGATACTAACTCCAAAACAATTTTCCTGGAGTGCATCACTGTGATACTAATTCCGGAACACTTTTCCTTGGAGTGCTTCACTGTGATACCAACTCGAAAATGCTGTTCCCAGAGTGCATCACTGTGATACTAACTCCAAAACATTCTTCCTGGAGTGCTTCCCTGTGATACTAACTCCAAAACACTTTTCTTGGAGTGCTTTACTGTGATACTAACACTAAAACACTCTTCCTGGAGTGCTTCACTGTGATACGAACTCCAAAACATTCTTCCTGGAGTGCTTCCCTGTGATACTAACTCCAAAACACTTTTCCTGGAGTGCATCACTGTGATACTAATTCCAGAACACTTTTTCTGGAGTGCCTCACTGTGATACTAACGGTAAGACACTTTTCCTTGAGTGCTTCACTGTCATACTAGCTCCAAAACACATTTCCTGAAGTGCATCACTGCGATACTAATTCCAGAACACTTTTCCTGGAGTGCTTCACTGTGATACGAGCTCCAAAACACTTTTCCTGGAGTGCTTCAGGGTGATACCAGCACCAAAACACTTTTCCTGGAGTGCATCACTGCGATACTAATTCCAGAACACTTTTCCTGAAGTGCTTCACTTTGATACAAGCTCCAAAACACTTTTCCTGGAGTGCTTCACTGTGATACGAACCCGAAAACCCTTTTCCTGGAGTGCATCACTGTGATACTAATTCCAGAACATTTTCCTCGAGTGCATCACTGTGCTACTACCCCTAAGACGCTTTTCCTGGAGTGTTTTACTGTTATTCTCACTCCAAAACACATTTCCAAGAGTGCTTCACTGTGATACTAATTCCAGAACACTTTTCCTCGAGTGCTTCACTGTGAGACTAACCCGAAAACACTTATCCTGCAGTGCTTCACCGGGATACTAACTCCAAAATACTTTTCCTGGAGTGCTTCACTGTGAGAGTAACCCTAAAACGCTTTTCCTGGAGTGCTTCACTGTGATACTAATTTGAAAATGATGTTCCCAGAGTGCTTCAATGTGATACTAACTCCAAAACATTCTTCCTGGAGTGCTTCCCTGTGATACTAACTCCAAAACACTCTTCCTGGAGTGCTTTACTGTGAAATTAACACTAAAACACTCTTCCTGGAGTGCTTACTTGTGATACTAACTCCAAAAAATTTTTCCTGGAGTGCTTCACTGTGATACTAGCTCCAAAACACTTTTCCTGGAGTGCATCACTGTGATACTAATTCCAGAACACTTTTCCTAGAGTGCTTCACTGCGATATTAACCAAAAAAAAAAATTTCCTTGAGTGCTTCACTGTGATACTAGCTCCAAAACACTTTTCCTGAAGTGAATCACTGTGATACTAATTCCAGAACACTTGTCCTGGTGTGGTTCACTGTGATACTAACCCTAAAACACTTATCCTGGAGTGCATCACTGTGATACTAATGCCAGAACATTTTCCTGGAGTATTTCACTGTCATACTAACCGAAAACACATTTCCTGGAGTGCGTCACTGTGATACTAACTCCAAAACACTTTTCCTGGAGTGCTTCACTTTGATACTAGCTCCAAAACACTTTTCCTGGAGTGCTTCACTGTGATACTAACTCCAAAACATTCTTCCTGGAGTGCTTCCCTGTGATACTAACACTAAAACACTCTTCCTGGAGTGCATCACTGCGATACAAATTCCAAAACACTTTTCCTTGGAGTGCTTCACTGTGATACAAACCGTAAAACACTTTTCCTGGAGTGTTTTACTATGATACTAACTCCAAACCACTTTTCCTGGAGTGCTTCACTGTGATACTAACTCCAGAATACTTTTCCAGGAGTGCTTCACTGTGATACTAACTCCAAACCACTTTTCCTGGAGTGCTTCACTGTGATACTAACTCCAAAACACTTTTCCTGGAGTGCATCACTGTGATACTAATTCCGGAAAACTTTTCCTTGGAGTGCGTCACTGTGATACCAACTCGAAAATGCTGTTCCCAGAGTGCTTCACTGTGATACTAACTCCAAAACATTCTTCCTGGAGTGCTTCCCTGTGATATTAACTCCAAAACACTTTTCCTGGAGTGCTTTACTGTGATACTAACACTAAAACACTCTTCCTGGAGTGCTTCACTGTGATACTAGCTCCAAAACACTCTTCCTGGAGTGCTTCACTGTGATACTAGCTCCAAAACACTTTTCCTGGAGTATTTCACTGTGATACTTACCCTAAAACATTTTCCTGGAGTGCTTCACTGTGATACTAACTCGAAAACACTTTTCTTAGGGTGTTTTACTGTGATACTAACTCCAGGACACTTTTCCTGGAGTGCTTTCCTGTATTACTAACCGTAAAACACATTTCCTGGAGTCTTTACTGTGACACTAACTCCAGAACACTTTTCCTGCAGTGCATCACTGTGATACTAATTCCAGAACACTTTACCTGGAGTGCTTCACTGTGATACTAACCGTAAAGCATTTTTCCTTGAGTGCTTCACTGTGATACTAGCACCAAAAGAATTTTTATGGAGTGCATCACTGTGACACTAATTGAAGAACACTTTTCGTCGAGCGCTTCACGGTGAGACTAACCCTAAAACGCTTTTCCTGGAGTGCTTCACTGTGATACTAACCCTAAAACGCTTTTCCTGGAGTGCTTCACTGTGATACTAACTCCAGAACACTTTTCCTTGGAGTGCATCACTGTGATACTAACACTAAAACACTCTTCCTGGAGTGCTTTACTGTGATACTAACACTAAAACACTCTTCCTGGAGTGCTTCACTGTGATACTAGCTCCAAGACACTTTTCCTGGAGTGCGTCACTGCGATACTAATTCCAGAACACTTTTCCTTGGAGTGCTTCACTGTGATACTAACTCGAAAACGCTGTTCCCAGAGTGCTTCACTGTGATACTAACTCCAAAACATTCTTCCTGGAGTGCTTCCCTGTGAGACTAACTCCAAATCACTTTTCCTGGAGTGCTTTACTGTGAAACTAACACTAAAACACTCTTCCTGAAGTGCTTCACTGTGATACTCGCTCCAAAACCCTCTTCCTGTAGTGCTTCACTGTGATACTAGCTCCAAAACACTTTTCCTGGAGTGCTTCACTGCGAGACTAGCTCCAAAACACTTTTCCTGGAGTGCTTCACTGTGATACTAGCTCCAAAACACTTTTCCTGGAGTGTTTTACTGTGATACTAACTCCAAAACACATTTCCTAGAGTGCTTCACTGTGATACTAATTCCAGAACACTTTTCCTCGAGTGCTACACTGTGAGACTAACCCTAAAATACTTTTCCTGCAGTGCTTCACCGGGATACTAACTCCAAAATACATTTCCTGGAGTGCTTCACTGTGAGAGTAACCCAAAAACGCTTTTCCTGGAGTGCTTCACTGTGAGAGTAACCCTAAAACGCTTTTCCTGGAGTGCTTCACTGTGATACTAATTTGAAAACGATGTTCCCAGAGTGCTTCAATGTGATACTAACTCCAAAACACTCTTCCTGGAGTGCTTTACTGTGAAATTAACACTAAAACACTCTTCCTGGAGTGCTTCACTGTGATACTAACTCCAAAACATTTTTCCTGGAGTGCTTCACTGTGATACTAGCTCCAAAACACTTTTCCTGGAGTGCATCACTGTGATACTAATTCCAGAACACTTTTCCTTGTAGTGCTTCACTGTGATACAAAGCCTAAAACACTTTTCCTGGAGTGTTTTACTGTGATACTAACTCCAGAACACTTTTCCTGGAGTGCTTCACTGTGATATTACCTCCAGAACACTTTTCCTGGAGTGCATCACTGTGATACTAACCCTAAAACACTTTTCCTGGAGTGTTTTACTGTGATACTAACTCCAGAATACTTTTCCGGGAGTGCTTCACTGTGATACTAATTCCACAACACTTTACCTGGAGTGCATCACTGTGATACTAACCGTAAAACACTTTTCCTTGAGTGCTTCACTGTGATACTAGCTCCAAAACACTTTTCCTGGAGGGCATCACTGTGATACGAATTCCAGAACACTTTTCCTGGAGTGCTTCACTGTGATACGAACCCTAAAACACTTTTCCTGGAGTGCATCACTGTGATACTAATTCCAGAACATTTTCCTGGAGTTCGTCACTGTGATACTAACCACAGAACACTTTTCCTGGAGTGCTTCACTGTGATACTACCTCCAGAACACTTTTCCTGGAGTGCATCACTGTGATACTAACCCTAAAACACTTTTCCTGGAGTGCTTCACTGTGATACTAACTCCAAAACACTTTTCCCAGAGTGCTTCACCGTGATACTAACTCCAAAATACTTTTCCTGGTGTGCTTCACTGTGAGCGTTACCGTAAAACACTTTTCCTTGAGTGCTTCACTGTGATACTAGCTCCAAAACACTTTTCCTGCAGTGCATCACTGTGATACTAAGTCCAGAACACTTTTCCTTGGAGTGCTTCACTGTGATATTAACCCTAAAACGCTTTTCCTGGAGTGTTTTACTGTGATACTAACTCCAGAATACTTTTCCTGGAGTATTTCACTGTGATACTAACCCAAAAACATTTTCCTGGAGTGCTTCACTGTGATACTAAGTCCAGAACACTTTTCCTGGAGTGCTTCACTGTGATACTAACCACAGAACACTTTTCCTGGAGTGCTTCACTGTGATACTAACTCCAGAATACTTTTCCTGGAGTATTTCACTGTGATACTAACCCAAAAACATTTTCCTGGAGTGCTTCACTGTGATACTAACTCGAAAACACTTTTCTTAGGGTGTTTTACTGTGTTACTAACTCCAGAACACTTTTCCTGGAGTGCTTTCCTGTATTACTAACCGTAAAACACATTTCCTGGAGTGCTTCACTGTGATACTAACTCGAAAACACTTTTCTTAGGGTGTTTTACTGTGATACTAACTCCAGAACACTTTTCCTGGAGTGCTTTCCTGTATTACTAACCGTAAAACACATTTCCTGGAGTGCTTCACTGTGATAATAACCGTAAACACTTTTCCTGGAGTGCTTCACTGTGATACTAACTCCAAAACACTTTTCCTGGAGTGCTTCACTGCGATACTAGCTCCAAAACAGTTTTCCTGGAGTGCATCACTGTGATACTAATTCCAGAACACTTTTCATGGAATGCATCACTGTGATACTAATTCCAGAACATTTTCCTGGAGTGCATCATTGTGATAGGGGGGTAGGTATAGGGCAGATGTTAGGGGTAGGTTCTTTACTCAGCGAGTCGTGAGTTCATGGAATGCTCTGCCAGTAGCAGTGGTGGACTCTCCCTCATTATGGGCATTTAAGCGGGCATTGGATAGGCATATGGAGGATAGTGGGCTAGTGGAGGTTAGGTGGGCTTGGATCGGCGCAACATTGAGGGCCGAAGGGCCTGTGCGCTGTATTCTTCAATGATCTATGTTCTATGATAATAACCCTAAGACACTTTTCCTGGAGTGTTTTACTGTGATACTAACTCCAAAACACTTTTCCTAGGGTGCTTCACTGTGATACTAATTCCAGAACACTTTTCCTCGAGTGCTTCACTGTGAGACTAACCCTAAAACAGTTTTCCAGGAGTGCTTCACTGTGATACTAACCGTAAACACTTTTCCTGGAGTGCTTCACTGTGATACTAGCTCCAAAACACTTTTCCTGGAGTGCATCACTGTGATACTAATTCCAGAACACTTTTCCTTGGAGTGCTTCACTGTGATACAAACCCTAAAACACTTTTCCTGGAGTGTTTTACTGTGATACTAACTCCACAATACTTTTCCTGGAGTGCTTAACTGTGATACTAACCGTAAAACATTTTGCCTGGAGTGCTTCAGTGCGATACTAACCCTAAAACACTTTTCCTGGAGTACATCACTGTGATACTAACTCTAGAATACTTTTCCTGGAGTGCTTCACTGTGATACTAACTCCAAAACACTTTTCCTGGAGTGCTTCACTGTGATACTAGCTCCAAAACACTTTTCCTGGAGTGCATCACTGTGATACTAATTCCAGAACACTTTTCCTTGGAGTGCTTCACTGTGATACAAACCTTAAAACCGTTTTCCTGGAGTGTTTTACTGTGATACGAACTTCAGTACACTTTTCGTGGAGTGCTTCACTGTGATACTAACTCAAAAAAACTTTTCCTGGAGTGCTTCACTGTGATACCAGCACCAAAACACTTTTCCTGGAGTGCATCACTGCGATACTAATTCCAGAACACTTTTCCTGGAGTGCTTCACTGTGATACGAGCTCCAAAACACTTTTCCTGGAGTGCTTCACAGTGATACCAGCACCAAAACATTTTTCCTGGAGTGCATCACTGCGATACTAATTCCAGAACACTTTTCCTGGAGTGCTTCACTGTGATACGAGCTCCAAAACACTTTTCCTGGAGTGCTTCACTGTGATACCAGCACCAAAACACTTTTCCTGGAGTGCATCACTGAGATACTAATTCCAGAACACTTTTCCTTGGAGTGCTTCACTGTGATACAAACCCTAAAACCCTTTTCCTGGAGTGTTTTACTGTGATATGAACTTCAGAACACTTTTCGTGGAGTGCTTCACTGTGATACTAACTCAAAAAAACTTTTCCTGGAGTGCTTCACTGTGATACCAGCACCAAAACACTTTTCCTGGAGTGCATCACTGCGATACTAATTCCAGAACACTTTTCCTGGAGTGCTTCACTGTGATACCAGCACCAAAACACTTTTCCTGGAGTGCATCACTGCGATACTAATTCCAGAACACTTTTCCTGGAGTGCTTCACTGTGATACTAACACTAAAACACTCTTCCTGGAGTGCTTCACTGTGATACTAGCTCCAAGACACTTTTCCTGGAGTGCGTCACTGCGATACTAATTCCAGAACACTTTTCCTTGGAGTGCTTCACTGTGATACTAACTCGAATACGCTGTTCCCAGAGTGCTTCACTGTGATACTAACTCCAAAACATTCTTCCTGGAGTGCTTCCCTGTGATACTAACTCCAAATCACTTTTCCTGGAGTGCTTTACTGTGAAACTAACACTAAAACACTCTTCCTGAAGTGCTTCACTGTGATACTCGCTCCAAAACACTCTTCCTGTAGTGCTTCACTGTGATACTAGCTCCAAAACACTTTTCCTGGAGTGCTTCACTGCGAGACTAGCTCCAAAACACTTTTCCTGGAGTGCATCACTGTGATACTAGCTCCAAAACACTTTTCCTGGAGTGTTTTACTGTGATACTAACTCCAAAACACATTTCCTAGAGTGCTTCACTGTGATACTAATTCCAGAACACTTTTCCTCGAGTGCTACACTGTGAGACTAACCCTAAAATACTTTTCCTGCAGTGCTTCACCGGGATACTAACTCCAAAATACATTTCCTGGAGTGCTTCACTGTGAGAGTAACCCAAAAACGCTTTTCCTGGAGTGCTTCACTGTGAGAGTAACCCTAAAACGCTTTTCCTGGAGTGCTTCACTGTGATACTAATTTGAAAACGATGTTCCCAGAGTGCTTCAATGTGATACTAACTCCAAAACATTCTTCCTGGAGTGCTTCCCTGTGATACTAACTCCAAAACACTCTTCCTGGAGTGCTTTACTGTGAAATTAACACTAAAACACTCTTCCTGGAGTGCTTCACTGTGATACTAACTCCAAAACATTTTTCCTGGAGTGCTTCACTGTGATACTAGCTCCAAAACACTTTTCCTGGAGTGCATCACTGTGATACTAATTCCAGAACACTTTTCCTTGTAGTGCTTCACTGTGATACAAAGCCTAAAACACTTTTCCTGGAGTGTTTTACTGTGATACTAACTCCAGAACACTTTTCCTGGAGTGCTTCACTGTGATATTACCTCCAGAACACTTTTCCTGGAGTGCATCACTGTGATACTAACCCTAAAACACTTTTCCTGGAGTGTTTTACTGTGATACTAACTCCAGAATACTTTTCCGGGAGTGCTTCACTGTGATACTAATTCCACAACACTTTACCTGGAGTGCATCACTGTGATACTAACCGTAAAACACTTTTCCTTGAGTGCTTCACTGTGATACTAGCTCCAAAACACTTTTCCTGGAGGGCATCACTGTGATACGAATTCCAGAACACTTTTCCTGGAGTGCTTCACTGTGATACGAACCCTAAAACACTTTTCCTGGAGTGCATCACTGTGATACTAATTCCAGAACATTTTCCTGGAGTGCGTCACTGTGATACTAACTTCAGAACACTTTTCCTGGAGTGCTTTACTGTGATACTACCTCCAGAACACTTTTGCTGGAGTGCATCACTGTGATACTAACCCTAAAACACTTTTCCTGGAATGCTTCACTGTGATACTAACTCCAAAACACTTTTCCCAGAGTGCTTCACCGTGATACTAACTCCAAAATACTTTTCCTGGTGTGCTTCACTGTGAGCGCTACCGTAAAACACTTTTCCTTGAGTGCTTCACTGTGATACTAGCTCCAAAACACTTTTCCTGCAGTGCATCACTGTGATACTAAGTCCAGAACACTTTTCCTTGGAGTGCTTCACTGTGATACAAGCTCCAAAACACTTTTCCTGGAGTGCTTCACAGTGATACCAGCACCAAAACACTTTTCCTGGAGTGCATCACTGTGATACTAATTCCACAACACTTTACCTGGAGTGCATCACTGTGATACTAACCGTAAAACACTTTTCCTTGAGTGCTTCACTGTGATACTAGCTCCAAAACACTTTTCCTGGAGGGCATCACTGTGATACGAATTCCAGAACACTTTTCCTGGAGTGCTTCACTGTGATACAAGCTCCAAAACACTTTTCCTGGAGTGCTTCACAGTGATACCAGCACCAAAACACTTTTCCTGGAGTGCATCACTGCGATACTAATTCCAGAACACTTTTCCTGGAGTGCTTCACTGTGATACGAGCTCCAAAACACTTTTCCTGGAGTGCTTCACTGTGATACCAGCACCAAAACACTTTTCCTGGAGTGCATCACTGCGATACTAATTCCAGAACACTTTTCCTTGGAGTGCTTCACTGTGATACAAACCCTAAAACCCTTTTCCTGGAGTGTTTTACTGTGATATGAACTTCAGAACACTTTTCGTGGAGTGCTTCACTGTGATACTAACTCAAAAAAACTTTTCCTGGAGTGCTTCACTGTGATACCAGCACCAAAACACTTTTCCTGGAGTGCATCACTGCGATACTAATTCCAGAACACTTTTCCTGGAGTGCTTCACTGTGATACTAACACTAAAACACTCTTCCTGGAGTGCTTCACTGTGATACTAGCTCCAAGACACTTTTCCTGGAGTGCGTCACTGCGATACTAATTCCAGAACACTTTTCCTTGGAGTGCTTCACTGTGATACTAACTCGAATACGCTGTTCCCAGAGTGCTTCACTGTGATACTAACTCCAAAACATTCTTCCTGGAGTGCTTCCCTGTGATACTAACTCCAAATCACTTTTCCTGGAGTGCTTTACTGTGAAACTAACACTAAAACACTCTTCCTGAAGTGCTTCACTGTGATACTCGCTCCAAAACACTCTTCCTGTAGTGCTTCACTGTGATACTAGCTCCAAAACACTTTTCCTGGAGTGCTTCACTGCGAGACTAGCTCCAAAACACTTTTCCTGGAGTGCATCACTGTGATACTAGCTCCAAAACACTTTTCCTGGAGTGTTTTACTGTGATACTAACTCCAAAACACATTTCCTAGAGTGCTTCACTGTGATACTAATTCCAGAACACTTTTCCTCGAGTGCTACACTGTGAGACTAACCCTAAAATACTTTTCCTGCAGTGCTTCACCGGGATACTAACTCCAAAATACATTTCCTGGAGTGCTTCACTGTGAGAGTAACCCAAAAACGCTTTTCCTGGAGTGCTTCACTGTGAGAGTAACCCTAAAACGCTTTTCCTGGAGTGCTTCACTGTGATACTAATTTGAAAACGATGTTCCCAGAGTGCTTCAATGTGATACTAACTCCAAAACATTCTTCCTGGAGTGCTTCCCTGTGATACTAACTCCAAAACACTCTTCCTGGAGTGCTTTACTGTGAAATTAACACTAAAACACTCTTCCTGGAGTGCTTCACTGTGATACTAACTCCAAAACATTTTTCCTGGAGTGCTTCACTGTGATACTAGCTCCAAAACACTTTTCCTGGAGTGCATCACTGTGATACTAATTCCAGAACACTTTTCCTTGTAGTGCTTCACTGTGATACAAAGCCTAAAACACTTTTCCTGGAGTGTTTTACTGTGATACTAACTCCAGAACACTTTTCCTGGAGTGCTTCACTGTGATATTACCTCCAGAACACTTTTCCTGGAGTGCATCACTGTGATACTAACCCTAAAACACTTTTCCTGGAGTGTTTTACTGTGATACTAACTCCAGAATACTTTTCCGGGAGTGCTTCACTGTGATACTAATTCCACAACACTTTACCTGGAGTGCATCACTGTGATACTAACCGTAAAACACTTTTCCTTGAGTGCTTCACTGTGATACTAGCTCCAAAACACTTTTCCTGGAGGGCATCACTGTGATACGAATTCCAGAACACTTTTCCTGGAGTGCTTCACTGTGATACGAACCCTAAAACACTTTTCCTGGAGTGCATCACTGTGATACTAATTCCACAATACTTTTCCTGGAGTGCGTCACTGTGATACTAACTTCAGAACACTTTTCCTGGAGTGCTTCACTGTGATACTACCTCCAGAACACTTTTGCTGGAGTGCATCACTGTGATACTAACCCTAAAACACTTTTCCTGGAATGCTTCACTGTGATACTAACTCCAAAACACTTTTCCCAGAGTGCTTCACCGTGATACTAACTCCAAAATACTTTTCCTGGTGTGCTTCACTGTGAGCGTTACCGTAAAAAACTTTTCCTTGAGTGCTTCACTGTGATACTAGCTCCAAAACACTTTTCCTGCAGTGCATCACTGTGATACTAAGTCCAGAACACTTTTCCTTGGAGTGCTTCACTGTGATACAAGCTCCAAAACACTTTTCCTGGAGTGCTTCACAGTGATACCAGCACCAAAACACTTTTCCTGGAGTGCTTCACTGCGATACTAATTCCAGAACACTTTTCCTGGAGTGCTTCACTGTGATACGAGCTCCAAAACACTTTTCCTGGAGTGCTTCACAGTGATACCAGCACCAAAACACTTTTCCTGGAGTGCATCACTGCGATACTAATTCCAGAACACTTTTCCTGGAGTGCTTCACTGTGATACGAGCTCCAAAACACTTTTCCTGGAGTGCTTCACTGTGATACCAGCACCAAAACACTTTTCCTGGAGTGCATCACTGAGATACTAATTCCAGAACACTTTTCCTTGGAGTGCTTCACTGTGATACAAACCCTAAAACCCTTTTCCTGGAGTGTTTTACTGTGATATGAACTTCAGAACACTTTTCGTGGAGTGCTTCACTGTGATACTAACTCAAAAAAACTTTTCCTGGAGTGCTTCACTGTGATACCAGCACCAAAACACTTTTCCTGGAGTGCATCACTGCGATACTAATTCCAGAACACTTTTCCTGGAGTGCTTCACTGTGATACCAGCACCAAAACACTTTTCCTGGAGTGCATCACTGCGATACTAATTCCAGAACACTTTTCCTGGAGTGCTTCACTGTGATACTAACACTAAAACACTCTTCCTGGAGTGCTTCACTGTGATACTAGCTCCAAGACACTTTTCCTGGAGTGCGTCACTGCGATACTAATTCCAGAACACTTTTCCTTGGAGTGCTTCACTGTGATACTAACTCGAATACGCTGTTCCCAGAGTGCTTCACTGTGATACTAACTCCAAAACATTCTTCCTGGAGTGCTTCCCTGTGATACTAACTCCAAATCACTTTTCCTGGAGTGCTTTACTGTGAAACTAACACTAAAACACTCTTCCTGAAGTGCTTCACTGTGATACTCGCTCCAAAACACTCTTCCTGTAGTGCTTCACTGTGATACTAGCTCCAAAACACTTTTCCTGGAGTGCTTCACTGCGAGACTAGCTCCAAAACACTTTTCCTGGAGTGCATCACTGTGATACTAGCTCCAAAACACTTTTCCTGGAGTGTTTTACTGTGATACTAACTCCAAAACACATTTCCTAGAGTGCTTCACTGTGATACTAATTCCAGAACACTTTTCCTCGAGTGCTACACTGTGAGACTAACCCTAAAATACTTTTCCTGCAGTGCTTCACCGGGATACTAACTCCAAAATACATTTCCTGGAGTGCTTCACTGTGAGAGTAACCCAAAAACGCTTTTCCTGGAGTGCTTCACTGTGAGAGTAACCCTAAAACGCTTTTCCTGGAGTGCTTCACTGTGATACTAATTTGAAAACGATGTTCCCAGAGTGCTTCAATGTGATACTAACTCCAAAACATTCTTCCTGGAGTGCTTCCCTGTGATACTAACTCCAAAACACTCTTCCTGGAGTGCTTTACTGTGAAATTAACACTAAAACACTCTTCCTGGAGTGCTTCACTGTGATACTAACTCCAAAACATTTTTCCTGGAGTGCTTCACTGTGATACTAGCTCCAAAACACTTTTCCTGGAGTGCATCACTGTGATACTAATTCCAGAACACTTTTCCTTGTAGTGCTTCACTGTGATACAAAGCCTAAAACACTTTTCCTTGAGTGCTTCACTGTGATACTAGCTCCAAAACACTTTTCCTGCAGTGCATCACTGTGATACTAAGTCCAGAACACTTTTCCTTGGAGTGCTTCACTGTGATACAAGCTCCAAAACACTTTTCCTGGAGTGCTTCACAGTGATACCAGCACCAAAACACTTTTCCTGGAGTGCATCACTGTGATACTAATTCCACAACACTTTACCTGGAGTGCATCACTGTGATACTAACCGTAAAACACTTTTCCTTGAGTGCTTCACTGTGATACTAGCTCCAAAACACTTTTCCTGGAGGGCATCACTGTGATACGAATTCCAGAACACTTTTCCTGGAGTGCTTCACTGTGATACAAGCTCCAAAACACTTTTCCTGGAGTGCTTCACAGTGATACCAGCACCAAAACACTTTTCCTGGAGTGCATCACTGCGATACTAATTCCAGAACACTTTTCCTGGAGTGCTTCACTGTGATACGAGCTCCAAAACACTTTTCCTGGAGTGCTTCACTGTGATACCAGCACCAAAACACTTTTCCTGGAGTGCATCACTGCGATACTAATTCCAGAACACTTTTCCTTGGAGTGCTTCACTGTGATACAAACCCTAAAACCCTTTTCCTGGAGTGTTTTACTGTGATATGAACTTCAGAACACTTTTCGTGGAGTGCTTCACTGTGATACTAACTCAAAAAAACTTTTCCTGGAGTGCTTCACTGTGATACCAGCACCAAAACACTTTTCCTGGAGTGCATCACTGCGATACTAATTCCAGAACACTTTTCCTGGAGTGCTTCACTGTGATACTAACACTAAAACACTCTTCCTGGAGTGCTTCACTGTGATACTAGCTCCAAGACACTTTTCCTGGAGTGCGTCACTGCGATACTAATTCCAGAACACTTTTCCTTGGAGTGCTTCACTGTGATACTAACTCGAATACGCTGTTCCCAGAGTGCTTCACTGTGATACTAACTCCAAAACATTCTTCCTGGAGTGCTTCCCTGTGATACTAACTCCAAATCACTTTTCCTGGAGTGCTTTACTGTGAAACTAACACTAAAACACTCTTCCTGAAGTGCTTCACTGTGATACTCGCTCCAAAACACTCTTCCTGTAGTGCTTCACTGTGATACTAGCTCCAAAACACTTTTCCTGGAGTGCTTCACTGCGAGACTAGCTCCAAAACACTTTTCCTGGAGTGCATCACTGTGATACTAGCTCCAAAACACTTTTCCTGGAGTGTTTTACTGTGATACTAACTCCAAAACACATTTCCTAGAGTGCTTCACTGTGATACTAATTCCAGAACACTTTTCCTCGAGTGCTACACTGTGAGACTAACCCTAAAATACTTTTCCTGCAGTGCTTCACCGGGATACTAACTCCAAAATACATTTCCTGGAGTGCTTCACTGTGAGAGTAACCCAAAAACGCTTTTCCTGGAGTGCTTCACTGTGAGAGTAACCCTAAAACGCTTTTCCTGGAGTGCTTCACTGTGATACTAATTTGAAAACGATGTTCCCAGAGTGCTTCAATGTGATACTAACTCCAAAACATTCTTCCTGGAGTGCTTCCCTGTGATACTAACTCCAAAACACTCTTCCTGGAGTGCTTTACTGTGAAATTAACACTAAAACACTCTTCCTGGAGTGCTTCACTGTGATACTAACTCCAAAACATTTTTCCTGGAGTGCTTCACTGTGATACTAGCTCCAAAACACTTTTCCTGGAGTGCATCACTGTGATACTAATTCCAGAACACTTTTCCTTGTAGTGCTTCACTGTGATACAAAGCCTAAAACACTTTTCCTGGAGTGTTTTACTGTGATACTAACTCCAGAACACTTTTCCTGGTGTGCTTCACTGTGATATTACCTCCAGAACACTTTTCCTGGAGTGCATCACTGTGATACTAACCCTAAAACACTTTTCCTGGAGTGTTTTACTGTGATACTAACTCCAGAATACTTTTCCGGGAGTGCTTCACTGTGATACTAATTCCACAACACTTTACCTGGAGTGCATCACTGTGATACTAACCGTAAAACACTTTTCCTTGAGTGCTTCACTGTGATACTAGCTCCAAAACACTTTTCCTGGAGGGCATCACTGTGATACGAATTCCAGAACACTTTTCCTGGAGTGCTTCACTGTGATACAAGCTCCAAAACACTTTTCCTGGAGTGCTTCACAGTGATACCAGCACCAAAACACTTTTCCTGGAGTGCATCACTGCGATACTAATTCCAGAACACTTTTCCTGGAGTGCTTCACTGTGATACGAGCTCCAAAACACTTTTCCTGGAGTGCTTCACTGTGATACCAGCACCAAAACACTTTTCCTGGAGTGCATCACTGCGATACTAATTCCAGAACACTTTTCCTTGGAGTGCTTCACTGTGATACAAACCCTAAAACCCTTTTCCTGGAGTGTTTTACTGTGATATGAACTTCAGAACACTTTTCGTGGAGTGCTTCACTGTGATACTAACACTAAAACACTCTTCCTGGAGTGCTTCACTGTGATACTAGCTCCAAGACACTTTTCCTGGAGTGCGTCACTGCGATACTAATTCCAGAACACTTTTCCTTGGAGTGCTTCACTGTGATACTAACTCGAATACGCTGTTCCCAGAGTGCTTCACTGTGATACTAACTCCAAAACATTCTTCCTGGAGTGCTTCCCTGTGATACTAACTCCAAATCACTTTTCCTGGAGTGCTTTACTGTGAAACTAACACTAAAACACTCTTCCTGAAGTGCTTCACTGTGATACTCGCTCCAAAACACTCTTCCTGTAGTGCTTCACTGTGATACTAGCTCCAAAACACTTTTCCTGGAGTGCTTCACTGCGAGACTAGCTCCAAAACACTTTTCCTGGAGTGCATCACTGTGATACTAGCTCCAAAACACTTTTCCTGGAGTGTTTTACTGTGATACTAACTCCAAAACACATTTCCTAGAGTGCTTCACTGTGATACTAATTCCAGAACACTTTTCCTCGAGTGCTACACTGTGAGACTAACCCTAAAATACTTTTCCTGCAGTGCTTCACCGGGATACTAACTCCAAAATACATTTCCTGGAGTGCTTCACTGTGAGAGTAACCCAAAAACGCTTTTCCTGGAGTGCTTCACTGTGAGAGTAACCCTAAAACGCTTTTCCTGGAGTGCTTCACTGTGATACTAATTTGAAAACGATGTTCCCAGAGTGCTTCAATGTGATACTAACTCCAAAACATTCTTCCTGGAGTGCTTCCCTGTGATACTAACTCCAAAACACTCTTCCTGGAGTGCTTTACTGTGAAATTAACACTAAAACACTCTTCCTGGAGTGCTTCACTGTGATACTAACTCCAAAACATTTTTCCTGGAGTGCTTCACTGTGATACTAGCTCCAAAACACTTTTCCTGGAGTGCATCACTGTGATACTAATTCCAGAACACTTTTCCTTGTAGTGCTTCACTGTGATACAAAGCCTAAAACACTTTTCCTGGAGTGTTTTACTGTGATACTAACTCCAGAACACTTTTCCTGGAGTGCTTCACTGTGATATTACCTCCAGAACACTTTTCCTGGAGTGCATCACTGTGATACTAACCCTAAAACACTTTTCCTGGAGTGTTTTACTGTGATACTAACTCCAGAATACTTTTCCGGGAGTGCTTCACTGTGATACTAATTCCACAACACTTTACCTGGAGTGCATCACTGTGATACTAACCGTAAAACACTTTTCCTTGAGTGCTTCACTGTGATACTAGCTCCAAAACACTTTTCCTGGAGGGCATCACTGTGATACGAATTCCAGAACACTTTTCCTGGAGTGCTTCACTGTGATACGAACCCTAAAACACTTTTCCTGGAGTGCATCACTGTGATACTAATTCCAGAACATTTTCCTGGAGTGCTTCACTGTGATACTACCTCCAGAACACTTTTGCTGGAGTGCATCACTGTGATACTAACCCTAAAACACTTTTCCTGGAGTGCTTCACTGTGATGCTAATTCCAGAACACTTTTCCTGGAGTGTATCACATTGATACTAATGCCAGAACATTTTCCTGGAGTGCGACACTGTGATACTAACCCGAAAACATATTTCCTGGAGAGCTTCACTGCGATACTAACACCAAAACACTTTTCCTGGAGTGCTTCACTTTGGATACTAGCTCCAAAACACTTTTCCTGGAGTGCATCACTGTGATACTAATTCCAGAACACTTTACCTGGAGTGCTTCACTGTGATACTAACCGTAAAGCATTTTTCCTTGAGTGCTTCACTGTGATACTAGCTCCAAACGCTTTTCCTGGAGTGCTCCACTGTGATATTAACCCTAAAACACTTTTCCTGGAGTGCTTCACTGTGATACTAACTCGAAAACGCTGTTCCCAGAGTGCTCCACTGTGATACTAACTCCAAAACATTCTTCCTGGAGTGCTTTCCTGTGATACGAACTCCAAAACACTTTTCCTGGAGTGCATCACTGTGATACTAATTACAGAACACTTTTCCTTCGAGTGCTTTACTGTGATACTAACCCTAAAACACTTTTCCTGGAGTGCTTCACTGTGAGAGTAACCCCAATACACTTTTCCTGGAGTGCTTCACTGCGATAATAACTCGAAAACACTGTTCCCACAGTGCTTCACTGTGATACTAACTCCAAAACACTTTTCCTGTAGTGCTTCACTGTGATACAAACTCCAAAACATTCTTCCTGGAGTGTTTCCCTGTGATACTACCTCCAAAACACTTTTCCTGGAGTGCTTCACTGCGATACTAGCTCCAAACGACTTTTCCTGGAGCGCATCACTGTGATACTATCTCCAGAACACTTTTCCTGGAGTCACTCACTGTGATACTAACCCTAAAACAATTTTCCTGGAATGTTTTACTGTGATACTAACTCCAGAATAATTTTCCTGGAGTGCTTCACTGTGATACAAACTCCAAAACACTTTTCCTTGAGTGCATCACTGTGATACTAGCTCCAAAACACATTTCCTGGAGTGAATCAATGTGATACTAATTTTAGAACACTTTTCCTGGAGTGCTTCACTGTGATACTAACCCGAAAACACATTTCCTGTAGTGCTTCACTGTGATACTAATTCCAGAACACTTTTCCTGGAGTGTATCACTTTGATACTAATTCCAGAACATTTTCCTGGAGTGCGACACTGTGATACTAACCCGAAAACATATTTCCTGGAGACCTTCACTGCGATACTAACTCCAAAACACTTTTCCTGGAGTGCTTCACTTTGGATACGAGCTCCAAAACACTTTTCCTGGAGTGCATCACTGTGATACTAATTCCAGAACACTTTAAGTGGAGTGCTTCACTGTGATACTAACCGTAAAGCATTTTTCCTTGAGTGCTTGACTGTGATACTAGCTCCAAACGACTTTTCCTGGAGTCCCTCACTGTGATACTAACCCTCAAACAATTTTCCTGGAATGTTTTACTGTGATACTAACTCCAGAATAATTTTCCTGGAGTGCTTCACTGTGATACTAACTCCAAAACACTTTTTGCGAGAGTGCGTCACTGTGATACTAACCCTAACACACTTTTCCTGGAGTGCTTCTCTGTGATACTAACCCCAAAACACATTTCCTGGAGTCCTTCACTGTGATACTAATTCCAGAACACTTTTCCTCGAGTGCTTCACTGTGAGACTAACCCTAAAACGCTTTTCCTGGAGTGCTTCACTGTGATACTAACTCCAAAACACTTTTCCCAGAGTGCTTCACTGTGAGACTAACCCTAAAACGCTTTTCCTGGAGTGCTTCACTGTGATACTAACTCCAAAACACTTTTCCCAGAGTGCTTCACCGTGATACTAACTCCAAAACACTTTTCCTGGTGTGCTTCACTGTGAGCGTTACCGTAAAACGCTTTTCCTGGAGTGCTTCACTGTGATACTAACCCTAAAACACTTTTCCTGGAGAGCTTCACTGTGATACTAACTCGAAAACGCTGTTCCCAGAGTGCTCCACTGTGATACTAACTCCAAAACATTCTTCCTGGAGTGCTTCCCTGTGATACTAACTCCAAAACACTTTTCCTGGAGTGCATCACTGTGATACGAATTACAGAACACTTTTCCTTGGAGTGCTTTACTGTGATACTAACCCTAAAACATTTTCCTGGAGTGCTTCACTGTGAGAGTAACCCCAAAACACTTTTCCTGGAGTGCTTCACTGCGATACTAACTCGAAAACGCTGTTCCCACACTGCTTCACTGTGATACTAACTCCAAAACATTCTTCCTGTAGTGCTTCACTGTGATTCAAACTCCAAAACATTCTTCCTGGAGTGTTTCCCTGTGATACTCCCTCCAAAACATTCTTCCTGGAGTGCTTCCCTGTGATACTAACTCCAAAACACTTTTCCTGGAGTGCATCACTGTGATACTAATTACAGAACACTTTTCCTTCGAGTGCTTTCCTGTGATACTAACCCTAAAACATTTTCCTGCATTGCTTCACTGTGAGAGTAACCCCAAAACACTTTTCCTTGAGTGCTTCACTGTGATACTAGCTCCAAAACACTTTTCCTGGAGGGCATCACTGTGATACGAATTCCAGAACACTTTTCCTGGAGTGCTTCACTGTGATACGAACCCTAAAACACTTTTCCTGGAGTGCATCACTGTGATACTAATTCCAGAACATTTTCCTGGAGTGCTTCACTGTGATACTACCTCCAGAACACTTTTGCTGGAGTGCATCACTGTGATACTAACCCTAAAACACTTTTCCTGGAGTGCTTCACTGTGATGCTAATTCCAGAACACTTTTCCTGGAGTGTATCACATTGATACTAATGCCAGAACATTTTCCTGGAGTGCGACACTGTGATACTAACCCGAAAACATATTTCCTGGAGAGCTTCACTGCGATACTAACACCAAAACACTTTTCCTGGAGTGCTTCACTTTGGATACTAGCTCCAAAACACTTTTCCTGGAGTGCATCACTGTGATACTAATTCCAGAACACTTTACCTGGAGTGCTTCACTGTGATACTAACCGTAAAGCATTTTTCCTTGAGTTCTTCACTGTGATACTAGCTCCAAACGCTTTTCCTGGAGTGCTCCACTGTGATATTAACCCTAAAACACTTTTCCTGGAGTGCTTCACTGTGATACTAACTCGAAAACGCTGTTCCCAGAGTGCTCCACTGTGATACTAACTCCAAAACATTCTTCCTGGAGTGCTTTCCTGTGATACGAACTCCAAAACACTTTTCCTGGAGTGCATCACTGTGATACTAATTACAGAACACTTTTCCTTCGAGTGCTTTACTGTGATACTAACCCTAAAACACTTTTCCTGGAGTGCTTCACTGTGAGAGTAACCCCAATACACTTTTCCTGGAGTGCTTCACTGCGATAATAACTCGAAAACACTGTTCCCACAGTGCTTCACTGTGATACTAACTCCAAAACACTTTTCCTGTAGTGCTTCACTGTGATACAAACTCCAAAACATTCTTCCTGGAGTGTTTCCCTGTGATACTACCTCCAAAACACTTTTCCTGGAGTGCTTCACTGCGATACTAGCTCCAAACGACTTTTCCTGGAGCGCATCACTGTGATACTATCTCCAGAACACTTTTCCTGGAGTCACTCACTGTGATACTAACCCTAAAACAATTTTCCTGGAATGTTTTACTGTGATACTAACTCCAGAATAATTTTCCTGGAGTGCTTCACTGTGATACAAACTCCAAAACACTTTTCCTTGAGTGCATCACTGTGATACTAGCTCCAAAACACATTTCCTGGAGTGAATCAATGTGATACTAATTCCAGAACACTTTTCCTGGAGTGCTTCACTGTGATACTAACCCGAAAACACATTTCCTGTAGTGCTTCACTGTGATACTAATTCCAGAACACTTTTCCTGGAGTGTATCACTTTGATACTAATTCCAGAACATTTTCCTGGAGTGCGACACTGTGATACTAACCCGAAAACATATTTCCTGGAGACCTTCACTGCGATACTAACTCCAAAACACTTTTCCTGGAGTGCTTCACTTTGGATACGAGCTCCAAAACACTTTTCCTGGAGTGCATCACTGTGATACTAATTCCAGAACACTTTAAGTGGAGTGCTTCACTGTGATACTAACCGTAAAGCATTTTTCCTTGAGTGCTTGACTGTGATACTAGCTCCAAACGACTTTTCCTGGAGTCCCTCACTGTGATACTAACCCTCAAACAATTTTCCTGGAATGTTTTACTGTGATACTAACTCCAGAATAATTTTCCTGGAGTGCTTCACTGTGATACTAACTCCAAAACACTTTTTGCGAGAGTGCGTCACTGTGATACTAACCCTAACACACTTTTCCTGGAGTGCTTCTCTGTGATACTAACCCCAAAACACATTTCCTGGAGTCCTTCACTGTGATACTAATTCCAGAACACTTTTCCTCGAGTGCTTCACTGTGAGACTAACCCTAAAACGCTTTTCCTGGAGTGCTTCACTGTGATACTAACTCCAAAACACTTTTCCCAGAGTGCTTCACTGTGAGACTAACCCTAAAACGCTTTTCCTGGAGTGCTTCACTGTGATACTAACTCCAAAACACTTTTCCCAGAGTGCTTCACCGTGATACTAACTCCAAAACACTTTTCCTGGTGTGCTTCACTGTGAGCGTTACCGTAAAACGCTTTTCCTGGAGTGCTTCACTGTGATACTAACCCTAAAACACTTTTCCTGGAGAGCTTCACTGTGATACTAACTCGAAAACGCTGTTCCCAGAGTGCTCCACTGTGATACTAACTCCAAAACATTCTTCCTGGAGTGCTTCCCTGTGATACTAACTCCAAAACACTTTTCCTGGAGTGCATCACTGTGATACGAATTACAGAACACTTTTCCTTGGAGTGCTTTACTGTGATACTAACCCTAAAACATTTTCCTGGAGTGCTTCACTGTGAGAGTAACCCCAAAACACTTTTCCTGGAGTGCTTCACTGCGATACTAACTCGAAAACGCTGTTCCCACACTGCTTCACTGTGATACTAACTCCAAAACATTCTTCCTGTAGTGCTTCACTGTGATTCAAACTCCAAAACATTCTTCCTGGAGTGTTTCCCTGTGATACTCCCTCCAAAACATTCTTCCTGGAGTGCTTCCCTGTGATACTAACTCCAAAACACCTTTCCTGGAGTGCATCACTGTGATACTAATTACAGAACACTTTTCCTTCGAGTGCTTTCCTGTGATACTAACCCTAAAACATTTTCCTGCATTGCTTCACTGTGAGAGTAACCCCAAAACACTTTTCCTAGAGTGCTTCACTGCGATACTAACTCGAAAACGCTGTTCCCACACTGCTTCACTGTGATACAAACTCCAAAACATTCTTCCTGGTGTGTTTCCCTGTGATATTCCCTCCAAAACACTTTTCCTGGAGTCCCTCACTGTGATACTAACTCCAGAATAATTTTCCTGGAGTGCTTCACTGTGATACTAATTCCAGAACACTTTTCCTGGAGTGCTTCACTATGATACTAACTCCAGAACAATTTTCCTGGAGTGCTTCACTGTGATGCTAATTCCAGAACACTTTTCCTGGAGTGTATCACATTGATACTAATGCCAGAACATTTTCCTGGAGTGCGACACTGTGATACTAACCCGAAAACATATTTCCTGGAGAGCCTCACTGCGATACTAACACCAAAACACTTTTCCTGGAGTGCTTCACTTTGGATACTAGCTCCAAAACACTTTTCCTGGAGTGCATCACTGTGATACTAATTCCAGAACACGTTACCTGGAGTGCTTCACTGTGATACTAACCGTAAAGCATTTTTCCTTGAGTGCTTCACTGTGATACTAGCTCCAAACGCTTTTCCTGGAGTGCTCCACTGTGATATTAACCCTAAAACACTTTTCCTGGAGTGCTTCACTGTGATACTAACTCGAAAACGCTGTTCCCAGAGTGCTCCACTGTGATACTAACTCCAAAACATTCTTCCTGGAGTGCTTCCCTGTGATACTAACTCCAAAACACTTTTCCTGGAGTGCATCACTGTGATACTAATTACAGAACACTTTTCCTTCGAGTGCTTTACTGTGATACTAACCCTAAAACACTTTTCCTGGAGTGCTTCACTGTGAGAGTAACCCCAATACACTTTTCCTGGAGTGCTTCACTGCGATAATAACTCAAAAACACTGTTCCCACAGTGCTTCACTGTGATACTAACTCCAAAACACTTTTCCTGTAGTGCTTCACTGTGATACAAACTCCAAAACATTCTTCCTGGAGTGTTTCCCTGTGATACTACCTCCAAAACACTTTTCCTGGAGTGCTTCACTGCGATACTAGCTCCAAACGACTTTTCCTGGAGCGCATCACTGTGATACTATCTCCAGAACACTTTTCCTGGAGTCACTCACTGTGATACTAACCCTAAAACAATTTTCCTGGAATGTTTTACTGTGATACTAACTTCAGAACACTTTTCCTGGAGTGCTTCACTGTGATACTATCTCCAGAACACTTTTCCTGGAGTCCCTCACTGTGATACTAACCCTCAAACAATTTTCCTGGAATGTTTTACTGTGATACTAACTCCAGAATAATTTTCCTGGAGTGCTTCACTGTGATACTAACTCCAAAACACTTTTCCTTGAGTGCATCACTGTGATACTAGCTCCAAAACACATTTCCTGGAGTGAATCAATGTGATACTAATTCCAGAACACTTTTCCTGGAGTGCTTCACTGTGATACTAACCCGAAAACACATTTCCTGTAGTGCTTCACTGTGATACTAATTCCAGAACACTTTTCCTGGAGTGCGACACTGTGATACTAACCCGAAAACATATTTCCTGGAGACCTTCACTGCGATACTAACTCCAAAACACTTTTCCTGGAGTGCTTCACTTTGGATACTAGCTCCAAAACACTTTTCCTGGAGTGCATCACTGTGATACTAATTCCAGAACACTTTAACTGGAGTGCTTCACTGTGATGCTAACCGTAAAGCATTTTTCCTTGAGTGCTTGACTGTGATACGAGCTCCAAACGACTTTTCCTAGAGTGCATCACTGTGATACTCGCTCCAAAACACTTTTCCTGGAGTGCATCACTGTGATACTACCTCCAGAACACTTTTCCTGGAGTGTTTCACTGTGATGCTAACCCTAAAACACTTTTCCTGGAGAGCTTCTCTGTGATACTAACCTCAAAACCCTTTTCATGGAGTGCTTCACTGTGATACTAACTCCAGAACACCTTTCCTGGAGTGCTTCACTGTGATACTAACCCTGAAAACGCTTTTCCTGGAGTGCTTCACTGTGATACTAACTCCAAAACACTTTTCCTGGAGTGCTTCACTGTGATACTAACACAAAAACATTTTTCCTGGAGTGCGTCACTGTGATATTAGCTCCAAAATACTTATCCTGGAGTGCACCTCTGTGATACTAATTCCAGAACACTTTTTCTTGGAGTGCTTTACTGTGATACAAACCCTAAAACACTTTTCCTGGAGTGTTTTACTGTGATACTAACTTCAGAACACTTTTCCTGGAGTGCTTCACTGTGATACTAACTCCAAAACACTTTTCCTGGAGTGCTTCCCTGTGATACTAACTCCAAAATACTCTTCCTGGAGTGCTTTACTGTGAAATTAACACTAAAACACTCTTCCTGGAGTGCTTCACTGTGATACTAACTCCAAAAAAATTTTCCTGGAGTGCTTCACTGTGATACTAGCTCCAAAACACTTTTCCTGGAGTGCATCACTGTGATACTAACTCCAGAACACTTTTCCTTGGAGTGCATCACTGTGATACTAATTCCAAAACACTTTTCCTGGAGTGCTTTACTGTGATACTAACACTAAAACATTTTTCCTGGAGTGAGTCACTGTGATATTAGCTCCAAAACACTTTTCCTGGAGTGCATCACTGTGATACTAATTCCAGAACACTTTTTCTTGGAGTGCATCACTGTGATACAAACCCTAAAACACTTTTCCTGGAGTGTTTTACTGTGATACTAACTTCAGAACACTTTTCCTGGAGTGCTTCACTGTGATACTATCTCCAAAACACTTTTCCTGGAGTGCTTCATTGTGATACTAACTCCAAAACACTCTTCCTGGAGTGCTTTACTGTGAAATTAACACTAAAACACTCTTCCTGGAGTGCTTCACTGTGAAACTAACTCCAAAACATTTTTCCTGGAGTGCTTCACTGTGATCCTAGCTCCAAAACACTTTTCCTGGAGTGCATCACTGCGATACAAATTCCAAAACACTTTTCCTTGGAGTGCATCACTGTGATACAAACCCTAAAACACTTTTCCTGGAGTGTTTTACTGTGATACTAACTTCAGAACACTTTTCCTGGAGTGCTTCACTGTGATACTATCTCCAAAACACTTTTCCTGGAGTGCTTCATTGTGATACTAACTCCAAAACACTCTTCCTGGAGTGCTTTACTGTGAAATTAACACTAAAACACTCTTCCTGGAGTGCTTCACTGTGAAACTAACTCCAAAACATTTTTCCTGGAGTGCTTCACTGTGATCCTAGCTCCAAAACACTTTTCCTGGAGTGCATCACTGCGATACAAATTCCAAAACACTTTTCCTTGGAGTGCATCACTGTGATACAAACCCTAAAACACTTTTCCTGGAGTGTTTTACTGTGATACTAACTTCAGAACACTTTTCCTGGAGTGCTTCACTGTGATACGAACTCCAGAACACTTTTCCTGGAGTGCTTCACTGTGATACTAACCCGAAAACACTTTTCCTGGAGTGCATCACTGCGATACTAATTCCAAAACACTTTTCCTAGAGTGCTTCACTGCGATACTAACCAAAAAAAAAAATTGCTTGAGTGCTCCACTGTGATACTAGCTCCATAACACTTTTCCTGGTGTGCTTCACTGTGATATTAACTCCAGAACACTTTTCCTGGAGTGCTTCACTGTGATACTAATTCCAGAACACTTTTTCTTGGAGTGCTTCACTGTGATACAAACCCTAAAACACTTTTCCTGGAGTGTTTTTCTGTGATACTAACTTCAGAACACTTTTCCTGGAGTGCTTCACTGTGATACTAACTCCAAAACTCTTTTCCTGGAGTGCTTCACTGTGATACTAACCCTAAAACACTTTTCCTGGAATGTTTTACTGTGATACTAACTCCAGAATACTTTTCCTGGAGTGCTTCACTGTGATACTAACTCCAAAACACCTTTCTTGGAATGTTTTACTGTGATACTAACTCCAGAATAATTATACTGGAATGCTTCACTGTGATACAAACTCCAAAACACTTTTCCTGGAGTGCTTCACTGTGATACTAATTCCAGAACACTATTCCTGGAGTGCCTCACTGTGATACTAACCGTAAAACACTTTTCCTTGAGTGCATCACTGTCATACTAGCTCCAAAACACATTTCCTGGAGTGAATCAATGTGATACTAATTCCAGAACACTTTTCCTGGAGTGCTTCACTGTGTTACTAACTCCAGAACAATTTTCCTGGAGTGCTTCACTGTGATACTAATTCCAGAACACTTTTCCTGGAGTGTATCACTTTGGTACTAATTCCAGAACATTTTCCTGGAGTGCTTCACTGTGATACTAACCCGAAAACATATTTCCTGGAGAGCTTCACTGCGATACTAACTCCAAAACACTTTTTCAGGAGTGCTTCACTGTGATACTAACCCTAAAACACTTTTCCTGGAATGTTTTACTGTGATACTAACTCCAGAATACTTTTCCAGGAGTGCTTAAATGTGATACTAGCTCCAAAACACTTTTCCTGGAGTGCATCACTGTGACACTAATTCCAGAACACTTTTCCTGGAGTGCTTCACTGTAATACGAACTCCAAAACACTCTTCCTGGAGCGTTTTACTGTGATACTAACACTAAAACACTCTTCTTGGAGTGCTTCACTGTGATACTAACTCCAAAACATTTTTCCTGGAGTGCTTCACTGTGATATTAGCTCCAAAACACTTTTTCCTGGAGTGCATCACTGTGATACTAATTCCAGAAAACGTTCCTTGGAGTGCTTCACTGTGATACGCGCTTCAAAACACTTTACCTGGAGTGCATCACTGCGATACTAACCCTAAAGTACTTTTCCTTGAGTGCTTCACTGTGATACTAGCTCCAAAAGACTTTTCCTGGAGTGCATCACTGTGATACTAATTCCAGAACACTATTCCTGGAGTGCTTCACTGTGATACTAACTCCAGAACAATTTTCCTGGAGTGCTTCACTGTGATACTAATTCCAGAACACTTTTCCTGGAGTGTATCACTTTGGTACTAATTCCAGAACATTTTCCTGGAGTGCTTCACTGTGATACTAACCCTAAAACATATTTCCTGGAGTGCTTCACTGCGATACTAACTCCAAAACACTTTTCCTGGAATGTTTTACTGTGATACTAACTCCAGAATACTTTTCCACGAGTGCTTAACTGTGATACTAGCTCCAAAACACTTTTCCTGGAGTGCATCACTGTGACACTAATTCCAGAACACTTTTCCTGGAGTGCTTCACTGTAATACGAACTCCAAAACACTCTTCCTGGAGCGTTTTACTGTGATACTAACACTAAAACACTTTTCCTGGAGTGCTTCACTGTGATACTAACTCCAAAACATTTTTCCTGGAGTGCTTCACTGTGATATTAGCTCCAAAACACTTTTCCTGGAGTGCATCACTGTGATACTAATTCCAGAAGACGTTCCTTGGAGTGCTTCACTGTGATACGCGCTTAAAAACACTTTACCTGGAGTGCATCACTGCGATACTAACCCTAAAGTACTTTTCCTTGAGTGCTTCACTGTGATACTAGCTCCAAAAGACTTTTCCTGGAGTGCATCACTGTGATACTAATTCCAGAACAATTTTCCTGGAGTGCTTCACTGTGATACTAACCCTAAAACACTTTTCCTGGAGTGATTCACTGTGATACTAACTCCAAAACACTTTTCCTGGAGTGCTTCACTGTGATACTAGCTCCAAAACACTTTTCCTGGAGTGCATCACAGTGATACTAACTCGAAAACGCTGTTCGCAGAGTGCTTCACTGTGATACTAACTCCAAAACACATTTCCTGGAGTGCTTCACTGTGATACGAACTCCAGAACACTTTTCCTGGAGTGCTTCACTGTGATACTAACTCCAGAACACTTTTCCTGGAGTGCTTCACTGTGATACTAACTCGAAAACGCTGTTCGCAGAGTGCTTCACTGTGATACTAACTCCAAAACATTCTTCCTGGAGTGCTTCCCTGTGATACTAACTCCAGAACACTTTTCCTGGAGTGCTTTCCTGTGATACTAACCGTAAAACACATTTCCTGGAGTGCTTCCCTGTGATACTAACTCGAAAACGCTGTTCGCAGAGTGCTTCACTGTGATACTAACTCCAAAACATTCTTTCTGGAGTGCTTCCCTGTGATACTAACTCCAGAACACTTTCCCTGGAGTGCTTTCCTGTGATACTAACCGTAAAACACATTTCCTGGAGTGCTTCACTGTGATACGAACTCCAGAACACTTTTCCTGGAGTGCTTCACTGTGATACTAACTCCAGAACACTTTTCCTGGAGTGCTTCACTGTGATACTAACCCTAAAACACTTTTCCTGGAATGTTTTACTGTGATACTAACTCCAGAATACTTTTCTGGGAGTGCTTCACTGTGATACTAACTCCAAACCACTTTTCCTGGAGTGCTTCACTGAGATACTAACTCCAAAACACATTTCCTGGAGTGCATCACTGTGATACTAATTCCAGAACACTTTTCCTGCAGTGTATCACTGTGATACTAATTCCGGAACACTTTTCGTTGGAGTGCTTCACTGTGATACTAACTCGAAAACGCTGTTCCCAGAGTGCATCACTGTGATACTAACTCCAAAACATTCTTCCTGGAGTGCTTCCCTGTGATACTAACTCCAAAACACTTTTCCTGGAGTGCTTCACTGTGATACTAACACTAAAACACTCTTCCTGGAGTGCTTCACTGTGATACTACCTCCAAAACACTCTTCCTGGAGTGCTTCACTGTGATACTAGCTCCAAAACACTTTTCCTGGAGTGCTTCACAGTGATACTAACTCCAGAATACTTTTCCTGGAGTATTTCACTGTGATACTAACCCTAAAACATTTTCCTGGATGCTTCACTGTGATACTAACTCGAAAACACTTTTCTTAGGGTGTTTTACTGTCATACTAACTCCAGAACACTTTTCCTGGAGTGCTTTCCTGTGATACTAACCGTAAAACACATTTCCTGGAGTGCTTCACTGTGATACGAACTCCAGAACACTTTTCCTGCAGTGCATCACTGTGATACTAATTCCAGAACACTTTACCTGGAGTGCTTCACTGTGATACTAACCGTAAAGCACACTTCCTTGAGTGTTTCACTGTGATACTAGCTCCAAAAGACTTTTTCAGGAGTGCATCACTGTGATACTAATTCCAGAACAGTTTTCCTCGATGCTTCACCGTGAGACTAACCCTAAAACGATTTTCCTGGAGTGCTTCACTGTGATACTAACCGTAAAACGCTTTTCCTGGAGTGCTTCACTGTGATACTAGCTCCAAAACACTTTTCCTGGAGTGCATCACTGTGATACTAATTCCAGAACACTTTTCCTGGAGTGCTTCACTGTGATACTAACTCCAAAACATTCTTCCTGGAGTGCTTCCCTGTGATACTAACACTAAAACACTCTTCCTGGAGTGCTTCACTGTGATACTAGCTCCAAAACACTTTTCCTGGAGTGCATCACTGCGATACAAATTCCAAAACACTTTTCCTTGGAGTGCTTCACTGTGATACAAACCCTAAAACACTTTTCCTGGAGTGTTTTACTGTGATACTAACTTCAGAACACCTTTCCTGGAGTGCTTCACTGTGATACTAACTCCAGAATACCTTTCCTGGAGTGCTTCACTGTGATACTAACCCTAAAACACTTTTCCTGGAATGTTTTACTGTGATACTAACTCCAGAATACTTTTCCAGGAGTGCTTAACTGTGATACTAGCTCCAAAACACTTTTCCTGGAGCGTTTTACTGTGATACTAACTCGAAAACACTCTTCCTGGAGTCCTTCACTGCGATACTAACTCCAAAACATTTTTCCTGGAGTGCTTCACTGTGATATTAGCTCCAAAACACTTTTCCTGGAGTGCATCACTGTGATACTAATTCCAGAAAACGTTCCTTGGAATGCTTCACTGTGATACGCGCTTCAAAACACTTTACCTGGAGTGCATCACTGCGATACTAACCCTAAAGCACTTTTCCTTGAGTGCTTCACTGTGATACTAGCTCCAAAAGACTTTTCCTTGGAGTGCATCACTGTGATACTAATTCCAGAACAATTTTCCTGGAGAGCTTCACTGTGATACTAACTCGAAAACGCTGTTCGCAGAGTGCTTCACTGTGATACTAACTCCAAAACATTCTTCCTGGAGTGCTTCCCTGTGATACTAACTCCAAAACACTTTTCCTGGAGTGCTTTACTGTGATCCTAACACTAAAACACTCTTCCTGGAGTGCTTCACTGTGATACTAGCTCCAAAACACTTTTCCTGGAGTGCTTCACTGTGATACTAACTCCAGAATACTTTTCCTGGAGCATTTCACTGTGATACTAACCCTAAAACATTTTCCTGGAGTGCTTCACTGTGATACTAACTCGAAAACACTTTTCTTAGGGTGTTTTACTGTCATACTAACTCCAGAACACTTTTCCTGGAGTGCTTTCCTGTGATACTAACTCCAGACCACTTTTCCTGCAGTGCATCACTGTGATACTAATTCCAGAACACTTTACCTGGAGTGCTTCACTGTGATACTAACCGTAAAGCACACTTCCTTGAGTGCTTCACTGTGATACTAGCTCCAAAAGACTTTTTCTGGAGTGCATCACTGTGACACTAATTCCAGAACACTTTTCCTCGAGTGCTTCACGGTGAGACTAACCCTAAAACGCTTTTCCTCGAGTGCTTCACTGTGATACTAACCCTAAAACGCTTTTCCTGGAGTGCTTCACTGTGATCCTAACTCCAAACCACTTTTCCTGGAGTGCTTCACTGTGATACTAGCTCCAAAACACTTTTCCTGGAGTGCATCACTGTGAAACTAACTCCAGAACACTTTTCTTTGGAGTGCATCACTGTGATACTAATTCCAAAACATTCTTCCTGGAGTGCTTCCCTGTGATACTAACACTAAAACACTCTTTTTGGAGTGCTTCACTGTGATACTAGCTCCAAAACACTTTTCCTGGAGTGCATCACTGTGATACTAATTCCAGAACCCTTTCCCTTGGAGTGCTTCACTGTGATACGAACCCTAAAACACTTTTTCTGGAGTGTTTTACTGTGATACTAACTCCAGAACACTTTTCCTGGAGTGCTTCACTGTGATACTAACTCCAGAACACTTTTCCTGGAGTGCATCACAGTAATACTAACCCTAAAACACTTTTCCTGGAGTGCTTCTCTGTGATACTCACCCCTAAACACTTTTTCTGGAGTGCTTCACTGTGATACTCAACCCTAAACACTTTTTCTGGAGTGCTTCACTGTGATACTAACTCCAGAACATTTCTCCTGGAGTGCTTCACTGTGACACTAATTCCAGAACACTTTTCCTGGAGTGCTTCACTGTGATACTAACTCCAAAACGCTTTTCCCAGAGTGCTTCACCGTGAGTTCATGGATCTTTACTCAGCGAGTCGTGAGTTCATGGAATGCCCTGCCAGGAGCAGTGGTGGACTCTCCCTCATTATGGGCATTTAAGCGGGCATTGGATAGGCATATGGATGAGAGTGGGCAAGTGTAGGTTAGGTGGGCTTGGATCGGCGCAACATCAAGGGCCGAATGGACTGTACTGCGCTGTATTCTTCCATGTTCTATGTTCTATGATACTAACTCCAAAACACTTTTCCTGGAGTGCTTCACTGTGATACTAACTCCAAAACATTCTTCCTGGAGTGCTTCATTGTGATACTAACACTAAAACACTCTTCCTGGAGTGCTTCACTGTGATACTAGCTCCAAAACACTTTTCCTGGAGTGCATCACTGCGATACAAATTCCAAAACACTTTTCCTTGGAGTGCTTCACTGTGATACAAACCCTAAAACACTTTTCCTGGAATGTTTTACTGTGATATTAACTCCAGAATACTTTTCCAGGAGTGCTTCACTGTGATACGAACTCCAGAACACTTTTCCTGGAGTGCTTCACTGTGATACTAACCCTAAAACACTTTTCCTGGAATGTTTTACTGTGATATTAACTCCAGAATACTTTTCCAGGAGTGCTTCACTGTGATACTAACTCCAAACCACTTTTCCTGGAGTGCTTCACTGTGATACTAACCCTAAAACACTTTTCCTGGAATGTCTTACTGTGATATTAACTCCAGAATACTTTTCCAGGAGTGCTTCACTGTGACACGAGCTCCAAAACACTTTTCCTGGAGTGCATCACTGTGATACTAATTCCGGAACACTTTTCCTTGGAGAGCTTCACTGTGATACTAACTCGAAAACGCTGTTCGCAGAGTGCTTCACTGTGATACTAACTCCAAAACATTCTTCCTGGAGTGCTTCCCTGTGATACTAACTCCAAAACACTTTTCCTGGAGTGCTTTACTGTGATCCTAACACTAAAACACTCTTCCTGGAGTGCTTCACTGTGATACTAGCTCCAAAACACTTTTCCTGGAGTGCTTCACTGTGATACTAACTCCAGAATACTTTTCCTGGAGTATTTCACTGTGATACTAACCCTAAAACATTTTCCTGGAGTGCTTCACTGTGATACTAACTCGAAAACACTTTTCTTAGGGTGTTATACTGTCATACTAACTCCAGAAAACTTTTCCTGGAGTGCTTTCCTGTGATACTAACTCCAGACCACTTTTCCTGCAGTGCATCACTGTGATACTAATTCCAGAACACTTTACCTGGAGTGCTTCACTGTGATACTAACCGTAAAGCACACTTCCTTGAGTGCTTCACTGTGATACTAGCTCCAAAAGACTTTTTCTGGAGTGCATCACTGTGACACTAATTCCAGAACACTTTTCCTCGAGTGCTTCACGGTGAGACTAACCCTAAAACGCTTTTCCTCGAGTGCTTCACTGTGATACTAACCCTAAAACGCTTTTCCTGGAGTGCTTCACTGTGATCCTAACTCCAAACCACTTTTCCTGGTGTGCTTCACTGTGATACTAGCTCCAAAACACTTTTCCTGGAGTGCATCACTGAAAAACTAACTCCAGAACACTTTTCTTTGGAGTGCATCACTGTGATACTAATTCCAAAACATTCTTCCTGGAGTGCTTCCCTGTGATACTAACACTAAAACACTCTTCCTGGAGTGCTTCATTGTGATACTAGCTCCAAAACACTTTTCCTGGAGTGCATCACTGCGATACAAATTCCAAAACATTTTTCCTTGGAGTGCTGCACTGTGATACAAACCCTAAAACACTTTTCCTGGAGTGTTTTACTGTGATACTAACTCCAGAATACTTTTCCAGGAGTGCTTCACTGTGATACTAGCTCCAAAACACTTTTCCTGGAGTGCATCACTGTGACACGAATTCCAGAACACTTTTCCTAGGAGTGCTTCCCTGTGATACTAACTCGAAAACACTGTTCCCAGAGCACTTCACTGTGATACTAACTCCAAAACATTCTTCCTGGAGTGCTTCACTGTGATACTAACACTAAAACACTCTTCCTGGAGTGCTTCACTGTGGTACTAGCTCCAAAACACTTGTCCTGGTGTGCATCACTGCGATACTAATTCCAGAACATTTTCCTGGAGTATTTCACTGTGATACTAACCATAAAACACATTTCCTGGAGTGCTTCACTGTGATACTAACTCCAGAACACTTTTCCTGGAGTGCTTCACTGTGATACTAACTCCAGAACACTTTTCCTGGAGTGCTTCACTGTAATACTAACTCCAAAACACTCTTCCTGGAGTGTTTTACTGTGATACTAACACTAAAACACACTTCCTGGAGTGCTTCACTGTGATACTAACTCCAAAACATTATTCCTGGAGTGCTTCACTGTGATACTAATTCCAGAAAACTTTCCTTGGAGTGCTTCACTGTAATAAGCGCTTCAAAACACTTTACCTGGAGTGCATCACTGCGATACTAACCCTAAAACACTTTTCCTTGAGTGCTTCACTGTGATACTAACTCCAGAACACGTTTCCTGGAGTGCTTCACTGTGACACTAATTCCAGAACACTTTTCCTCGAGTGCTTCACTGTGAGACTAATCCTAAAACGCTTTTCCTGGAGTGCTTCACTGTGATACTAACTCCAAAACGCTTTTCCCAGAGTGCTTCACCATGAGTTCATGGATCTTTACTCAGCGAGTCGTGAGTTCATGGAATGCCCTGCCAGTAGCAGTGGTGGACTCTCGCTCATTATGGGCATTTAAGCGGGCATTGGAAAGGCAAATAGATGAGAGTGGGCTAGTGTAGGTTAGGTGGGCTTGGATCGGCGCAACATCGAGTGCCGAAGTGCCTGTACTGCGCTGTATTCTTCTATGTTCTATGTTCTATGATACTAACTCCAAAACACTTTTCCTGGAGTGCTTCACTGTGAGAGTAACCGTAAAACGCAATTCCTGGAGTGCTTCACTGTGAGAGTAACCCGAAAATGCTTGTCCTGGAGTACTTCACTGTGATACTAACTCGAAAACGCTGTTCCCAGAGTGCTTCACTGTGATACTAACTCCAAAAGACTTTTCCTGGAGTGCTTCACGGTGATACTCACTCCAAAACATTCTTCCTGGAGTGCTTCCCTGTGATACTAACACCAAAACACTTTTTCTGGAGTGCTTCACTGTGATACTAACTCCAGAACACTTTTCCTGGAGTGCTTCACTGTGATACGAACTCCAGAACACTTTTCCTCGAGTGCTTCACTGTGAGACTAACCATAAAACGCTTTTCCTGGAGTGCTTCACTGTGATACTAACTCCAAAACGCTTTTCCCAGAGTGCTTCACTGTGAGATTAACCCTAAAACGCTTTTCCTGGAGTGCATCACTGTGATGCTAATTCCAGAACACTTTTCCTGGAGTGCTTCACTGTGATACTAACTCCAAAACACTTTTCCTGGAGTGCTTCACTGTCGTACTAGCTCCAAAAAACTTTTCCTGGAGTGCATCACTGTGATGCTAATTCCAGAACACTTTTCCTGGAGTGCTTCACTGTGATACTAACTCCAAAACACTTTTCCTGGAGTGCTTCACTGTCGTACTAGCTCCAAAATACTTTTCCTGGAGTGCATCACTGTGATGCTAATTCCAGAACACTTTTCCTGGAGTGCTTCACTGTGATACTAACTCCAAAACACTTTTCCTGGAGTGCTTCACTGTCGTACTAGCTCCAAAAAACTTTTCCTGGAGTGCATCACTGTGATAGTAATTCCAGAACACTTTTCATTGGAGTGCTTCACTGTGACACTAACCCTAAAACGCTTTTCCTGGAGTGCTTCACTGTGATACTAACTCCAAAACGCTTTTCCCAGAGTGCTTTACCGTGAGTTCATGGATCTTTACTCAGCGAGTCGTGAGTTCATGGAATGCCCTGCCAGGAGCAGTGGTGGACTCTCCCTCATTATGGGCATTTAAGCGGGCATTGGATAGGCATATGGATGAGAGTGGGCTAGTGTAGGTTAGGTGGGCTTGGATCGGCGCAACATCGAGGGCCGAAGTGCCTCTACTGCGCTGTATTCTTCTATGTTCTATGATACTAACTCCAAAACACTTTTCCTGGAGTGCTTCACTGTGAGAGTAACCGTAAAACGCAATTCCTGGAGTGCTTCACTGTGAGAGTAACCCGAAAATGATTTTCCTGGAGTGCTTCACTGTGATACTAACTCGAAAACGCTGTTCCCAGAGTGCTTCACTGTGATACTAACTCCAAAACACTTTTCCTGGAGTGCTTCACGGTGATACTAACTCCAAAACATTCTTCCTGGAGTGCTTCCCTGTGATACTAAATCCAGAACACTTTTCGTGGAGTGCTTCACTGTGATACTAATTCCAGAACACTTTTCCTCGAGTGCTTCACTGTGAGACTAACCATAAAACGCTTTTTCTGGAGTGCTTCACTGTGATACTAACTCCAAAACGCTTTTCCCAGAGTGCTTCACTGTGAGACTAACCCTAAAACGATTTTCCTGGAGTGCATCACTGTGATGCTAATTCCAGAACAAAATTTTCCTGGAGTGCTTCACTGTGATACTGACTCCAAAACACTTTTCCCGGAGTGCATCACTGTGATACTAATTCCAAAAAACTTTTCCTGGAGTATTTCACTGTGATACTAATCCTAAAACAATTTTCCTGGAGTGCTTCACTGTGATACTAACTCGAAAACGGTGTTCCCAGAGTGCTTCCCTGTGATACTAACTCCAAAACACTGTTCCTGGAGTGTTTCACTGTGATACTAATTCCAGAACACTTTTCCTCGAGTGCTTCACTGTGAGACTAACCATAAAACGCTTTTCCTGGTGTGCTTCACTGTGATATTAGGTCCAAAACACTTTTCCTGGAGTGCATCACTGTGATACTAATTCCAGAAAACGCTTCCTTGGAGTGCTTCACTGTGATACGAGCTTCAAAACACTTCACCTGGAGTGCATCACTGCGATACTAAAATGAACACACTGTTCCCAGAGTGCTTCCCTGTGATACTACCTCGAAAACACTCTTCCTGGAGTGCATCACTGTGATACTGACTCCAATAAATTCTTCCTGGACTGCTCCACTGTGATACAAACTCCAAAACACTCTTCCTGGAGTGCTTCACTCTGATACTAGCGCTAAAACACTTTTCCTGGAGTGCTTCACTGTGATACTAACCCTGAAACACTTTTCCTGGAGTGCTTCACTGTGATACTAGCTCCAAAACACTTTTCCTGGAGTGCTTCACTATGATACTAACCGTAAAACACTTTTCCGAGAGTGCTTCACTGTGATAATAACTCCAAAACACTTTTCCTGGAGTGCTTCACTGTGATACTATCTCCAAAACACTTTTCCTGGAGTGCTTCACTGTGATACTAACTCCAGAATACTTTTCCTGGAGTATTTCACTGTGATACTAAACCTAAAACACTTTTCCTGGAGTGCTTCACTGTGATACTATCTCCAAAACACTTTTCCTGGAGTGCTTCACTGTGATACTAAACCTAAAACACTTTTCCTCGAGTGCATCACTGTGATACTAACCCTAAAACACTTTTCCTGGAGTGTTTTACTGTGATACTCACTCCAGAACACTTTTCCTGGAGTGCTTCACTGTGATACTAATTCCAGAACACTTTCTCTCGAGTACTTCACTGTGAGACTAACAATAAAACGCTTTTCATGGAGTTCCTCACTGTGAGACTAACTCCAAAACACTCTTCCTGGACTGCTCCACTGTGATACTAACTCCAAAACACTTTTCCCGGAGTGCATCTCTGTAATACTAATTCCAAATAACTTTTCCTGCAGTATTTCACTGTGATACTAATCCTAAAACACTTTTCCTGGAGTGCTTCACTGTGATAAACTCCAAAACATTTTGCCTGGAGTGCTTCACTGTGATATTAGCTCCCAACCACTTTTCCTGGAGTGCTTCACTGTGATACTAATTCCAGAACACTTTTCCTCGAGTGCTTCACTGTGATACTAACTCCAAAACACATTTCCTGGAGTGCTTCACTGTGATACTATCTCCAAAACACTTTTCCTGGAGTGCTTCACTGTGATACTAACTCCAGAATACTTTTCCTGGAGTATTTCACTGTGATACTAAACCTAAAACACTTTTCCTGGAGTGCTTCACTGTGATACTATCTCCAAAACACTTTTCCTGGAGTGCTTCACTGTGATACGAACTCCAGAATACTTTTCCTGGAGTATTTCACTGTGATACTAAACCTAAAACACTTTTCCTGGAGTGCTTCACTGTGATACTAACCCTAAAACACTTTTCCTGGAGTGTTTTACTGTGATACTAACTCCAGAACACTTTTCCTGGAGTGCTTCACTGTGACACTAATTCCAGAACACTTTCCCTCGAGTACTTCACTGTGAGACTAACAATAAAACGCTTTTCATGGAGTTCTTCACTGTGAGACTAACTCCAAAACACTTTTCCTGGACTGCTTCACTGTGATACTAACTCCAAAACACTTTTCCTGGAGTGCATCACTGAGATACTAATTCAAGAAAACTTTTCCTGGAGTGCTTCACTGTGATACTAACTCCAAAACACTTTTCCTGGAGTGCTTTACTGTGATACTAACACCAAAACACTCTTCCTGGACTGCTCCACTGTGATACTAACTCCAAAACACTTTTCCCGGAGTGCATCTCTGTAATACTAATTCCAAATAACTTTTCCTGCAGTATTTCACTGTGATACTAATCCTAAAACACTTTTCCTGGAGTGCTTCACTGTGATAAACTCCAAAACATTTTGCCTGGAGTGCTTCACTGTGATATTAGCTCCCAAACACTTTTCCTGGAGTGCTTCACTGTGATACTAATTCCAGAACACTTTTCCTCGAGTGCTTCACTGTGAGACTAACCATAAAACGCTTTTCCTGGAGTGCTTCACTGTGATACTAACTCCAAAACGCTTTTCCCAGAGTGCTTCACTGTGAGACTAACCCGAAAACGCTTTTCCTGGAGTGCATCACTGTGATACTCGCTCCAAAACACTTTTCCTGGAGTGCATCACTGTGATACTAATTCCAAAACACTTTTCCTTGGAGTGCTTCACGGTGATACTTTTCCTAAAACACTTTTCCTGGAGTGCTTCACTGTGATACTAATTACAAAACACGTTTCCTGGAGTGCATCACTCTGATACTAATTCAAGAAAACGTTTCCTGGAGTGCTTCACTGCGATACTAACTCCAGAACACTTTACCTGGAGTGCTTCACTGTGATACCAATTCCAGAACACTTTTCCTCGAGTGCTTCACGGTGAGACAAACCCTAACACGCTTTTCCTGGAGTGCTTCACTCTGATACTAACTCCAAAACGCTTTTCCCCGAGTGCTTCACTGTGAGAGTAACCCTAAAACGCTTTTCCTGGAGTGTTTTACTGTGATACTGACTCCAGATCAATTTTCCTGGAGTGCTTCACTGTGATACTAATTCCAAAACACTTTTCCTGGAGTGCTTCACTGTGAGAGTATGCCTAAAACGCAATTCCTGCAGAGCTTCACCGTGGGAGTAACCCTAAAACAGTGCTTCACTGTCATACTAACCGTAAAGCACTCTTCCTTGAGTGCTTCACTGTGATACTAGCTCCAAAACATTTTTCCTGGAGTGCATCACTGCGATACAAATTCCAAAACACTTTTCCTTGTAGTGCTTCACTGTGATACAAACCCTAAAACACTTTTCCTGGAGTGTTTTACTGTGATACAAACTTCAGAACACTTTTCCTGGAGTGCTTCACTGTGATACTAACTCCAGAACACTTTTCCTGGAGTGCTTCACTGTGATACTAACGCTAAAACATTTTTCCTGGAATGTTTTACTGTGATACTAACTCCAGAATACTTTTCCTGGAGGGCTTCACTGTGATACGAACTCCAAAACACTTTTCCTGGAGTGCTTCACTGTGATACAAACTCCAAAACACTTTTCCTGGAGTGCATCACTGTGATACTAATTCCGGAACAGTTTTCCTGGAGTGCTTCACTGTGATACTAACGCTAAAACACTTTTCCAGGAGTGCATCACTGTGATACCAATGCCAGAACATTTTCCTGGAGTTTTTCACTGTGATACTAACCCGAAAACACATTTCCTGGAGTGCATCACTGTGATACTAATTCCAGAACACTTTTCCTGGAGTGCATCACTGTGATACTAATTCCAGAACACTTTTCCTGGAGTGCATCACTGTGATACTAATTCCAGAACACTTTTACTGGAGTGCTTCACTGTGATACTAATTCCAGAACACTTTTCCTCGAGTGCTTCACGGTGAGACAAACCATAAAACGCTTTTCCTGGAGTGCTTCACTGTGATACTAACTCCAAAACGCTTTTCCCCGAGTGCTTCACTGTGAGACTAACACTAAAACGCTTTTCCCCGAGTGCTTCACTGTGAGACTAACCCTAAAACACTTTTCCTGGAGTGCTTCACTGTGAGAGTATCCCTAAAACGCAATTCCTGCAGTGCTTCACCGTGGGAGTAACCCTAAAACAGTGCTTCACTGGATTTCCTGGAGTGCTTCACTGCGATACTAGCTCCTAAACACTTTTTCTGGAGTGCTTCACTGTGATACTAACTGGAAAACGCTGTTCCCAGAGTGCTTCACTGTGATACTAACTCCAAAACACTCTTCCTGGACTGCTACACTGTGATACTAACTCCAAAACACTTTTCCCGGAGTGCATCACTGTGATACTAATTCCAAAAAACTTTTACTGGCGTATTTCACTGTGTTACTAATCCTAAAACACTTTTCCTGGAGTGCTTCACTGTGATACTAACTCGAAAACGGTGTTCCCAGAGTGCTTCCCTGTGATACTAACTCCAAAACACTGTTCCTGGAGTGCTTCACTGTGATACTAATTCCAGAAAACGTTTCCTTGGAGTGCTACACTGTGATACAAGCTTCAAAACACTTAACGTGGAGTGCATCACTGTGATACTAACCCTAAAACACTTTTTCTTGAGTGCTTCACTGTGATACTAACTCCAAAAGACTTTTCCTGGAGTGCTTCACTGTGATATTAGCTCCAAAACACTTTTCCTGGAGTGCATCACTGTGATACTAATTCCAGTACAATTTTCATGGAGTGCTTCACTATGATACTAACCCGAAAACACTTTTCCTGGAGTGTTTTACTGTGATACTGACTCCAGAACAATTTTCCTGGAGTGCTTCACAGTGATACTATCTCCAAAACACTTTTCCTGGAGTGCTTCACTGTGATACTAACTCCAGAATACCTTTCCTGGAGTATTTCACTGTGATACTAACTCTAAAATACTTTTCCTGGAGTGTTTCACTGTGATACTCACTCAAAAACACATTTCCTGGAGTGTTTTACTGTGATACTAACTCCAGAACACTTTTCCTGGAGTGCTTCACTGTGATACTAATTCCAGAACACTTTGCCTGGAGTGCTTCACTGTGATACTAATTCCAGAACACTTTTCCTCGAGTGCTTCACTGTGAGACTAACCATAAAACGCTTTTCCTGGAGTGCTTCACTGTGATACTAACTCCAAAACGCTTTTCCAAGAGTGCTTCACTGTGAGACTAACACTAAAACTCTTTTCCTGGAGTGCATCACAGTGATACTAATTCCAGAACACTTTTCCTGGAGTGCTTCACTGTCATACTAACTCCAAAACACTTTTCCTGGAGTGCTTCACTGTGAGACGAACTCCAAAACACTTTTCCTGGAGTGCTTCACTGCGATACTAGCTCCTAAACACTTTTCCTGGAGTGCTTCACTGTGATACTAACTGGAAAACGCTGTTCCCACAGTGCTTCACTGTGATATTAACTCCAAAACATTCTTCCTGGAGTGCTTCCCTGTGATACTGACTCCAAAACACTCTTCCTGGAGTGCTTTACTGTGATACTAACACCAAAACACTCTTCCTGGACTGCTCCACTGTGATACTAACTCCAAAACACTCTTCTGGAGTGCTTCATTGTGATACTAATTCCAAAAAACTTTTCCTGGAGTATTTCACTGTGATACTAATCCTAAAACACTTTTCCTGGAGTGCTTCACTGAGATACTAACTCGAAAACGGTCTTCCCAGAGTGCTTCCCTGTGATACTAACTCCAAAACACTGTTCCTGGAGTGCTTCACTGTGATAAACTCCAAAACATTTTGCCTGGTGTGTTTCACTGTGATATTAGCTCCAAACCACTTTTCCTGGAGTGCATCACTGTGATACGAATTCCAGAAAACATTTCCTTGGAGTGCATCACTGCGATACTAACCCTAAAACACTTTTCCTTGAGTACTTCACTGTGATACTAGCTCCAAAAGAAATTTCCTCGAGTGCATCACTGTGATACTAATTCCAGAAAAATTTTCCTGGAGTGCTTCGCTGTGAAACTAACTCCACTTTTCCTGGAGTGTACTACAGTGATACTCGCTCCAAAACACTTTTCCTGGAGTGCTCCCCATGTGACTAACCCCAAAATACTTTTCCAGGAGTGCATCACAGTGAGAGTAACCCTAAAACACTTTTCCTGGAGTGCTTCACTGTGATACTAACACGAAAACGCTGTTCCCAGAGTGCTTCCCTGTGATATTAACTCCAAAACACTCTTCCTGGAGTGCTTCACTGTGATACTAACTCCAATACATTCTTCCTGGACTGCTCCACTGTGATACAAACTCCAAAACACTCTTCCTGGAGTGCTTCACTATGATACTAACCCTAAAACACATTTCCTGGAGTGCTTCGCTATGATACTAACCTTAAAACACATTTCCTGGAGTGCTTCTCTGTGATACTAGAACCAAAACACTTTTCCTGGACTGCTTCGCTATGATACTAACGTTAAAACACTTTTCCAAGAGTGCTTCACTGTGATACTAACTCCAAAACACTTTTCCTGGAGTGCTTCACTGCGATACTAGCTCCTAAACACTTTCCTGGTGTGCATCACTGTGATACTAATTCCAGTACACTTTTCATGGAGTGCTTCACTATGATACTAACCCTAAAACACTTTTCCTGGAGTGTTTTACTGTGATACTGACTCCAGAACAATTTTCCTGGAGTGCTACACTGTGATACTATCTCCAAAACACATTTCCTGGAGTGCTTCACTGTGATACTAACTCCAGAATACTTTTCCTGGAGTATTTTACTGTGATACTAACCCTAAAACACTTTTCCTGGAGTGCTTCACTGTGATACTAACTCGAAAACACTTTTCTTAGAGTGTTTTACTATGATACTAACTCCAGAACACTTTTCCTGGAGTGCTTCACTGTGATACTAACCCTAAAACACTTTTCCTGGAGTGTTCTCCTGTGATACTATCTCCAAAACACTTTTCCTGGAGTGCTTCACTGTGATACTAATACCAGAACACTTTCCCTCGAGTACTTCACTGTGAGACTAACACTAAAACGCTTTTCCTGGAGTTCTTCACTGTGATACTAACTCCAAAACACGTTTCCTGGAATGCTTCACTGTGATACTAACCCTAAAACACTTTTCCTGGAGTGTTTTACTGTGATACTAACTCCAGAACACTTTTCCTGGAGTGCATCTCTGTGATACTAACTCCAAAACACTTTTCCTGGAGTGCATCACTGCAATACTAATTCCAGAACACTTTTCCTGGAGTGCTTCACTGTGATATTAACCGTAAAACACTTTTCCTTGAGTACTTCACTGTGATACTAACTCCAAAACACTTTTCCTTGAGTGAATCACTGTGATACTAACTCCAAAACACTTTTCCTGGAGTGCTTCACTGTGATATTAGCTCCAAAACAATTTCTCTGGAGTGCATCACTGTGATACGAATTCCAGAAAACGTTTCCTTGGATTGCTTCACTGTGATACGAGCTTCAAAACACTTAACTTGGAGTGCATCACTGCGATACTAACCCGAAAACACTTTTCCTTGAGTACTTCACTGTGATACAACTCCAAAAGACTTTTCCTGGTGTGCATCACTGTGATACTAATTCCAGTACACTTTTCATGGAGTGCTTCACTATGATACTAACCCTAAAACACTTTTCCTGGAGTGTTTTACTGTGATACTGACTCCAGAACAATTTTCCTGGAGAGCTACACTGTGATACTATCTCCAAAACACATTTCCTGGAATGCTTCACTGTGATACTAACCCTAAAACTCTTTTCCTGGAGTGTTTTACTGTGATACTAACTCCAGAACACTTTTCCTGGAGTGCATCACTGTGATACTAACTCCAAAACACTTTTCCTGGAGTGCATCACTGCAATACTAATTCCAGAACACTTTTCCTGGAGTGCTTCACTGTGATATTAACCGTAAAACACTTTTCCTTGAGTACTTCACTGTGATACTAACTCCAAAACACTTTTCCTTGAGTGAATCACTGTGATACTAACTCCAAAACACTTTTCCTGGAGTGCTTCACTGTGATATTAGCTCCAAAACAATTTTCCTGGAGTGCATCACTGTGATACGAATTCCAGAAAACGTTTCCTTGGATTGCTTCACTGTGATATTAGCTCCAAAACACTTTTCCTGGAGTGCATCACTGTGATACGAATTCCAGAAAACGTTTCCTTGGAGTGCTTCACTGTGATACGAGCTTCAAAACACTTAACTTGGAGTGCATCACTGCGATACTAACCCTAAAACACTTTTCCTTGAGTACTTCACTATGATAGAACTCCAAAAGACTTTTCCTGGTGTGCATCACTGTGATACTAATTCCAGAAAAATTTTCCTGGAGTGCTTCGCTGTGAAACTAACCCTAAAACACTTTTCCTGGAGTGTAATACAGTGATACTAGCTCCAAAACACTTTTCCTGGAGTGCTCCCCATGTGACTAACCCCAAAATACTTTTCCAGGAGTGCATCACAGTGAGAGCAACCCTAAAACACTTTTCCTGGAGTGCATCACTGTGATATTAACACGAAAACGCTGTTCCCAGAGTGCTTCCCTGTGATACTAACTCCAAAACACTCTTCCTGGAGAGCTTCACTGTGATACTAACTCCAATACATTCTTCCTGGACTGCTCCACTGTGATACAAACTTCAAAACACTCTTCCTGGAGTGCTTCACTATGATACTAACCCTAAAACACATTTCCTGGAGTGCTTCACCGTGATACTAACTCCAGAACACTTTTCCTGGAGTGCTTCACTGTGATACTAACCCTAAAACACTTTTCCTGGAATGTTTTACTGTGATACTAACTCCAGAATACTTTTCCAGGAGTGCTTCACTGTGATACTAACTCCAAACCACTTTTCCTGGAGTGCATCACTGCGATACAAATTCCAAAACACTTTTCCTTGGAGTGCTTCACTGTGATACAAACCCTAAAACACTTTTCCTGGAGTGTTTTACTGTGATACTAACTTCAGAACACTTTTCCTGGAGTGCTTCACTGTGATACTAACTCCAGAACACTTTTCCTGGAGTGCTTCACTGTGATACTAACCCTAAAACACTTTTCCTGGAATGTTTTACTGTGATACTAACTCCAGAATACTTTTCCAGGAGTGCTTCACTGTGATACTAACTCCAAACCACTTTTCCTGGAGTGCTTCACTGTGATACTAACTCCAAAACACTTTTCCTGGAGTGCATCACTGTGATACTAATTCCGGAACACTTTTTGTTGGAGTGCTTCACTGTGATACTAACTCGAAAACGCTGTTCCCAGAGTGCTTCACTGTGATACTAACTCCAAAGCATTCTTCCTGGAGTGCTTCACTGTGATACTAACTCCAAAACACTTTTCCTGGAGTGCTTTACTGTGATACTAACACTAAAACACTCTTCCTGGAGTGCTTCACTGTGATACTAACTCCAATACATTCTTCCTGGACTGCTCCATTGTGATACAAACTTCAAAACACTCTTCCTGGAGTGCTTCACTATGATACTAACCCGAAAACACATTTCCTGGAGTGCTTCACCGTGATACTAACTCCAGAACACTTTTCCTGGAGTGCTTCACTGTGATACTAACCCTAAAACACTTTTCCTGGAATGTTTTACTGTGATACTAACTCCAGAATACTTTTCCAGGAGTGCTTCACTGTGATACTAACTCCAAACCACTTTTCCTGGAGTGCTTCACTGTGATACTAACTCCAAAACACTTTTCCTGGAGTGCATCACTGTGATACTAATTCCGGAACACTTTTTGTTGGAGTGCTTCACTGTGATACTAACTCGAAAACGCTGTTCCCAGAGTGCTTCACTGTGATACTAACTCCAAAGCATTCTTCCTGGAGTGCTTCACTGTGATACTAACTCCAAAACACTTTTCCTGGAGTGCTTTACTGTGATACTAACACTAAAACACTCTTCCTGGAGTGCTTCACTGTGAGACTAACTCCAATACATTCTTCCTGGACTGCTCCATTGTGATACAAACTTCAAAACACTCTTCCTGGAGTGCTTCACTATGATACTAACCCGAAAACACATTTCCTGGAGTGCTTCACCGTGATACTAACTCCAGAACACTTTTCCTGGAGTGCTTCACTGTGATACTAACCCTAAAACACTTTTCCTGGAATGTTTTACTGTGATACTAACTCCAGAATACTTTTCCAGGAGTGCTTCACTGTGATACTAACTCCAAACCACTTTTCCTGGAGTGCTTCCCTGTGATACTAATTCCAAAACACTTTTCCTGGAGTGCTTCACTGTGATACTAACTCCAAAACATTCTTCCTGGAGTGCTTCCCTGTGATACTAACACTAAAACACTCTTCCTGGAGTGCTTCACTGTGATACGAGCTCCAAAACACTTTTCCTGGAGTGCATCACTGCGATACAAATTCCAAAACACTTTTCCTTGGAGTGCTTCACTGTGATACAAACCCTCAAACACTTTTCCTGGAGTGTTTTACTGTGATACTAACTTCAGAACACCTTTCCTGGAGTGCTTCACTGTGATACTAACTCCAGAACACTTTTCCTGGAGTGCTTCACTGTGATACTAACCCTAAAACAATTTTCCTGGAATGTTTTACTGTGATACTAACTCCAGAATACTTTTCCAGGAGTGCTTCACTGTGATACTAACTCCAAAACACTTTTCCTTGAGTGAATCACTGTGATACTAACTCCAAAACACTTTTCCTGGAGTGCTTCACTGTGATATTAGCTCCAAAACAATTTTCCTGGTATGCATCACTGTGATACGAATTCCAGAAAACGTTTCCTTGGATTGCTTCACTGTGATATTAGCTCCAAAACACTTTTCCTGGAGTGCATCACTGTGATACGAATTCCAGAAAACGTTTCCTTGGAGTGCTTCACTGTGATACGAGCTTCAAAACACTTAACTTGGAGTGCATCACTGCGATACTAACCCTAAAACACTTTTCCTTGAGTACTTCACTGTGATAGAACTCCAAAAGACTTTTCCTGGTGTGCATCACTGTGATACTAATTCCAGAAAAATTTTCCTGGAGTGCTTCGCTGTGAAACTAACCCTAAAACACTTTTCCTGGAGTGTAATACAGTGATACTAGCTCCAAAACACTTTTCCTGGAGTGCTCCCCATGTGACTAACCCCAAAATACTTTTCCAGGAGTGCATCACAGTGAGAGCAACCCTAAAACACTTTTCCTGGAGTGCATCACTGTGATATTAACACGAAAACGCTGTTCCCAGAGTGCTTCCCTGTGATACTAACTCCAAAACACTCTTCCTGGAGAGCTTCACTGTGATACTAACTCCAATACATTCTTCCTGGACTGCTCCACTGTGATACAAACTTCAAAACACTCTTCCTGGAGTGCTTCACTATGATACTAACCCTAAAACACATTTCCTGGAGTGCTTCACCGTGATACTAACTCCAGAACACTTTTCCTGGAGTGCTTCACTGTGATACTAACCCTAAAACACTTTTCCTGGAATGTTTTACTGTGATACTAACTCCAGAATACTTTTCCAGGAGTGCTTCACTGTGATACTAACTCCAAACCACTTTTCCTGGAGTGCATCACTGCGATACAAATTCCAAAACACTTTTCCTTGGAGTGCTTCACTGTGATACAAACCCTAAAACACTTTTCCTGGAGTGTTTTACTGTGATACTAACTTCAGAACACTTTTCCTGGAGTGCTTCACTGTGATACTAACTCCAGAACACTTTTCCTGGAGTGCTTCACTGTGATACTAACCCTAAAACACTTTTCCTGGAATGTTTTACTGTGATACTAACTCCAGAATACTTTTCCAGGAGTGCTTCACTGTGATACTAACTCCAAACCACTTTTCCTGGAGTGCTTCACTGTGATACTAACTCCAAAACACTTTTCCTGGAGTGCATCACTGTGATACTAATTCCGGAACACTTTTTGTTGGAGTGCTTCACTGTGATACTAACTCGAAAACGCTGTTCCCAGAGTGCTTCACTGTGATACTAACTCCAAAGCATTCTTCCTGGAGTGCTTCACTGTGATACTAACTCCAAAACACTTTTCCTGGAGTGCTTTACTGTGATACTAACACTAAAACACTCTTCCTGGAGTGCTTCACTGTGAGACTAACTCCAATACATTCTTCCTGGACTGCTCCATTGTGATACAAACTTCAAAACACTCTTCCTGGAGTGCTTCACTATGATACTAACCCGAAAACACATTTCCTGGAGTGCTTCACCGTGATACTAACTCCAGAACACTTTTCCTGGAGTGCTTCACTGTGATACTAACCCTAAAACACTTTTCCTGGAATGTTTTACTGTGATACTAACTCCAGAATACTTTTCCAGGAGTGCTTCACTGTGATACTAACTCCAAACCACTTTTCCTGGAGTGCTTCCCTGTGATACTAATTCCAAAACACTTTTCCTGGAGTGCTTCACTGTGATACTAACTCCAAAACATTCTTCCTGGAGTGCTTCCCTGTGATACTAACACTAAAACACTCTTCCTGGAGTGCTTCACTGTGATACGAGCTCCAAAACACTTTTCCTGGAGTGCATCACTGCGATACAAATTCCAAAACACTTTTCCTTGGAGTGCTTCACTGTGATACAAACCCTCAAACACTTTTCCTGGAGTGTTTTACTGTGATACTAACTTCAGAACACCTTTCCTGGAGTGCTTCACTGTGATACTAACTCCAGAACACTTTTCCTGGAGTGCTTCACTGTGATACTAACCCTAAAACAATTTTCCTGGAATGTTTTACTGTGATACTAACTCCAGAATACTTTTCCAGGAGTGCTTCACTGTGATACTAACTCCAAACCACTTTTCCTGGAGTGCTTCACTGTGATACTAACTCCAAAACACTTTTCCTGGAGTGCATCACTGTGATACTAATTCCGGAACACTTTTCCTTGGAGTGCTTCACTGTGATACTAACTCGAAAACGCTGTTCCCAGAGTGCTTCACTGTGATACTAACTCCAAAGCATTCTTCCTGGAGTGCTTCACCGTGATACTAACTCCAAAACACTTTTCCTGGAGTGCTTTACTGTGATACTAACACTAAAACACTCTTCCTGGAGTGCTTCACTGTGATACTAGCTCCAAAACACTCTTCCTGGAGTGCATAAATGTGATACTTGCTCTAAAACACTTTTCCAGGAGTGCTTCACTGTGATACTAACTCCAGAATACTTTTCCTGGAGTATTTCACTGTGATACTAACTCGAAAACACTTTTCTTAGGGTGTTTTACACTGATACTAACTCCAGAACACATTTCCTGGAGTGCTTCACTGTGATACTAACTCCAGACCACTTTTCCTGCAGTGCATCACTGTGATACTAATTCCAGAACACTTTACCTGGAGTGCTTCACTGTGATACTAACCGTAAAGCACACTTCCTTGAGTGCTTCACTGTGATACTAGCTCCAAAAGACTTTTTCTGTAGTGCATCACTGTGATACTAATTCCAGAACACTTTTCCTCGAGTGCTTCACGGTGAGACTAACCCTAAAATGCTTTTCCTGGAGTGCTTCACTGTGATACTAACTCCAAACTACTTTTCCTGGAGTGCTTCACTGTGATACCAGCTCCAAAACACTTTTCCTGGAGTGCATCACTGTGATACTAACTCCAAACCACTTTTCCTGGAGTGCTTCACTGTGATAATAACTCCAAAACACTTTTCCTGGAGTGCATCACTGTGATACTAATTCCGGAACACTTTTCCTTGGAGTGCTTCACTGTGATACTAACTCGAAAACGCTGTTCCCAGAGTGCTTCACTGTGATACTAACTCCAAAGCATTCTTCCTGGAGTGCTTCACTGTGATACTAACTCCAAAACACTTTTCCTGGAGTGCTTTACTGTGAGACTAACACTATAACACTCTTCCTGGAGTGCTTCACTGTGATACTAACTCCAATACATTTTTCCTGGACTGCTCCATTGTGATACAAACTTCAAAACACTCTTCCTGGAGTGCTTCACTATGATACTAACCCTAAAACACATTTCCTGGAGTGCTTCACCGTGATACTAACTCCAGAACACTTTTCCTGGAGTGCTTCACTGTGATACTAACCCTAAAACACTTTTACTGGAATGTTTTACTGTGATACTAACTCCAGAATACTTTTCCAGGAGTGCTTCACTGTGATACTAACTCCAAACCACTTTTCCTGGAGTGCTTCCCTGTGATACTAATTCCAAAACACTTTTCCTGGAGTGCTTCACTGTGATACTAACTCCAAAACATTCTTCCTGGAGTGCTTCCCTGTGATACTAACACTAAAACACTCTTCCTGGAGTGCTTCACTGTGATACGAGCTCCAAAACACTTTTCCTGGAGTGCATCACTGCGATACAAATTCCAAAACACTTTTCCTGGAGTGCTTCACTGTGATTCTAACTCCAGAAAACTTTTCCTGGAGTATTTCACTGAGATACCAGCCCTAAAACATTTTCCTGGAGTGCTTCATTGTGATACTAACTCGAAAACACTTTTCTTAGGGTGTTTTACTGTGATACTAACTCCAAAACACTTTTCCTGGAGTGCTTTACTGTGAGACTAACACTATAACACTCTTCCTGGAGTGCTTCACTGTGATACTAACTCCAATACATTTTTCCTGGACTGCTCCATTGTGATACAAACTTCAAAACACTCTTCCTGGAGTGCTTCACTATGATACTAACCCTAAAACACATTTCCTGGAGTGCTTCACCGTGATACTAACTCCAGAACACTTTTCCTGGAGTGCTTCACTGTGATACTAACCCTAAAACACTTTTACTGGAATGTTTTACTGTGATACTAACTCCAGAATACTTTTCCAGGAGTGCTTCACTGTGATACTAACTCCAAACCACTTTTCCTGGAGTGCTTCCCTGTGATACTAATTCCAAAACACTTTTCCTGGAGTGCTTCACTGTGATACTAACTCCAAAACATTCTTCCTGGAGTGCTTCCCTGTGATACTAACACTAAAACACTCTTCCTGGAGTGCTTCACTGTGATACGAGCTCCAAAACACTTTTCCTGGAGTGCATCACTGCGATACAAATTCCAAAACACTTTTCCTGGAGTGCTTCACTGTGATTCTAACTCCAGAAAACTTTTCCTGGAGTATTTCACTGAGATACCAGCCCTAAAACATTTTCCTGGAGTGCTTCATTGTGATACTAACTCGAAAACACTTTTCTTAGGGTGTTTTACTGTGATACTAACTCCAGAACACTTTTCCTGGAGTGCTTTCCTGTGATACTAACCGTAAAACACAATTCCTGGAGTGCTTCACTGTGATACTAACTCCAGACCACTTTTCCTGCAGTGCATCACTGTGATACTAATTCCAGAACACTTTACCTGGAGTGCTTCACTGTGATACTAACCCTAAAACACTTTTCCTGGAATGTTTTACTGTGATACTAACTCCAGAATACTTTTCCAGGAGTGCTTCACTGTGATACTAACTCCAGACCACTTTTCCTGCAGTGCATCACTGTGATACTAATTCCAGAACACTTTACCTGGAGTGCTTCACTGTGACACTAACCGTAAAGCACACTTCCTTGAGTGCTTCACTGTGATACTAGCTCGAAAAGACATTTTCTGGAGTGCATCACTGTGATACTAATTCCAGAACACTTTTCCTCGAGTGCTTCACGGTGAGACTAACCCTAAAACGCTTTTCCTGGAGTGCTTCACTGTGATACTAGCTCCAAAACACTCTTCCTGGAGTGCATCACTGCGATACAAATTCCAAAACACTTTTCCTTGGAGTGCTTCACTGTGATACAAACCCTAAAACACTTTTCCTGGAGTGTTTTACTGTGATACTAACTTCAGAACACCTTTCCTGGAGTGCTTCACTGTGATACTAACTCCAAAACATTCTTCCTGGAGTGCTTCCCTGTGATACTAACACTAAAACACTCTTCCTGGAGTGCTTCACTGTGATACGAGCTCCAAAACACTTTTCCTGGAGTGCATCACTGCGATACAAATTCCAAAACACTTTTCCTTGGAATGCTTCACTGTGATACAAACCCTAAAACACTTTTCCTGGAGTGTTTTACTGTGATACTAACTTCAGAACACCTTTCCTGGAGTGCTTCACTGTGATACTAACTCCAGAACACTTTTCCTGGAGTGCTTCACTGTGATACTAACCCTAAAACACTTTTCCTGGAATGTTTTACTGTGATACTAACTTCAGAACACCTTTCCTGGAGTGCTTCACTGTGATTCTAACTCCAGAACACTTTTCCTGGAGTGCTTCACTGTGATACTAACCCTAAAACAATTTTCCTGGAATGTTTTACTGTGATACTAACTCCAGAATACTTTTCCAGGAGTGCTTCACTGTGATACTAACTCCAAACCACTTTTCCTGGAGTGCTTCACTGTGATACTAACTCCAAAACACTTTTCCTGGAGTGCATCACTGTGATACTAATTCCGGAACACTTTTCCTTGGAGTGCTTCACTGTGATACTAACTCGAAAACGCTGTTCTCAGAGTGCTTCACTGTGATACTAACTCCAAAGCATTCTTCCTGGAGTGCTTCACTGTGATACTAACTCCAAAACACTTTTCCTGGAGTGCTTTACTGTGATACTAACACTAAAACACTCTTCCTGGAGTGCATAAATGTGATACTTGCTCTAAAACACTTTTCCAGGAGTGCTTCACTGTGATACTAACTCCAGAATACTTTTCCTGGAGTATTTCACTGTGATACTAACTCGAAAACACTTTTCTTAGAGTGTTTTACACTGATACTAACTCCAGAACATTTTTCCTGGAGTGCTTTCCTGTGATACTAACCGTAAAACACATTTCCTGGAGTGCTTCACTGTGATACTAACTCCAGACCACTTTTCCTGCAGTGCATCACTGTGATACTAATTCCAGAACACTTTACCTGGAGTGCTTCACTGTGATACTAACCGTAAAGCACACTTCCTTGAGTGCTTCACTGTGATACTAGCTCCAAAAGACTTTTTCTGGAGTGCTTCACTGTGATACTAATTCCAGAACACTTTTCCTCGAGTGCTTCACGGTTAGACTAACCCTAAAACGCTTTTCCTGGAGTGCTTCACTGTGATACTAACTCCAAACTACTTTTCCTGGAGTGCTTCACTGTGATACCAGCTCCAAAACACTTTTCCTGGAGTGCATCACTGTGATACTAACTCCAGAACACTTTTCCTTGGAGTGCATCACTGTGATACTAATTCCAGAACACTTTTCCTCGAGTGCTTCACGGTGAGACTAACCCTAAAACGCTTTTCCTGGAGTGCATCACTGCGATACAAATTCCAAAACACTTTTCCTTGGAGTGCTTCACTGTGATACAAACCCTAAAACACTTTTCCTGGAGTGTTTTACTGTGATACTAACTTCAGAACACTTTTCCTGGAGTGCTTCACTGTGATACTAACTCCAGAACACTTTTCCTGGAGTGCTTCACTGTGATACTAACCCTAAAACACTTTTCCTGGAATGTTTTACTGTGATACTAACTCCAGAATACTTTTCCAGGAGTGCTTCACTGTGATACTAACTCCAAACCACTTTTCCTGGAGTGCTTCACTGTGATACTAACTCCAAAACACTTTTCCTGGAGTGCATCACTGTGATACTAATTCCGGATCACTTTTCCTTGGAGTTCTTCACTGTGATACTAACTCGAAAACGCTGTTCCCAGAGTGCTTCACTGTGAGACTAACTCCAAAGCATTCTTCCTGGAGTGCTTCACTGTGATACTAACTCCAAAACACTTTTCCTGGAGTGCTTTACTGTGATACTAACACTACAACACTCTTCCTGGAGTGCTTCACTGTGATACTAACTCCAATACATTCTTCCTGGACTGCTCCATTGTGATACAAACTTCAAAACACTCTTCCTGGAGTGCTTCACTATGATACTAACCCTAAAACACATTTCCTGGAGTGCTTCACCGTGATACTAACTCCAGAACACTTTTCCTGGAGTGCTTCACTGTGATACTAACCCTAAAACACTTTTCCTGGAATGTTTTACTGTGATACTAACTCCAGAATACTTTTCCAGGAGTGCTTCACTGTGATACTAACTCCAAACCACTTTTCCTGGAGTGCTTCCCTGTGATACTAATTCCAAAACACTTTTCCTGGAGTGCTTCACTGTGATACTAACTCCAAAACATTCTTCCTGGAGTGCATCACTGTGATACTAATTCCAGAACACTTTTCCTAGGAATGCTTCACTGTGATACTAGCTCCAAAACACTTTTCCTGGAGTGCATCACTGCGATACAAATTCCAAAACACTTTTCCTTGGAATGCTTCACTGTGATACAAACCCTAAAACACTTTTCCTGGAGTGTTTTACTGTGATACTAACTTCAGAACACCTTTCCTGGAGTGCTTCACTGTGATACTAACTCCAGAACACTTTTCCTGGAGTGCTTCACTGTGATACTAACCCTAAAACACTTTTCCTGGAATGTTTTACTGTGATACTAACTCCAGAATACTTTTCCAGGAGTGCTTCACTGTGATACTAACTCCAAACCACTTTTCCTGGAGTGCTTCACTGTGATACTAACTCCAAAACACTTTTCCTGGAGTGCATCACTGTGATACTAATTCCGGATCACTTTTCCTTGGAGTGCTTCACTGTGATACTAACTCGAAAACGCTGTTCCCAGAGTGCTTCACTGTGATACTAACTCCAAAGCATTCTTCCTGGAGTGCTTCACTGTGATACTAACTCCAGACCACTTTTCCTGCAGTGCATCACTGTGATACTAATTCCAGAACACTTTACCTGGAGTGCTTCACTGTGATACTAACCGTAAAGCACACTTCCTTGAGTGCTTCACTGTGATACTAGCTCCAAAAGATTTTTTTCTGGAGTGCATCACTGTGATACTAATTCCAGAACACTTTTCCTCGAGTGCTTCACGGTGGGACTAACCCTAAAACGCTTTTCCTGGAGTGCTTCACTGTGATACTAACTCCAAGCTACTTTTCCTGGAGTGCTTCACTGTGATACCAGCTCCAAAACACTTTTCCTGGAGTGCATCACTGTGATACTAACACCAGAACACTTTTCCTTGGAGTGCATCACTGTGATACTAACTCTAAAACATTCTTCCTGGAGTGCTTCCCTGTGATACTAACACTAAAACACTCTTCCTGGAGTGCTTTACTGTGATACTAACACTGAAACACTCTTTCTGGAGTGCTTCACTGTGACACTAGCTCCAAAACACTTTTCCTGGAGTGCGTCATTGCGATACTAATTCCAGAACACTTTTCCTTGGAGTGCTTCACTGTGATACTAACTCGAAAACGCTGTTCCCAGAGTGCTTCACTGTGATACTAACTCCAAAACTTTCTTCCTGGAGTGCTTCCCTGTGATACTAACTCGAAATCACTTTTCCTGGAGTGCTTTACTGTGATACTAACACTAAAACAATCTTCCTGAAGTGCTTCACTGTGATACTAGCTCCAAAACACTTTTCCTGGAGTGCTTCACTGTGATACTAACTCCAGAATACTTTTCCTGGAGTATTTCACTGTTATACTAACCCTAAAACATTTTCCTGGAGTGCTTCACTGTGATACTAACTCAAAAACACTTTTCTTATGGTGTTTTACTGTGATACTAACTCCAGAACACTTTTCCTGGAGTGCGTTCCAGCATTACTAACCGGAAAACACATTTCCTGGAGTGCTTCACTGTGATACTAACTCCAGAACACTTGACCTGGAGTGCTTCACTGTGATACTAACCGTAAAGCACACTTCCTTGAGTGCTTTACCGTGATACTAGCTCCAAAAGACTTTTTCTGGAGTGCATCACTGTGATACTAATTCCAGAACACTTTTCATCGAGTGCTTCACGGTGAGACTAACCCTAAAATGCTTTTCCTGGAGTGCTTCACTGCGATACTAACCCTAAAACGCTTTTCCTGGAGTGCTTCACTGTGATACTAACTCCAAACCACTTTTCCTGGAGTGCTTCACTGTGATACTAGCTCCAAAACACTTTTCCTGGAGTGCATCACTGTGAGACTAATTCCAGAACACTTTTCCTTGGAGTGCATCACTGTGATACTAATTCCAAAACATTTTTCCTGGAGTGCTTCACTGTGATACTAACTCCAAAACATTCTTCCTGGAGTGCTTCCCTGTGATACTAACACTAAAACACTCTTCCTGGAGTGCTTCACTGTGATACTAGCTCCAACACACGTTTCCTGGAGTGCATCACTGCGATACAAATTCCAAAACACTTTTCCTTGGAGTGCTTCACTGTGATACAAACCCTAAAACACTTTTCCTGGAGTGTTTTACTGTGATACTAACTTCAGAACACTTTTCCTGGAGTGCTTCACTGTGATACTAACTCCAGAACACTTTTCCTGGAGTGCTTCACTGTGATACTAACCCTAAAACACTTTTCCTGGAATGTTTTACTGTGATACTAACTCCAGAATACTTTTCCAGGAGTGCTTCACTGTGATACTAGCTCCAAAACACTTTTCCGGGAGTGCATCACTGTGACATTAATTCCAGAGCACTTTTCCTAGGAATGCTTCCCTGTGATACTAACTCGAAAACGCTGTTCCCAGAGCACTTCACTGTGATACTAACTCCAAAACATTCTTCCTGGAGTGCTTCACTGTGGTACTAGCTCCAAAACACTTGTCCTGGTGTGCATCACTGCAATACTAATTCCAGAACACTTTTCCTGGAGTGCTTTCCTGTGATCCTAACCGCAAAACACATTTCCTGGAGTGCTTCACTGTGATACTAACTCCAGAACACTTTTCCTGGAGTGCTTCACTGTGATACTAATTCGAGAAAACTTTTCCTGGAGTGCTTCACTGTAATACGAACTCCAAAACACTCTTCCTGGAGTGTTTTACTGTGATACTAACTCCAAAACATTTTTCCTGGAGTGCTTCACTGTGATATTAGCTCCAAAACACTTTTCCTGGAGTGCATCACTGTGATACTAATTCCAGAACACTTTTCCTAGGAATGCTTCACTGTGATACAAACCCTAAAACACTTTTCCTGGAGTGTTTTACTGTGATACTAACTTCAGAACACTCTTCCTGGAGTGCTTCACTGTGATACTAACTCCAAAACACTTGTCCTGGAGTGCATCACTGTGATACTAATTCCAGAACACTTTTCCTAGGAATGCTTCACTGTGATACAAACCCTAAAACACTTTTCCTGGAGTGTTTTACTGTGATACTAACTTCAGAACACTTTTCCTGGAGTGCTTCACTGTGATACTAACTCCAAAACACTTTTCCTGGAGTCCTTCGCTGTGATACTAACTCCAAAACACTTTTCCTGGAGTGCATCACTGTGATACTAACTCCAAAACACTTTCCCTTGGAGTGCTTCACTGTGATACTTACTTGAAAACACTATTCCCAGAGTGCCTCACTGTGATACTAACTCCAAAACATTCTTCCTGGAGTGCTTCCCTGTGATACTAACTCCAAAACACTTTTCCTGGAGTGCTTTACTGTGATACTAACACTAAAACACTCTTCCTGGAGTGCTTCACTGTGATACTAACTCCAAAACATTCTTCCTGGAGTGCTTCCCTGTGATACTAACTCCAAAACACTTTTCCTGGAGTGCTTTACTGTGATACTAACACCAAAACACGCTTCCTGGAGTGCTTCACTGTGATACTAGCTCCAAAACACTTTTCCTGGAGTGCTTCACTGTGATTCTAACTCCAGAACACTTTTCCTGGAGTGCTTCACTGTGATATTAACCGTAAAACACTTTTCCTTGAGTACTTCACTGTGATACTAACTCCAAAACACTTTTCCTTGAGTGAATCACTGTGATACTAACTCCAAAACACTTTTCCTGGAGTGCTTCACTGTGATATTAGCTCCAAAACAATTTCTCTGGAGTGCATCACTGTGATACGAATTCCAGAAAACGTTTCCTTGGATTGCTTCACTGTGATACGAGCTTCAAAACACTTAACTTGGAGTGCATCACTGCGATACTAACCCGAAAACACTTTTCCTTGAGTACTTCACTGTGATACAACTCCAAAAGACTTTTCCTGGTGTGCATCACTGTGATACTAATTCCAGTACACTTTTCATGGAGTGCTTCACTATGATACTAACCCTAAAACACTTTTCCTGGAGTGTTTTACTGTGATACTGACTCCAGAACAATTTTCCTGGAGAGCTACACTGTGATACTATCTCCAAAACACATTTCCTGGAATGCTTCACTGTGATACTAAACCTAAAACTCTTTTCCTGGAGTGTTTTACTGTGATACTAACTCCAGAACACTTTTCCTGGAGTGCATCACTGTGATACTAACTCCAAAACACTTTTCCTGGAGTGCATCACTGCAATACTAATTCCAGAACACTTTTCCTGGAGTGCTTCACTGTGATATTAACCGTAAAACACTTTTCCTTGAGTACTTCACTGTGATACTAACTCCAAAACACTTTTCCTTGAGTGAATCACTGTGATACTAACTCCAAAACACTTTTCCTGGAGTGCTTCACTGTGATATTAGCTCCAAAACAATTTTCCTGGAGTGCATCACTGTGATACGAATTCCAGAAAACGTTTCCTTGGATTGCTTCACTGTGATATTAGCTCCAAAACACTTTTCCTGGAGTGCATCACTGTGATACGAATTCCAGAAAACGTTTCCTTGGAGTGCTTCACTGTGATACGAGCTTCAAAACACTTAACTTGGAGTGCATCACTGCGATACTAACCCTAAAACACTTTTCCTTGAGTACTTCACTGTGATAGAACTCCAAAAGACTTTTCCTGGTGTGCATCACTGTGATACTAATTCCAGAAAAATTTTCCTGGAGTGCTTCGCTGTGAAACTAACCCTAAAACACTTTTCCTGGAGTGTAATACAGTGATACTAGCTCCAAAACACTTTTCCTGGAGTGCTCCCCATGTGACTAACCCCAAAATACTTTTCCAGGAGTGCATCACAGTGAGAGCAACCCTAAAACACTTTTCCTGGAGTGCATCACTGTGATATTAACACGAAAACGCTGTTCCCAGAGTGCTTCCCTGTGATACTAACTCCAAAACACTCTTCCTGGAGAGCTTCACTGTGATACTAACTCCAATACATTCTTCCTGGACTGCTCCACTGTGATACAAACTTCAAAACACTCTTCCTGGAGTGCTTCACTATGATACTAACCCTAAAACACATTTCCTGGAGTGCTTCACCGTGATACTAACTCCAGAACACTTTTCCTGGAGTGCTTCACTGTGATACTAACCCTAAAACACTTTTCCTGGAATGTTTTACTGTGATACTAACTCCAGAATACTTTTCCAGGAGTGCTTCACTGTGATACTAACTCCAAACCACTTTTCCTGGAGTGCATCACTGCGATACAAACCCTAAAACACTTTTCCTGGAGTGCTTCACTGTGATACTAACCCTAAAACACTTTTCCTGGAGTGTTTTACTGTGATACTAACTTCAGAACACTTTTCCTGGAGTGCTTCACTGTGATACTAACTCCAGAACACTTTTCCTGGAGTGCTTCACTGTGATACTAACCCTAAAACACTTTTCCTGGAATGTTTTACTGTGATACTAACTCCAGAATACTTTTCCAGGAGTGCTTCACTGTGATACTAACTCCAAACCACTTTTCCTGGAGTGCTTCACTGTGATACTAACTCCAAAACACTTTTCCTGGAGTGCATCACTGTGATACTAATTCCGGAACACTTTTTGTTGGAGTGCTTCACTGTGATACTAACTCGAAAACGCTGTTCCCAGAGTGCTTCACTGTGATACTAACTCCAAAGCATTCTTCCTGGAGTGCTTCACTGTGATACTAACTCCAAAACACTTTTCCTGGAGTGCTTTACTGTGATACTAACACTAAAACACTCTTCCTGGAGTGCTTCACTGTGATACTAACTCCAATACATTCTTCCTGGACTGCTCCATTGTGATACAAACTTCAAAACACTCTTCCTGGAGTGCTTCACTATGATACTAACCCGAAAACACATTTCCTGGAGTGCTTCACCGTGATACTAACTCCAGAACACTTTTCCTGGAGTGCTTCACTGTGATACTAACCCTAAAACACTTTTCCTGGAATGTTTTACTGTGATACTAACTCCAGAATACTTTTCCAGGAGTGCTTCACTGTGATACTAACTCCAAACCACTTTTCCTGGAGTGCTTCCCTGTGATACTAATTCCAAAACACTTTTCCTGGAGTGCTTCACTGTGATACTAACTCCAAAACATTCTTCCTGGAGTGCTTCCCTGTGATACTAACACTAAAACACTCTTCCTGGAGTGCTTCACTGTGATACGAGCTCCAAAACACTTTTCCTGGAGTGCATCACTGCGATACAAATTCCAAAACACTTTTCCTTGGAGTGCTTCACTGTGATACAAACCCTAAAACACTTTTCCTGGAGTGTTTTACTGTGATACTAACTTCAGAACACCTTTCCTGGAGTGCTTCACTGTGATACTAACACCAGAACACTTTTCCTGGAGTGCTTCACTGTGATACTAACCCTAAAACAATTTTCCTGGAATGTTTTACTGTGATACTAACTCCAGAATACTTTTCCAGGAGTGCTTCACTGTGATACTAGCTCCAAAACACTTTTCCTTGAGTGAATCACTGTGATACTAACTCCAAAACACTTTTCCTGGAGTGCTTCACTGTGATATTAGCTCCAAAACAATTTTCCTGGAGTGCATCACTGTGATACGAATTCCAGAAAACGTTTCCTTGGATTGCTTCACTGTGATATTAGCTCCAAAACACTTTTCCTGGAGTGCATCACTGTGATACGAATTCCAGAAAACGTTTCCTTGGAGTGCTTCACTGTGATACGAGCTTCAAAACACTTAACTTGGAGTGCATCACTGCGATACTAACCCTAAAACACTTTTCCTTGAGTACTTCACTGTGATAGAACTCCAAAAGACTTTTCCTGGTGTGCATCACTGTGATACTAGTTCCAGAAAAATTTTCCTGGAGTGCTTCGCTGTGAAACTAACCCTAAAACACTTTTCCTGGAGTGTAATACAGTGATACTAGCTCCAAAACACTTTTCCTGGAGTGCTCCCCATGTGACTAACCCCAAAATACTTTTCCAGGAGTGCATCACAGTGAGAGCAACCCTAAAACACTTTTCCTGGAGTGCATCACTGTGATATTAACACGAAAACGCTGTTCCCAGAGTGCTTCCCTGTGATACTAACTCCAAAACACTCTTCCTGGAGAGCTTCACTGTGATACTAACTCCAATACATTCTTCCTGGACTGCTCCACTGTGATACAAACTTCAAAACACTCTTCCTGGAGTGCTTCACTATGATACTAACCCTAAAACACATTTCCTGGAGTGCTTCACCGTGATACTAACTCCAGAACACTTTTCCTGGAGTGCTTCACTGTGATACTAACCCTAAAACACTTTTCCTGGAATGTTTTACTGTGATACTAACTCCAGAATACTTTTCCAGGAGTGCTTCACTGTGATACTAACTCCAAACCACTTTTCCTGGAGTGCATCACTGCGATACAAATTCCAAAACACTTTTCCTTGGAGTGCTTCACTGTGATACAAACCCTAAAACACTTTTCCTGGAGTGTTTTACTGTGATACTAACTTCAGAACACTTTTCCTGGAGTGCTTCACTGTGATACTAACTCCAGAACACTTTTCCTGGAGTGCTTCACTGTGATACTAACCCTAAAACACTTTTCCTGGAATGTTTTACTGTGATACTAACTCCAGAATACTTTTCCAGGAGTGCTTCACTGTGATACTAACTCCAAACCACTTTTCCTGGAGTGCTTCACTGTGATACTAACTCCAAAACACTTTTCCTGGAGTGCATCACTGTGATACTAATTCCGGAACACTTTTTGTTGGAGTGCTTCACTGTGATACTAACTCGAAAACGCTGTTCCCAGAGTGCTTCACTGTGATACTAACTCCAAAGCATTCTTCCTGGAGTGCTTCACTGTGATACTAACTCCAAAACACTTTTCCTGGAGTGCTTTACTGTGATACTAACACTAAAACACTCTTCCTGGAGTGCTTCACTGTGAGACTAACTCCAATACATTCTTCCTGGACTGCTCCATTGTGATACAAACTTCAAAACACTCTTCCTGGAGTGCTTCACTATGATACTAACCCGAAAACACATTTCCTGGAGTGCTTCACCGTGATACTAACTCCAGAACACTTTTCCTGGAGTGCTTCACTGTGATACTAACCCTAAAACACTTTTCCTGGAATGTTTTACTGTGATACTAACTCCAGAATACTTTTCCAGGAGTGCTTCACTGTGATACTAACTCCAAACCACTTTTCCTGGAGTGCTTCCCTGTGATACTAATTCCAAAACACTTTTCCTGGAGTGCTTCACTGTGATACTAACTCCAAAACATTCTTCCTGGAGTGCTTCCCTGTGATACTAACACTAAAACACTCTTCCTGGAGTGCTTCACTGTGATACGAGCTCCAAAACACTTTTCCTGGAGTGCATCACTGCGATACAAATTCCAAAACACTTTTCCTTGGAGTGCTTCACTGTGATACAAACCCTAAAACACTTTTCCTGGAGTGTTTTACTGTGATACTAACTTCAGAACACCTTTCCTGGAGTGCTTCACTGTGATACTAACTCCAGAACACTTTTCCTGGAGTGCTTCACTGTGATACTAACCCTAAAACAATTTTCCTGGAATGTTTTACTGTGATACTAACTCCAGAATACTTTTCCAGGAGTGCTTCACTGTGATACTAACTCCAAACCACTTTTCCTGGAGTGCTTCACTGTGATACTAACTCCAAAACACTTTTCCTGGAGTGCATCACTGTGATACTAATTCCGGAACACTTTTCCTTGGAGTGCTTCACTGTGATACTAACTCGAAAACGCTGTTCCCAGAGTGCTTCACTGTGATACTAACTCCAAAGCATTCTTCCTGGAGTGCTTCACCGTGATACTAACTCCAAAACACTTTTCCTGGAGTGCTTTACTGTGATACTAACACTAAAACACTCTTCCTGGAGTGCTTCACTGTGATACTAGCTCCAAAACACTCTTCCTGGAGTGCATAAATGTGATACTTGCTCTAAAACACTTTTCCAGGAGTGCTTCACTGTGATACTAACTCCAGAATACTTTTCCTGGAGTATTTCACTGTGATACTAACTCGAAAACACTTTTCTTAGGGTGTTTTACACTGATACTAACTCCAGAACACATTTCCTGGAGTGCTTCACTGTGATACTAACTCCAGACCACTTTTCCTGCAGTGCATCACTGTGATACTAATTCCAGAACACTTTACCTGGAGTGCTTCACTGTGATACTAACCGTAAAGCACACTTCCTTGAGTGCTTCACTGTGATACTAGCTCCAAAAGACTTTTTCTGTAGTGCATCACTGTGATACTAATTCCAGAACACTTTTCCTCGAGTGCTTCACGGTGAGACTAACCCTAAAATGCTTTTCCTGGAGTGCTTCACTGTGATACTAACTCCAAACTACTTTTCCTGGAGTGCTTCACTGTGATACCAGCTCCAAAACGCTTTTCCTGGAGTGCATCACTGTGATACTAACTCCAAACCACTTTTCCTGGAGTGCTTCACTGTGATAATAACTCCAAAACACTTTTCCTGGAGTGCATCACTGTGATACTAATTCCGGAACACTTTTCCTTGGAGTGCTTCACTGTGATACTAACTCGAAAACGCTGTTCCCAGAGTGCTTCACTGTGATACTAACTCCAAAGCATTCTTCCTGGAGTGCTTCACTGTGATACTAACTCCAAAACACTTTTCCTGGAGTGCTTTACTGTGAGACTAACACTATAACACTCTTCCTGGAGTGCTTCACTGTGATACTAACTCCAATACATTTTTCCTGGACTGCTCCATTGTGATACAAACTTCAAAACACTCTTCCTGGAGTGCTTCACTATGATACTAACCCTAAAACACATTTCCTGGAGTGCTTCACCGTGATACTAACTCCAGAACACTTTTCCTGGAGTGCTTCACTGTGATACTAACCCTAAAACACTTTTACTGGAATGTTTTACTGTGATACTAACTCCAGAATACTTTTCCAGGAGTGCTTCACTGTGATACTAACTCCAAACCACTTTTCCTGGAGTGCTTCCCTGTGATACTAATTCCAAAACACTTTTCCTGGAGTGCTTCACTGTGATACTAACTCCAAAACATTCTTCCTGGAGTGCTTCCCTGTGATACTAACACTAAAACACTCTTCCTGGAGTGCTTCACTGTGATACGAGCTCCAAAACACTTTTCCTGGAGTGCATCACTGCGATACAAATTCCAAAACACTTTTCCTGGAGTGCTTCACTGTGATTCTAACTCCAGAAAACTTTTCCTGGAGTATTTCACTGAGATACCAGCCCTAAAACATTTTCCTGGAGTGCTTCATTGTGATACTAACTCGAAAACACTTTTCTTAGGGTGTTTTACTGTGATACTAACTCCAAAACACTTTTCCTGGAGTGCTTTACTGTGAGACTAACACTATAACACTCTTCCTGGAGTGCTTCACTGTGATACTAACTCCAATACATTTTTCCTGGACTGCTCCATTGTGATACAAACTTCAAAACACTCTTCCTGGAGTGCTTCACTATGATACTAACCCTAAAACACATTTCCTGGAGTGCTTCACCGTGATACTAACTCCAGAACACTTTTCCTGGAGTGCTTCACTGTGATACTAACCCTAAAACACTTTTACTGGAATGTTTTACTGTGATACTAACTCCAGAATACTTTTCCAGGAGTGCTTCACTGTGATACTAACTCCAAACCACTTTTCCTGGAGTGCTTCCCTGTGATACTAATTCCAAAACACTTTTCCTGGAGTGCTTCACTGTGATACTCACTCCAAAACATTCTTCCTGGAGTGCTTCCCTGTGATACTAACACTAAAACACTCTTCCTGGAGTGCTTCACTGTGATACGAGCTCCAAAACACTTTTCCTGGAGTGCATCACTGCGATACAAATTCCAAAACACTTTTCCTGGAGTGCTTCACTGTGATTCTAACTCCAGAAAACTTTTCCTGGAGTATTTCACTGAGATACCAGCCCTAAAACATTTTCCTGGAGTGCTTCATTGTGATACTAACTCGAAAACACTTTTCTTAGGGTGTTTTACTGTGATACTAACTCCAGAACACTTTTCCTGGAGTGCTTTCCTGTGATACTAACCGTAAAACACAATTCCTGGAGTGCTTCACTGTGATACTAACTCCAGACCACTTTTCCTGCAGTGCATCACTGTGATACTAATTCCAGAACACTTTACCTGGAGTGCTTCACTGTGATACTAACCCTAAAACACTTTTCCTGGAATGTTTTACTGTGATACTAACTCCAGAATACTTTTCCAGGAGTGCTTCACTGTGATACTAACTCCAGACCACTTTTCCTGCAGTGCATCACTGTGATACTAATTCCAGAACACTTTACCTGGAGTGCTTCACTGTGACACTAACCGTAAAGCACACTTCCTTGAGTGCTTCACTGTGATACTAGCTCGAAAAGACATTTTCTGGAGTGCATCACTGTGATACTAATTCCAGAACACTTTTCCTCGAGTGCTTCACGGTGAGACTAACCCTAAAACGCTTTTCCTGGAGTGCTTCACTGTGATACTAGCTCCAAAACACTCTTCCTGGAGTGCATCACTGCGATACAAATTCCAAAACACTTTTCCTTGGAGTGCTTCACTGTGATACAAACCCTAAAACACTTTTCCTGGAGTGTTTTACTGTGATACTAACTTCAGAACACCTTTCCTGGAGTGCTTCACTGTGATACTAACTCCAAAACATTCTTCCTGGAGTGCTTCCCTGTGATACTAACACTAAAACACTCTTCCTGGAGTGCTTCACTGTGATACGAGCTCCAAAACACTTTTCCTGGAGTGCATCACTGCGATACAAATTCCAAAACACTTTTCCTTGGAATGCTTCACTGTGATACAAACCCTAAAACACTTTTCCTGGAGTGTTTTACTGTGATACTAACTTCAGAACACCTTTCCTGGAGTGCTTCACTGTGATACTAACTCCAGAACACTTTTCCTGGAGTGCTTCACTGTGATACTAACCCTAAAACACTTTTCCTGGAATGTTTTACTGTGATACTAACTTCAGAACACCTTTCCTGGAGTGCTTCACTGTGATTCTAACTCCAGAACACTTTTCCTGGAGTGCTTCACTGTGATACTAACCCTAAAACAATTTTCCTGGAATGTTTTACTGTGATACTAACTCCAGAATACTTTTCCAGGAGTGCTTCACTGTGATACTAACTCCAAACCACTTTTCCTGGAGTGCTTCACTGTGATACTAACTCCAAAACACTTTTCCTGGAGTGCATCACTGTGATACTAATTCCGGAACACTTTTCCTTGGAGTGCTTCACTGTGATACTAACTCGAAAACGCTGTTCTCAGAGTGCTTCACTGTGATACTAACTCCAAAGCATTCTTCCTGGAGTGCTTCACTGTGATACTAACTCCAAAACACTTTTCCTGGAGTGCTTTACTGTGATACTAACACTAAAACACTCTTCCTGGAGTGCATAAATGTGATACTTGCTCTAAAACACTTTTCCAGGAGTGCTTCACTGTGATACTAACTCCAGAATACTTTTCCTGGAGTATTTCACTGTGATACTAACTCGAAAACACTTTTCTTAGGGTGTTTTACACTGATACTAACTCCAGAACATTTTTCCTGGAGTGCTTTCCTGTGATACTAACCGTAAAACACATTTCCTGGAGTGCTTCACTGTGATACTAACTCCAGACCACTTTTCCTGCAGTGCATCACTGTGATACTAATTCCAGAACACTTTACCTGGAGTGCTTCACTGTGATACTAACCGTAAAGCACACTTCCTTGAGTGCTTCACTGTGATACTAGCTCCAAAAGACTTTTTCTGGAGTGCTTCACTGTGATACTAATTCCAGAACACTTTTCCTCGAGTGCTTCACGGTTAGACTAACCCTAAAACGCTTTTCCTGGAGTGCTTCACTGTGATACTAACTCCAAACTACTTTTCCTGGAGTGCTTCACTGTGATACCAGCTCCAAAACACTTTTCCTGGAGTGCATCACTGTGATACTAACTCCAGAACACTTTTCCTTGGAGTGCATCACTGTGATACTAATTCCAGAACACTTTTCCTCGAGTGCTTCACGGTGAGACTAACCCTAAAACGCTTTTCCTGGAGTGCATCACTGCGATACAAATTCCAAAACACTTTTCCTTGGAGTGCTTCACTGTGATACAAACCCTAAAACACTTTTCCTGGAGTGTTTTACTGTGATACTAACTTCAGAACACTTTTCCTGGAGTGCTTCACTGTGATACTAACTCCAGAACACTTTTCCTGGAGTGCTTCACTGTGATACTAACCCTAAAACACTTTTCCTGGAATGTTTTACTGTGATACTAACTCCAGAATACTTTTCCAGGAGTGCTTCACTGTGATACTAACTCCAAACCACTTTTCCTGGAGTGCTTCACTGTGATACTAACTCCAAAACACTTTTCCTGGAGTGCATCACTGTGATACTAATTCCGGATCACTTTTCCTTGGAGTGCTTCACTGTGATACTAACTCGAAAACGCTGTTCCCAGAGTGCTTCACTGTGAGACTAACTCCAAAGCATTCTTCCTGGAGTGCTTCACTGTGATACTAACTCCAAAACACTTTTCCTGGAGTGCTTTACTGTGATACTAACACTACAACACTCTTCCTGGAGTGCTTCACTGTGATACTAACTCCAATACATTCTTCCTGGACTGCTCCATTGTGATACAAACTTCAAAACACTCTTCCTGGAGTGCTTCACTATGATACTAACCCTAAAACACATTTCCTGGAGTGCTTCACCGTGATACTAACTCCAGAACACTTTTCCTGGAGTGCTTCACTGTGATACTAACCCTAAAACACTTTTCCTGGAATGTTTTACTGTGATACTAACTCCAGAATACTTTTCCAGGAGTGCTTCACTGTGATACTAACTCCAAACCACTTTTCCTGGAGTGCTTCCCTGTGATACTAATTCCAAAACACTTTTCCTGGAGTGCTTCACTGTGATACTAACTCCAAAACATTCTTCCTGGAGTGCATCACTGTGATACTAATTCCAGAACACTTTTCCTAGGAATGCTTCACTGTGATACTAGCTCCAAAACACTTTTCCTGGAGTGCATCACTGCGATACAAATTCCAAAACACTTTTCCTTGGAATGCTTCACTGTGATACAAACCCTAAAACACTTTTCCTGGAGTGTTTTACTGTGATACTAACTTCAGAACACCTTTCCTGGAGTGCTTCACTGTGATACTAACTCCAGAACACTTTTCCTGGAGTGCTTCACTGTGATACTAACCCTAAAACACTTTTCCTGGAATGTTTTACTGTGATACTAACTCCAGAATACTTTTCCAGGAGTGCTTCACTGTGATACTAACTCCAAACCACTTTTCCTGGAGTGCTTCACTGTGATACTAACTCCAAAACACTTTTCCTGGAGTGCATCACTGTGATACTAATTCCGGATCACTTTTCCTTGGAGTGCTTCACTGTGATACTAACTCGAAAACGCTGTTCCCAGAGTGCTTCACTGTGATACTAACTCCAAAGCATTCTTCCTGGAGTGCTTCACTGTGATACTAACTCCAGACCACTTTTCCTGCAGTGCATCACTGTGATACTAATTCCAGAACACTTTACCTGGAGTGCTTCACTGTGATACTAACCGTAAAGCACACTTCCTTGAGTGCTTCACTGTGATACTAGCTCCAAAAGATTTTTTTCTGGAGTGCATCACTGTGATACTAATTCCAGAACACTTTTCCTCGAGTGCTTCACGGTGGGACTAACCCTAAAACGCTTTTCCTGGAGTGCTTCACTGTGATACTAACTCCAAGCTACTTTTCCTGGAGTGCTTCACTGTGATACCAGCTCCAAAACACTTTTCCTGGAGTGCATCACTGTGATACTAACACCAGAACACTTTTCCTTGGAGTGCATCACTGTGATACTAACTCTAAAACATTCTTCCTGGAGTGCTTCCCTGTGATACTAACACTAAAACACTCTTCCTGGAGTGCTTTACTGTGATACTAACACTGAAACACTCTTTCTGGAGTGCTTCACTGTGACACTAGCTCCAAAACACTTTTCCTGGAGTGCGTCATTGCGATACTAATTCCAGAACACTTTTCCTTGGAGTGCTTCACTGTGATACTAACTCGAAAACGCTGCTCCCAGAGTGCTTCACTGTGATACTAACTCCAAAACATTCTTCCTGGAGTGCTTCCCTGTGATACTAACTCGAAATCACTTTTCCTGGAGTGCTTTACTGTGATACTAACACTAAAACAATCTTCCTGAAGTGCTTCACTGTGATACTAGCTCCAAAACACTTTTCCTGGAGTGCTTCACTGTGATACTAACTCCAGAATACTTTTCCTGGAGTATTTCACTGTTATACTAACCCTAAAACATTTTCCTGGAGTGCTTCACTGTGATACTAACTCAAAAACACTTTTCTTATGGTGTTTTACTGTGATACTAACTCCAGAACACTTTTCCTGGAGTGCTTTCCAGCATTACTAACCGGAAAACACATTTCCTGGAGTGCTTCACTGTGATACTAACTCCAGAACACTTGACCTGGAGTGCTTCACTGTGATACTAACCGTAAAGCACACTTCCTTGAGTGCTTTACCGTGATACTAGCTCCAAAAGACTTTTTCTGGAGTGCATCACTGTGATACTAATTCCAGAACACTTTTCATCGAGTGCTTCACGGTGAGACTAACCCTAAAATGCTTTTCCTGGAGTGCTTCACTGCGATACTAACCCTAAAACGCTTTTCCTGGAGTGCTTCACTGTGATACTAACTCCAAACCACTTTTCCTGGAGTGCTTCACTGTGATACTAGCTCCAAAACACTTTTCCTGGAGTGCATCACTGTGAGACTAATTCCAGAACACTTTTCCTTGGAGTGCATCACTGTGATACTAATTCCAAAACATTTTTCCTGGAGTGCTTCACTGTGATACTAACTCCAAAACATTCATCCTGGAGTGCTTCCCTGTGATACTAACACTAAAACACTCTTCCTGGAGTGCTTCACTGTGATACTAGCTCCAACACACGTTTCCTGGAGTGCATCACTGCGATACAAATTCCAAAACACTTTTCCTTGGAGTGCTTCACTGTGATACAAACCCTAAAACACTTTTCCTGGAGTGTTTTACTGTGATACTAACTTCAGAACACTTTTCCTGGAGTGCTTCACTGTGATACTAACTCCAGAACACTTTTCCTGGAGTGCTTCACTGTGATACTAACCCTAAAACACTTTTCCTGGAATGTTTTACTGTGATACTAACTCCAGAATACTTTTCCAGGAGTGCTTCACTGTGATACTAGCTCCAAAACACTTTTCCGGGAGTGCATCACTGTGACATTAATTCCAGAGCACTTTTCCTAGGAATGCTTCCCTGTGATACTAACTCGAAAACGCTGTTCCCAGAGCACTTCACTGTGATACTAACTCCAAAACATTCTTCCTGGAGTGCTTCACTGTGGTACTAGCTCCAAAACACTTGTCCTGGTGTGCATCACTGCAATACTAATTCCAGAACACTTTTCCTGGAGTGCTTTCCTGTGATCCTAACCGCAAAACACATTTCCTGGAGTGCTTCACTGTGATACTAACTCCAGAACACTTTTCCTGGAGTGCTTCACTGTGATACTAATTCGAGAAAACTTTTCCTGGAGTGCTTCACTGTAATACGAACTCCAAAACACTCTTCCTGGAGTGTTTTACTGTGATACTAACTCCAAAACATTTTTCCTGGAGTGCTTCACTGTGATATTAGCTCCAAAACACTTTTCCTGGAGTGCATCACTGTGATACTAATTCCAGAACACTTTTCCTAGGAATGCTTCACTGTGATACAAACCCTAAAACACTTTTCCTGGAGTGTTTTACTGTGATACTAACTTCAGAACACTCTTCCTGGAGTGCTTCACTGTGATACTAACTCCAAAACACTTGTCCTGGAGTGCATCACTGTGATACTAATTCCAGAACACTTTTCCTAGGAATGCTTCACTGTGATACAAACCCTAAAACACTTTTCCTGGAGTGTTTTACTGTGATACTAACTTCAGAACACTTTTCCTGGAGTGCTTCACTGTGATACTAACTCCAAAACACTTTTCCTGGAGTCCTTCGCTGTGATACTAACTCCAAAACACTTTTCCTGGAGTGCATCACTGTGATACTAACTCCAAAACACTTTCCCTTGGAGTGCTTCACTGTGATACTTACTTGAAAACACTGTTCCCAGAGTGCCTCACTGTGATACTAACTCCAAAACATTCTTCCTGGAGTGCTTCCCTGTGATACTAACTCCAAAACACTTTTTCTGGAGTGCTTTACTGTGATACTAACACTAAAACACTCTTCCTGGAGTGCTTCACTGTGATACTAACTCCAAAACATTCTTCCTGGAGTGCTTCCCTGTGATACTAACTCCAAAACACTTTTCCTGGAGTGCTTTACTGTGATACTAACACCAAAACACGCTTCCTGGAGTGCTTCACTGTGATACTAGCTCCAAAACACTTTTCCTGGAGTGCTTCACTGTGATTCTAACTCCAGAAAACTTTTCCTGGAGTATTTCACTGAGATACCAGCCCAAAAACATTTTCCTGGAGTGCTTCATTGTGATACTAACTCGAAAACACTTTTCTTAGGGTGTTTTACTGTGATACTAACTCCAGAACACTTTTCCTGGAGTGCTTTCCTGTGATACTAACCGTAAAACACATTTCCTGGAGTGCTTCACTGTGATACTAACTCCAGACCACTTTTCCTGCAGTGCATCACTGTGATACTAATTCCAGAACACTTTACCTGGAGTGCTTCACTGTGATACTAACCGTAAAGCACACTTCCTTGAGTGCTTCACTGTGATACTAGCTCCAAAAGACTTTTTCTGGAGTGCATCACTGTGATACTAATTCCAGAACACTTTTCCTCGAGTGCTTCACGGTGAGACTAACCCTAAAAGGCTTTTCCTGGAGTGCTTCACTGTGATATTAAACCTAAAACGCTTTTCCTGGAGTGCTTCACTGTGATACTAGCTCCAAAACACTCTTCCTGGAGTGCATCACTGCGATACAAATTCCAAAACACTTTTCCTTGGAGTGCTTCACTGTGATACAAACCCTAAAACACTTTTCCTGGAGTGTTTTACTGTGATACTAACTTCAGAACACCTTTCCTGGAGTGCTTCACTGTGATACTAACTCCAAAACATTCTTCCTGGAGTGCTTCCCTGTGATACTAACACTAAAACACTCTTCCTGGAGTGCTTCACTGTGATACTAGCTCCAAAACACTTTTCCTGGAGTGCATCACTGCGATACAAATTCCAAAACACTTTTCCTTGGAATGCTTCACTGTGATACAAACCCTAAAACACTTTTCCTGGAGTGTTTTACTGTGATACTAACTTCAGAACACCTTTCCTGGAGTGCTTCACTGTGATACTAACTCCAGAACACTTTTCCTGGAGTGCTTCACTGTGATACTAACCCTAAAACACTTTTCCTGGAATGTTTTACTGTGATACTAACTCCAGAATACTTTTCCAGGAGTGCTTACTGTGATACTAACTCCAAAACACTTTTCCTGGAGTGCATCACTGTGATACTAATTCCGGAACACTTTTCCTTGGAGTGCTTCACTGTGATACTAACTCGAAAACGCTGTTCCCAGAGTGCTTCACTGTGATACTAACTCCAAAGCATTCTTCCTGGAGTGCTTCACTGTGATACTAACTCCAAAACACTTTTCCTGGAGTGCTTTACTGTGATACTAACCGTAAAGCACACTTCCTTGAGTGCTTCACTGTGATACTAGCTCCAAAAGATTTTTTTCTGGAGTGCATCACTGTGATACTAATTCCAGAACACTTTTCCTCGAGTGCTTCACGGTGGGACTAACCCTAAAACGCTTTTCCTGGAGTGCTTCACTGTGATACTAACTCCAAGCTACTTTTCCTGGAGTGCTTCACTGTGATACCAGCTCCAAAACACTTTTCCTGGAGTGCATCACTGTGATACTAACACCAGAACACTTTTCCTTGGAGTGCATCACTGTGATACTAACTCTAAAACATTCTTCCTGGAGTGCTTCCCTGTGATACTAACACTAAAACACTCTTCCTGGAGTGCTTTACTGTGATACTAACACTGAAACACTCTTTCTGGAGTGCTTCACTGTGACACTAGCTCCAAAACACTTTTCCTGGAGTGCGTCATTGCGATACTAATTCCAGAACACTTTTCCTTGGAGTGCTTCACTGTGATACTAACTCGATAACGCTGTTCCCAGAGTGCTTCACTGTGATACTAACTCCAAAACATTCTTCCTGGAGTGCTTCCCTGTGATACTAACTCGAAATCACTTTTCCTGGAGTGCTTTACTGTGATACTAACACTAAAACAATCTTCCTGAAGTGCTTCACTGTGATACTAGCTCCAAAACACTTTTCCTGGAGTGCTTCACTGTGATACTAACTCCAGAATACTTTTCCTGGAGTATTTCACTGTTGTACTAACCCTAAAACATTTTCCTGGAGTGCTTCACTGTGATACTAACTCAAAAACACTTTTCTTATGGTGTTTTACTGTGATACGAACTCCAGAACACTTTTCCTGGAGTGCTTTCCAGCATTACTAACCGGAAAACACATTTCCTGGAGTGCTTCACTGTGATACTAACTCCAGAACACTTGACCTGGAGTGCTTCACTGTGATACTAACCGTAAAGCACACTTCCTTGAGTGCTTTACCGTGATACTAGCTCCAAAAGACTTTTTCTGGAGTGCATCACTGTGATACTAATTCCAGAACACTTTTCATCGAGTGCTTCACGGTGAGACTAACCCTAAAATGCTTTTCCTGGAGTGCTTCACTGCGATACTAACCCTAAAACGCTTTTCCTGGAGTGCTTCACTGTGATACTAACTCCAAACCACTTTTCCTGGAGTGCTTCACTGTGATACTAGCTCCAAAACACTTTTCCTGGAGTGCATCACTGTGAGACTAATTCCAGAACACTTTTCCTTGGAGTGCATCACTGTGATACTAATTCCAAAACACTTTTCCTGGAGTGCTTCACTGTGATACTAACTCCAAAACATTCTTCCTGGAGTGCTTCCCTGTGATACTAACACTAAAACACTCTTCCTGGAGTGCTTCACTGTGATACTAGCTCCAACACACGTTTCCTGGAGTGCATCACTGCGATACAAATTCCAAAACACTTTTCCTTGGAGTGCTTCACTGTGATACAAACCCTAAAACACTTTTCCTGGAGTGTTTTACTGTGATACTAACTTCAGAACACTTTTCCTGGAGTGCTTCACTGTGATACTAACTCCAGAACACTTTTCCTGGAGTGCTTCACTGTGATACTAACCCTAAAACACTTTTCCTGGAATGTTTTACTGTGATACTAACTCCAGAATACTTTTCCAGGAGTGCTTCACTGTGATACTAGCTCCAAAACACTTTTCCGGGAGTGCATCACTGTGACATTAATTCCAGAGCACTTTTCCTAGGAATGCTTCCCTGTGATACTAACTCGAAAACGCTGTTCCCAGAGCACTTCACTGTGATACTAACTCCAAAACATTCTTCCTGGAGTGCTTCACTGTGGTACTAGCTCCAAAACACTTGTCCTGGTGTGCATCACTGCAATACTAATTCCAGAACACTTTTCCTGGAGTGCTTTCCTGTGATCCTAACCGCAAAACACATTTCCTGGAGTGCTTCACTGTGATACTAACTCCAGAACACTTTTCCTGGAGTGCTTCACTGTGATACTAATTCGAGAAAACTTTTCCTGGAGTGCTTCACTGTAATACGAACTCCAAAACACTCTTCCTGGAGTGTTTTACTGTGATACTAACTCCAAAACATTTTTCCTGGAGTGCTTCACTGTGATATTAGCTCCAAAACACTTTTCCTGGAGTGCATCACTGTGATACTAATTCCAGAACACTTTTCCTAGGAATGCTTCACTGTGATACAAACCCTAAAACACTTTTCCTGGAGTGTTTTACTGTGATACTAACTTCAGAACACTCTTCCTGGAGTGCTTCACTGTGATACTAACTCCAAAACACTTGTCCTGGAGTGCATCACTGTGATACTAATTCCAGAACACTTTTCCTAGGAATGCTTCACTGTGATACAAACCCTAAAACACTTTTCCTGGAGTGTTTTACTGTGATACTAACTTCAGAACACTTTTCCTGGAGTGCTTCACTGTGATACTAACTCCAAAACACTTTTCCTGGAGTCCTTCGCTGTGATACTAACTCCAAAACACTTTTCCTGGAGTGCATCACTGTGATACTAACTCCAACACACTTTTCCTTGGAGTGCTTCACTGTGATACTTACTTGAAAACACTGTTCCCAGAGTGCCTCACTGTGATACTAACTCCAAAACATTCTTCCTGGAGTGCTTCCCTGTGATACTAACTCCAAAACACTTTTCCTGGAGTGCTTTACTGTGATACTAACACTAAAACACTCTTCCTGGAGTGCTTCACTGTGATACTAACTCCAAAACATTCTTCCTGGAGTGCTTCCCTGTGATACTAACTCCAAAACACTTTTCCTGGAGTGCTTTACTGTGATACTAACACCAAAACACGCTTCCTGGAGTGCTTCACTGTGATACTAGCTCCAAAACACTTTTCCTGGAGTGCTTCACTGTGATTCTAACTCCAGAAAACTTTTCCTGGAGTATTTCACTGAGATACCAGCCCAAAAACATTTTCCTGGAGTGCTTCATTGTGATACTAACTCGAAAACACTTTTCTTAGGGTGTTTTACTGTGATACTAACTCCAGAACACTTTTCCTGGAGTGCTTTCCTGTGATACTAACCGTAAAACACATTTCCTGGAGTGCTTCACTGTGATACTAACTCCAGACCACTTTTCCTGCAGTGCATCACTGTGATACTAATTCCAGAACACTTTACCTGGAGTGCTTCACTGTGATACTAACCGTAAAGCACACTTCCTTGAGTGCTTCACTGTGATACTAGCTCGAAAAGACATTTTCTGGAGTGCATCACTGTGATACTAATTCCAGAACACTTTTCCTCGAGTGCTTCACGGTGAGACTAACCCTAAAAGGCTTTTCCTGGAGTGCTTCACTGTGATATTAAACCTAAAACGCTTTTCCTGGAGTGCTTCACTGTGATACTAGCTCCAAAACACTCTTCCTGGAGTGCATCACTGCGATACAAATTCCAAAACACTTTTCCTTGGAGTGCTTCACTGTGATACAAACCCTAAAACACTTTTCCTGGAGTGTTTTACTGTGATACTAACTTCAGAACACCTTTCCTGGAGTGCTTCACTGTGATACTAACTCCAAAACATTCTTCCTGGAGTGCTTCACTGTGATACTAACACTAAAACACTCTTCCTGGAGTGCTTCACTGTGATACTAGCTCCAAAACACTTTTCCTGGAGTGCATCACTGCGATACAAATTCCAAAACACTTTTCCTTGGAATGCTTCACTGTGATACAAACCCTAAAACACTTTTCCTGGAGTGTTTTACTGTGATACTAACTTCAGAACACCTTTCCTGGAGTGCTTCACTGTGATACTAACTCCAGAACACTTTTCCTGGAGTGCTTCACTGTGATACTAACCCTAAAACACTTTTCCTGGAATGTTTTACTGTGATACTAACTCCAGAATACTTTTCCAGGAGTGCTTACTGTGATACTAACTCCAAAACACTTTTCCTGGAGTGCATCACTGTGATACTAATTCCGGAACACTTTTCCTTGGAGTGCTTCACTGTGATACTAACTCGAAAACGCTGTTCCCAGAGTGCTTCACTGTGATACTAACTCCAAAGCATTCTTCCTGGAGTGCTTCACTGTGATACTAACTCCAAAACACTTTTCCTGGAGTGCTTTACTGTGATACTAACACTAAAACACTCTTCCTGGAGTGCTTCACTGTGATACTAGCTCCAAAACACTCTTCCTGGAGTGCATTAATGTGATACTAGCTCTAAAACACTTTTCCGGGAGTGCTTCACTGTGATACTAACTCCAGAATACTTTTCCTGGAGTATTTCACTGTGATACTAACTCGAAAACACTTTTCTTAGGGTGTTTTACTGTGATACTAACTCCAGAACACTTTTCCTGGAGTGCTTTCCTGTGATACTAACCGTAAAACACATTTCCTGGAGTGCTTCACTGTGATACTAACTCCAGACCACTTTTCCTGCAGTGCATCACTGTGATACTAATTCCAGAACACTTTACCTGGAGTGCTTCACTGTGATACTAACCGTAAAGCACACTTCCTTGAGTGCTTCACTGTGATACTAGCTCCAAAAGACTTTTTCTGGAGTGCATCACTGTGATACTAATTCCAGAACACTTTTCCTCGAGTGCTTCACGGCGAGACTAACCCTAAAACGCTTTTCCTGGAGTGCTTCACTGTGATACTAATTCCAGAACACTTTACCTGGAGTGCTTCACTGTGATACTAACCGTAAAGCACACTTCCTTGAGTGCTTCACTGTGATACTAGTTCGAAAAGACATTTTCTGGAGTGCATCACTGTGATACTAATTCCAGAACACTTTTCCTCGAGTGCTTCACGGTGAGACTAACCCTAAAAGGCTTTTCCTGGAGTGCTTCACTGTGATATTAAACCTAAAACGCTTTTCCTGGAGTGCTTCACTGTGATACTAGCTCCAAAACACTCTTCCTGGAGTGCATCACTGCGATACAAATTCCAAAACACTTTTCCTTGGAGTGCTTCACTGTGATACAAACCCTAAAACACTTTTCCTGGAGTGTTTTACTGTGATACTAACTTCAGAACACCTTTCCTGGAGTGCTTCACTGTGATACTAACTCCAAAACATTCTTCCTGGAGTGCTTCCCTGTGATACTAACACTAAAACACTCTTCCTGGAGTGCTTCACTGTGATACTAGCTCCAAAACACTTTTCCTGGAGTGCATCACTGCGATACAAATTCCAAAACACTTTTCCTTGGAATGCTTCACTGTGATACAAACCCTAAAACACTTTTCCTGGAGTGTTTTACTGTGATACTAACTTCAGAACACCTTTCCTGGAGTGCTTCACTGTGATACTAACTCCAGAACACTTTTCCTGGAGTGCTTCACTGTGATACTAACCCTAAAACACTTTTCCTGGAATGTTTTACTGTGATACTAACTCCAGAATACTTTTCCAGGAGTGCTTACTGTGATACTAACTCCAAAACACTTTTCCTGGAGTGCATCACTGTGATACTAATTCCGGAACACTTTTCCTTGGAGTGCTTCACTGTGATACTAACTCGAAAACGCTGTTCCCAGAGTGCTTCACTGTGATACTAACTCCAAAGCATTCTTCCTGGAGTGCTTCACTGTGATACTAACTCCAAAACACTTTTCCTGGAGTGCTTTACTGTGATACTAACACTAAAACACTCTTCCTGGAGTGCTTCACTGTGATACTAGCTCCAAAACACTCTTCCTGGAGTGCATAAATGTGATACTAGCTCTAAAACACTTTTCCGGGAGTGCTTCACTGTGATACTAACTCCAGAATACTTTTCCTGGAGTATTTCACTGTGATACTAACTCGAAAACACTTTTCTTAGGGTGTTTTACTGTGATACTAACTCCAGAACACTTTTCCTGGAGTGCTTTCCTGTGATACTAACCGTAAAACACATTTCCTGGAGTGCTTCACTGTGATACTAACTCCAGACCACTTTTCCTGCAGTGCATCACTGTGATACTAATTCCAGAACACTTTACCTGGAGTGCTTCACTGTGATACTAACCGTAAAGCACACTTCCTTGAGTGCTTCACTGTGATACTAGCTCCAAAAGACTTTTTCTGGAGTGCATCACTGTGATACTAATTCCAGAACACTTTTCCTCGAGTGCTTCACGGCGAGACTAACCCTAAAACGCTTTTCCTGGAGTGCTTCACTGTGATACTAACTCCAAACTACTTTTCCTGGAGTGCTTCACTGTGATACCAGCTCCAAAACACTTTTCCTGGAGTGCATCACTGTGATACTAACTCCAGAACACTTTTCCTTGGAGTGCATCACTGTGATACTAATTCCAAAACACTTTTCCTGGAGTGCTTCACTGTGATACTAACTCCAAAACATTCTTCCTGGAGTGCTTCCCTGTGATACGAACACTAAAACACTCTTCCTGGAGTGCTTTACTGTGATACTAACACGAAAACACTCTTCCTGGAGTGCTTCACTGTGACACTAGCTCCAAAACACTTTTCCTGGAGTGCGTCATTGCGATACTAATTCCAGAACACTTTTCCTTGGAGTGCTTCACTGTGATACTAACTCGAAAACGCTGTTCCCAGAGTGCTTCACTGTGATACTAACTCCAAAACATTCTTCCTGGAGTGCTTCCCTGTGATACTAACTCGAAATCACTTTTCCTGGAGTGCTTTACTGTGATACTAACACTAAAACAATCTTCCTGAAGTGCTTCACTGTGATACTAGCTCCAAAACACTCTTCCTGGAGTGCTTCACTGTGATACTAGCTCCAAAACACTTTTCCTGGAGTGCTTCACTGTGATACTAACTCCAGAATACTTTTCCTGGAGTATTTCACTGTTATACTAACCCTAAAACATTTTCCTGGAGTGCTTCACTGTGATACTAACTCGAAAACACTTTTCTTATGGTGTTTTACTGTGATACTAACTCCAGAACACTTTTCCTGGAGTGCTTTCCTGCATTACTAACCAGAAAACACATTTCCTGGAGTGCTTCACTGTGATACTAACTCCAGAACACTTGACCTGGAGTGCTTCACTGTGATACTAACCGTAAAGCACACTTCCTTGAGTGCTTCACCGTGATACTAGCTCCAAAAGACTTTTTCTGGAGTGCATCACTGTGATACTAATTCCAGAACACTTTTCCTCGAGTGCTTCACGGTGAGACTAACCCTAAAATGCTTTTCCTGGAGTGCTTCACTGCGATACTAACCCTAAAACGCTTTTCCTGGAGTGCTTCACTGTGATACTAACTCCAAACCACTTTTCCTGGAGTGCTTCACTGTGATACTAGCTCCAAAACACTTTTCCTGGAGTGCATCACTGTGAGACTAATTCCAGAACACTTTTCCTTGGAGTGCATCACTGTGATACTAATTCCAAAACACTTTTCCTGGAGTGCTTCACTGTGATACTAACTCCAAAACATTCTTCCTGGAGTGCTTCCCTGTGATACTAACACTAAAACACTCTTCCTGGAGTGCTTCACTCTGATACTAGCTCCAAAACACTTTTCCTGGAGTGCATCACTGCGATACAAATTCCAAAACACTTTTCCTTGGAGTGCTTCACTGTGATACAAACCGTAAAACACTTTTCCTGGAGTGTTTTACTGTGATACTAACTTCAGAACACTTTTCCTGGAGTGCTTCACTGTGATACTAACTCCAGAACACTTTTCCTGGAGTGCTTCACTGTGATACTAACCCTAAAACACTTTTCCTGGAATGTTTTACTGTGATACTAACTCCAGAATACTTTTCAAGGAGTGCTTCACAGTGATACTAACTCCAAACCACTTTTCCTGGAGTGCTTCACTGTGATACTAATTCCGGAACACTTTTCCTTGGAGTGCTTCACTGTGATACTAACTCGAAAACGCTGTTCCCAGAGTGCAGCACTGTGATACTAACTCCAAAACACTTTTCCTGGAGTGCTTTACTGTGATACTAACACTAAAACACTCTTCCTGGAGTGCTTCACTGTGATACTACCACCAAAACATGCTTCCTGGAGTGCTTCACTGTGATACTAGCTCCAAAACACTTTTCCTGGAGTGCTTCACTGTGATACTAACTCCAGAATACTTTTCCTGGAGTATTTCACTGTGATACCAGCCCTAAAACATTTTCCTGGAGTGCTTCATTGTGATACTAACTCGAAAACACTTTTCTTAGGGTGTTTTACTGTGATACTAACTCCAGAACACTTTTCCTGGAGTGCTTTCCTGTGATACTAACCGTAAAACACATTTCCTGGAGTGCTTAACTGTGATACTAACTCCAGACCACTTTTCCTGCAGTGCATCATTGTGATACTAATTCCAGAACACTTGACCTGGAGTGCTTCACTGTGATACTAACCGTAAAGCACACTTCCTTGAGTGCTTCACTGTGATACTAGCTCCAAAAGACTTTTTCTGGAGTGCATCACTGTGATACTAATTCCAGAACACTTTTCCTCGAGTGCTTCACGGTGAGACTAACCCTAAAACGCTTTTCCTGGAGTGCTTCACTGTGATACTAACCTAAAACGCTTTTCCTGGAGTGCTTCACTGTGATACTAACTCCAAACCACTTTTCCTGGAGTGCTTCACTGTGATACTAGCTCCAAAACACTTTTCCTGGAGTGCATCACTGTGATACTAACTTCAGAACACTTTTCCTTGGAGGGCATCACTGTGATACTAATTCCAAAACACTTTTCCTGGAGTGCTTCACTGTGATACTAACTCCAAAACACTCTTCCTGGAGTGCTTCCCTGTGATACTAACACTAAAACACTCTTCCTGGAGTGCTTCACTGTGAAACTAGCTCCAAAACACTTTTCCTGGAGTGCATCACTGCGATACAAATTCCAAAACATTTTTCCTGGAGTGCTTCACTGTGATACTAACCCTAAAACACTTTTCCTGGAATGTTTTACTGTGATACTAACTCCAGAATACTTTTCCAGGAGTGCTTCACTGTGATACTAGCTCCAAAACACTTTTCCGGGAGTGCATCACTGTGACATTAATTCCAGAGCACTTTTCCTAGGAATGCTTCCCTGTGATACTAACTCGAAAACACTGTTCCCAGAGCACTTCACTGTGATACTAACTCCAAAACATTCTTTCTGGAGTGCTTCCCTGTGATACTAACACTAAAACACTCTTCCTGGAGTGCTTCACTGCGATACTAATTCCAGAACACTTTCCTGGAGTGCTTTCCTGTGATCCTAACCGCAAAACACATTTCCTGGAGTGCTTCACTGTGATACTAACTCCAGAACACTTTTCCTGGAGTGCTTCACTGTGATACTAATTCCAGAAAACTTTTCCTGGAGTGCTTCACTGTAATACGAACTCCAAAACACTCTTCCTGGAGTGTTTTACTGTGATACTAACTCCAAAACATTTTTCCTGGAGTGCTTCACTGTGATATTAGCTCCAAAACACTTATCCTGGAGTGCATCACTGTGATACTAATTCCAGAACACTTTTCCTAGGAATGCTTCACTGTGATACAAACCCTAAAACACTTTTCCTGGAGTGTTTTACTGTGATACTAACTTCAGAACACTTTTCCTGGAGTGCTTCACTGTGATACTAACTCCAAAACACTTGTCCTGGAGTGCTTCACTGTGATACTAATTCCAGAACACTTTTCCTAGGAATGCTTCACTGTGATACAAACCCTAAAACACTTTTCCTGGAGTGTTTTACTGTGATACTAACTTCAGAACACTTTTCCTGGAGTGCTTCACTGTGATACTAACTCCAAAACACTTTTCCTGGAGTCCTTCACTGTGATACTAACTCCAAAACACTTTTCCTGGAGTGCATCACTGTGATACTAATTCCGGAACACTTTTCCTTGGAGTGCTTCACTGTGATACTAACTTGAAAACGCTGTTCCCAGAGTGCCTCACTGTGATACTAACTCCAAAACATTCTTCCTGGAGTGCTTCCCTGTGATACTAACTCCAAAACACTCTTCCTGGAGTGCTTCACTGTGATACTACCACCAAAACACGCTTCCTGGAGTGCTTCACAGTGATACTAGCTCCAAAACACTTTTCCTGGAGTGCTTCACTGTGATTCTAACTCCAGAAAACTTTTCCTGGAGTATTTCAATGTGATACCAGCCCTAAAACATTTTCCTGGAGTGCTTCATTGTGATACTAACTCGAAAACACTTTTCTTAGGGTGTTTTACTGTGATACTAACTCCAGAACACTTTTCCTGGAGTGCTTTCCTGTGATACTAACCGTAAAACACATTTCCTGGAGTGCTTCACTGTGATACTAACTCCAGACCACTTTTCCTGCAGTGCATCACTGTGATACTAATTCCAGAACACTTTACCTGGAGTGCTTCACTGTGATACTAACCGTAAAGCACACTTCCTTGAGTGCTTCACTGTGATACTAGCTCCAAAAGACTTTTTCTGGAGTGCATCACTGTGATACTAATTCCAGAACACTTTTCCTCGAGTGCTTCACGGTGAGACTAACCCTAAAACGCTTTTCCTGGAGTGCTTCACTGTGATATTAAACCTAAAAGGCTTTTCCTGGAGTGCTTCACTGTGATACTAACTTCAGAACACTTTTCCTTGGAGGGCATCACTGTGATACTAATTCCAAAACGCTTTTCCTGGAGTGCTTCACTGTGATACTAACTCCAAAACATTCTTCCTGGAGTGCTTCCCTGTGATACTAACACTAAAACACTCTTCCTGGAGTGCTTCACTGTGAAACTAGCTCCAAAACACTTTTCCTGGAGTGCATCACTGCGATACAAATTCCAAAACACTTTTCCTTGGAGTGCTTCACTGTGATACAAACCCTAAAACACTTTTCCTGGAGAGTTTTACTGTGATACTAACTCCAAAACATTCTTCCTGGAGTGCTTCCCTGTGATACTAACACTAAAACACTCTTCCTGGAGTGCTTCACTGTGAAACTAGCTCCAAAACACTTTTCCTGGAGTGCATCACTGCGATACAAATTCCAAAACACTTTTCCTTGGAGTGCTTCACTGTGATACATACCCTAAAACACTTTTCCTGGAGTGTTTTACTGTGATACTAACTTCAGAACACTTTTCCTGGAGTGCTTCACTGTGATACTAACTCCAGAACACTTTTCCTGGAGTGCTTCACTGTGATACTAACCCTAAAACACTTTTCCTGGAATGTTTTACTGTGATACTAACTCCAGAATACTTTTCCAGGAGTGCTTCACTGTGATACTAGCTCCAAAACATTTTTCCTGGAGTGCATCACTGTGACATTAATTCCAGAACACTTTTCCTAGGAATGCTTCCCTGTGATACTAACTCGAAAACGCTGTTCCCAGAGCACTTCACTGTGATACTAACTCCAAAACATTCTTCCTGGAGTGCTTCACTGTGATACTAACACTAAAACACTCTTCCTGGAATGCTTCACTGTGGTACTAGCTCCAAAACACTTGTCCTGGTGTGCATCACTGCGATACTAATTCCAGAACACTTTTCCTGGAGTGTTTTCCTGTGATCCTAACCGCAAAACACATTTCCTGGAGTGCTTCACTGTGATACTAACTCCAGAACACTTTTTCTGGAGTGCTTCACTGTGATACTAATTCCAGAAAACTTTTCCTGGAGTGCTTCACTGTAATACGAACTCCAAAACACTCTTCCTGGAGTGTTTTGCTGTGATACTAACACTAAAACACTCTTCCTGGAGTGCTTCACTGTGATACTAACTCCAAAACATTTTTCCTGGAGTGCTTCACTGTGATATTAGCTGGAAAACACTTTTCCTGGAGTGCATCACTGTGATACTAATTCCAGAACACTTTTCCTAGGAATGCTTCACTGTGATACAAACCCTAAAACACTTTTCCTGGAGTGTTTTACTGTGATACTAACTTTAGAACACTTTCCTGGAGTGCTTCACTGTGATACTAACTCCAAAACACTTTTTCTGGAGTGCATCACTGTGATACTAATTCCAGAACACTTTTCCTAGGAATGCTCCACTGTGATACAAACCCTAAAACAATTTTCCTGGAGTGTTTTACTGTGATACTAACTTCAGAACACTTTTCCTGGAGTGCTTCACGGTGATACTAACTCCAAAACACTTTTCCTGGAGTGCATCACTGCGATACTAATTCCAGAACACTTTTCCTAGAGAGCTTCACTGTGATACTAACCAAAAAAAAAAATTTCCTTGAGTGCTCCACTGTGATACTAGCTCCAAAACACTTTTCCTGGAGTGAATCACTGTGATACTAATTCCAGAACACTTTTCCTGGTGTGCTTCATTGTGATACTAACCTTAAAACACTTATCCTGGAGTGCATCACTGTGATACTAATGCCAGAACATTTTCCTGGAGTATTTCACTGTGATACTAACTCCAAAACACTTTTCCTGGAGTGCGTCACTGTGATACTAACTCCAAAACACTTTTCCTGGAGTGCTTCACTTTGATACTAGCTCCAACACACTTCTCCTGGAGTGCATCACTGTGATAATAATTCCAGAACACTTTACCTGCAGTGCTTCACTGTGATACTAACCGTAAAGCACTTTTCCTTGAGTGCTTCACTGTGATACTAATTCCAAAATACTTTTCCTGGATTTCTTCACTGTGATACAAACTCCAAACCACGTTTCCTGGAGTGCATCACTGTGATACTAATTCCAAAACACTTTTCCTGGAGTGCTTCACTGTGATACTAACCCTAAAATGCTTTTCCTGGATTTCTTCACTGTGATACAAACTCCAAACCACTTTTCCTGGAGTGCTTCACTGTGATACTAGCTCCAAACGCTTTTCCTGGAGTGCTCAACTGTGATATTAACCCTAAAACACTTTTCCTGGAGGGCTTCACTGTGATACTAACTCGAAAACGCTGTTCCCAGAGTGCTCCACTGTGATATTAACTCCAAAACACTTTTCCTGGAGTGCTTCACTGTGATACTAATTCCAAAACACTTTTCCTGGAGTGCTTCACTGTGATACTAACCCTAAAACACTTTTCCTGGAGTGTTTTACTGTGATACTAACTTCAGAACACTTTTCCTGGAGTGCTTCACTGTGATACTAACTCCAGAACACTTTTCCTGGAGTGCTTCACTGTAATACTAACCCTAAAACACTTTTCCTGGAATGTTTTACTGTGATACTAACTCCAGAATACTTTTCCAGGAGTGCTTCACTGTGATACTAACTCCAAAACACTTTTCCTGGAGTGCTTCCCTGTGATACTAACACTAAAACACTCTTCCTGGAGTGCTTCACTGTGATACTAGCTCCAAAACACTTTTCCTGGAGTGCATCACTGCGATACAAATTCCAAAACACTTTTCCTTGGAGTGCTTCACTGTGATACAAACCCTAAAACACTTTTCCTGGAGTGTTTTACTGTGATACTAACTTCAGAACACTTTTCCTGGAGTGCTTCACTGTGATACTAACTCCAGAACACTTTTCCTGGAGTGCTTCACTGTAATACTAACCCTAAAACACTTTTCCTGGAATGTTTTACTGTGATACTAACTCCAGAATACTTTTCCAGGAGTGCTTCACTGTGATACTAACTCCAAACCACTTTTCCTGGAGTGCTTCACTGTGATACTAACTCCAAAGCACTTTTCCTGCAGTGCATCACTGTGATACTAATTCCAGAACACTTTACCTGGAGTGCTTCACTGTGATACTAACCGTAAAGCACACTTCCTTGAGTGCTTCACTGTGATACTAGCTCCAAAAGACTTTTTCTGGAGTGCATCACTGTGATACTAATTCCAGAACACTTTTCCTCGAGTGCTTCACGGTGAGACTAACCCTAAAACGCTTTTCCTGGAGTGCTTCACTGTGATATTAAACCTAAAAGGCTTTTCCTGGAGTGCTTCACTGTGATACTAACTTCAGAACACTTTTCCTTGGAGGGCATCACTGTGATACTAATTCCAAAACGCTTTTCCTGGAGTGCTTCACTGTGATACTAACTCCAAAACATTCTTCCTGGAGTGCTTCCCTGTGATACTAACACTAAAACACTCTTCCTGGAGTGCTTCACTGTGAAACTAGCTCCAAAACACTTTTCCTGGAGTGCATCACTGCGATACAAATTCCAAAACACTTTTCCTTGGAGTGCTTCACTGTGATACAAACCCTAAAACACTTTTCCTGGAGAGTTTTACTGTGATACTAACTCCAAAACATTCTTCCTGGAGTGCTTCCCTGTGATACTAACACTAAAACACTCTTCCTGGAGTGCTTCACTGTGAAACTAGCTCCAAAACACTTTTCCTGGAGTGCATCACTGCGATACAAATTCCAAAACACTTTTCCTTGGAGTGCTTCACTGTGATACATACCCTAAAACACTTTTCCTGGAGTGTTTTACTGTGATACTAACTTCAGAACACTTTTCCTGGAGTGCTTCACTGTGATACTAACTCCAGAACACTTTTCCTGGAGTGCTTCACTGTGATACTAACCCTAAAACACTTTTCCTGGAATGTTTTACTGTGATACTAACTCCAGAATACTTTTCCAGGAGTGCTTCACTGTGATACTAGCTCCAAAACATTTTTCCTGGAGTGCATCACTGTGACATTAATTCCAGAACACTTTTCCTAGGAATGCTTCCCTGTGATACTAACTCGAAAACGCTGTTCCCAGAGCACTTCACTGTGATACTAACTCCAAAACATTCTTCCTGGAGTGCTTCACTGTGATACTAACACTAAAACACTCTTCCTGGAATGCTTCACTGTGGTACTAGCTCCAAAACACTTGTCCTGGTGTGCATCACTGCGATACTAATTCCAGAACACTTTTCCTGGAGTGTTTTCCTGTGATCCTAACCGCAAAACACATTTCCTGGAGTGCTTCACTGTGATACTAACTCCAGAACACTTTTTCTGGAGTGCTTCACTGTGATACTAATTCCAGAAAACTTTTCCTGGAGTGCTTCACTGTAATACGAACTCCAAAACACTCTTCCTGGAGTGTTTTGCTGTGATACTAACACTAAAACACTCTTCCTGGAGTGCTTCACTGTGATACTAACTCCAAAACATTTTTCCTGGAGTGCTTCACTGTGATATTAGCTGGAAAACACTTTTCCTGGAGTGCATCACTGTGATACTAATTCCAGAACACTTTTCCTAGGAATGCTTCACTGTGATACAAACCCTAAAACACTTTTCCTGGAGTGTTTTACTGTGATACTAACTTTAGAACACTTTCCTGGAGTGCTTCACTGTGATACTAACTCCAAAACACTTTTTCTGGAGTGCATCACTGTGATACTAATTCCAGAACACTTTTCCTAGGAATGCTCCACTGTGATACAAACCCTAAAACAATTTTCCTGGAGTGTTTTACTGTGATACTAACTTCAGAACACTTTTCCTGGAGTGCTTCACTGTGATACTAATTCCGGAACACTTTTCCTTGGAGTGCTTCACTGTGATACTAACTTGAAAACGCTGTTCCCAGAGTGCCTCACTGTGATACTAACTCCAAAACATTCTTCCTGGAGTGCTTCCCTGTGATACTAACTCCAAAACATTCTTCCTGGAGTGCTTCCCTGTGATACTAACTCCAAAACACTCTTCCTGGAGTGCTTCACTGTGATACTACCACCAAAACACGCTTCCTGGAGTGCTTCACAGTGATACTAGCTCCAAAACACTTTTCCTGGAGTGCTTCACTGTGATTCTAACTCCAGAAAACTTTTCCTGGAGTATTTCAATGTGATACCAGCCCTAAAACATTTTCCTGGAGTGCTTCATTGTGATACTAACTCGAAAACACTTTTCTTAGGGTGTTTTACTGTGATACTAACTCCAGAACACTTTTCCTGGAGTGCTTTCCTGTGATACTAACCGTAAAACACATTTCCTGGAGTGCTTCACTGTGATACTAACTCCAGACCACTTTTCCTGCAGTGCATCACTGTGATACTAATTCCAGAACACTTTACCTGGAGTGCTTCACTGTGATACTAACCGTAAAGCACACTTCCTTGAGTGCTTCACTGTGATACTAGCTCCAAAAGACTTTTTCTGGAGTGCATCACTGTGATACTAATTCCAGAACACTTTTCCTCGAGTGCTTCACGGTGAGACTAACCCTAAAACGCTTTTCCTGGAGTGCTTCACTGTGATATTAAACCTAAAAGGCTTTTCCTGGAGTGCTTCACTGTGATACTAACTTCAGAACACTTTTCCTTGGAGGGCATCACTGTGATACTAATTCCAAAACGCTTTTCCTGGAGTGCTTCACTGTGATACTAACTCCAAAACATTCTTCCTGGAGTGCTTCCCTGTGATACTAACACTAAAACACTCTTCCTGGAGTGCTTCACTGTGAAACTAGCTCCAAAACACTTTTCCTGGAGTGCATCACTGCGATACAAATTCCAAAACACTTTTCCTTGGAGTGCTTCACTGTGATACAAACCCTAAAACACTTTTCCTGGAGAGTTTTACTGTGATACTAACTCCAAAACATTCTTCCTGGAGTGCTTCCCTGTGATACTAACACTAAAACACTCTTCCTGGAGTGCTTCACTGTGAAACTAGCTCCAAAACACTTTTCCTGGAGTGCATCACTGCGATACAAATTCCAAAACACTTTTCCTTGGAGTGCTTCACTGTGATACATACCCTAAAACACTTTTCCTGGAGTGTTTTACTGTGATACTAACTTCAGAACACTTTTCCTGGAGTGCTTCACTGTGATACTAACTCCAGAACACTTTTCCTGGAGTGCTTCACTGTGATACTAACCCTAAAACACTTTTCCTGGAATGTTTTACTGTGATACTAACTCCAGAATACTTTTCCAGGAGTGCTTCACTGTGATACTAGCTCCAAAACATTTTTCCTGGAGTGCATCACTGTGACATTAATTCCAGAACACTTTTCCTAGGAATGCTTCCCTGTGATACTAACTCGAAAACGCTGTTCCCAGAGCACTTCACTGTGATACTAACTCCAAAACATTCTTCCTGGAGTGCTTCACTGTGATACTAACACTAAAACACTCTTCCTGGAATGCTTCACTGTGGTACTAGCTCCAAAACACTTGTCCTGGTGTGCATCACTGCGATACTAATTCCAGAACACTTTTCCTGGAGTGTTTTCCTGTGATCCTAACCGCAAAACACATTTCCTGGAGTGCTTCACTGTGATACTAACTCCAGAACACTTTTTCTGGAGTGCTTCACTGTGATACTAATTCCAGAAAACTTTTCCTGGAGTGCTTCACTGTAATACGAACTCCAAAACACTCTTCCTGGAGTGTTTTGCTGTGATACTAACACTAAAACACTCTTCCTGGAGTGCTTCACTGTGATACTAACTCCAAAACATTTTTCCTGGAGTGCTTCACTGTGATATTAGCTGGAAAACACTTTTCCTGGAGTGCATCACTGTGATACTAATTCCAGAACACTTTTCCTAGGAATGCTTCACTGTGATACAAACCCTAAAACACTTTTCCTGGAGTGTTTTACTGTGATACTAACTTTAGAACACTTTCCTGGAGTGCTTCACTGTGATACTAACTCCAAAACACTTTTTCTGGAGTGCATCACTGTGATACTAATTCCAGAACACTTTTCCTAGGAATGCTCCACTGTGATACAAACCCTAAAACAATTTTCCTGGAGTGTTTTACTGTGATACTAACTTCAGAACACTTTTCCTGGAGTGCTTCACGGTGATACTAACTCCAAAACACTTTTCCTGGAGTGCATCACTGCGATACTAATTCCAGAACACTTTTCCTAGAGAGCTTCACTGTGATACTAACCAAAAAAAAAAATTTCCTTGAGTGCTCCACTGTGATACTAGCTCCAAAACACTTTTCCTGGAGTGAATCACTGTGATACTAATTCCAGAACACTTTTCCTGGTGTGCTTCATTGTGATACTAACCTTAAAACACTTATCCTGGAGTGCATCACTGTGATACTAATGCCAGAACATTTTCCTGGAGTATTTCACTGTGATACTAACTCCAAAACACTTTTCCTGGAGTGCGTCACTGTGATACTAACTCCAAAACACTTTTCCTGGAGTGCTTCACTTTGATACTAGCTCCAACACACTTCTCCTGGAGTGCATCACTGTGATAATAATTCCAGAACACTTTACCTGCAGTGCTTCACTGTGATACTAACCGTAAAGCACTTTTCCTTGAGTGCTTCACTGTGATACTAATTCCAAAACACTTTTCCTGGATTTCTTCACTGTGATACAAACTCCAAACCACGTTTCCTGGAGTGCATCACTGTGATACTAATTCCAAAACACTTTTCCTGGAGTGCTTCACTGTGATACTAACCCTAAAATGCTTTTCCTGGATTTCTTCACTGTGATACAAACTCCAAACCACTTTTCCTGGAGTGCTTCACTGTGATACTAGCTCCAAACGCTTTTCCTGGAGTGCTCAACTGTGATATTAACCCTAAAACACTTTTCCTGGAGGGCTTCACTGTGATACTAACTCGAAAACGCTGTTCCCAGAGTGCTCCACTGTGATATTAACTCCAAAACACTTTTCCTGGAGTGCTTCACTGTGATACTAATTCCAAAACACTTTTCCTGGAGTGCTTCACTGTGATACTAACCCTAAAACACTTTTCCTGGAGTGTTTTACTGTGATACTAACTTCAGAACACTTTTCCTGGAGTGCTTCACTGTGATACTAACTCCAGAACACTTTTCCTGGAGTGCTTCACTGTAATACTAACCCTAAAACACTTTTCCTGGAATGTTTTACTGTGATACTAACTCCAGAATACTTTTCCAGGAGTGCTTCACTGTGATACTAACTCCAAAACACTTTTCCTGGAGTGCTTCCCTGTGATACTAACACTAAAACACTCTTCCTGGAGTGCTTCACTGTGATACTAGCTCCAAAACACTTTTCCTGGAGTGCATCACTGCGATACAAATTCCAAAACACTTTTCCTTGGAGTGCTTCACTGTGATACAAACCCTAAAACACTTTTCCTGGAGTGTTTTACTGTGATACTAACTTCAGAACACTTTTCCTGGAGTGCTTCACTGTGATACTAACTCCAGAACACTTTTCCTGGAGTGCTTCACTGTAATACTAACCCTAAAACACTTTTCCTGGAATGTTTTACTGTGATACTAACTCCAGAATACTTTTCCAGGAGTGCTTCACTGTGATACTAACTCCAAACCACTTTTCCTGGAGTGCTTCACTGTGATACTAACTCCAAAGCACTTTTCCTGCAGTGCATCACTGTGATACTAATTCCAGAACACTTTACCTGGAGTGCTTCACTGTGATACTAACCGTAAAGCACACTTCCTTGAGTGCTTCACTGTGATACTAGCTCCAAAAGACTTTTTCTGGAGTGCATCACTGTGATACTAATTCCAGAACACTTTTCCTCGAGTGCTTCACGGTGAGACTAACCCTAAAACGCTTTTCCTGGAGTGCTTCACTGTGATATTAAACCTAAAAGGCTTTTCCTGGAGTGCTTCACTGTGATACTAACTTCAGAACACTTTTCCTTGGAGGGCATCACTGTGATACTAATTCCAAAACGCTTTTCCTGGAGTGCTTCACTGTGATACTAACTCCAAAACATTCTTCCTGGAGTGCTTCCCTGTGATACTAACACTAAAACACTCTTCCTGGAGTGCTTCACTGTGAAACTAGCTCCAAAACACTTTTCCTGGAGTGCATCACTGCGATACAAATTCCAAAACACTTTTCCTTGGAGTGCTTCACTGTGATACAAACCCTAAAACACTTTTCCTGGAGAGTTTTACTGTGATACTAACTCCAAAACATTCTTCCTGGAGTGCTTCCCTGTGATACTAACACTAAAACACTCTTCCTGGAGTGCTTCACTGTGAAACTAGCTCCAAAACACTTTTCCTGGAGTGCATCACTGCGATACAAATTCCAAAACACTTTTCCTTGGAGTGCTTCACTGTGATACATACCCTAAAACACTTTTCCTGGAGTGTTTTACTGTGATACTAACTTCAGAACACTTTTCCTGGAGTGCTTCACTGTGATACTAACTCCAGAACACTTTTCCTGGAGTGCTTCACTGTGATACTAACCCTAAAACACTTTTCCTGGAATGTTTTACTGTGATACTAACTCCAGAATACTTTTCCAGGAGTGCTTCACTGTGATACTAGCTCCAAAACATTTTTCCTGGAGTGCATCACTGTGACATTAATTCCAGAACACTTTTCCTAGGAATGCTTCCCTGTGATACTAACTCGAAAACGCTGTTCCCAGAGCACTTCACTGTGATACTAACTCCAAAACATTCTTCCTGGAGTGCTTCACTGTGATACTAACACTAAAACACTCTTCCTGGAATGCTTCACTGTGGTACTAGCTCCAAAACACTTGTCCTGGTGTGCATCACTGCGATACTAATTCCAGAACACTTTTCCTGGAGTGTTTTCCTGTGATCCTAACCGCAAAACACATTTCCTGGAGTGCTTCACTGTGATACTAACTCCAGAACACTTTTTCTGGAGTGCTTCACTGTGATACTAATTCCAGAAAACTTTTCCTGGAGTGCTTCACTGTAATACGAACTCCAAAACACTCTTCCTGGAGTGTTTTGCTGTGATACTAACACTAAAACACTCTTCCTGGAGTGCTTCACTGTGATACTAACTCCAAAACATTTTTCCTGGAGTGCTTCACTGTGATATTAGCTGGAAAACACTTTTCCTGGAGTGCATCACTGTGATACTAATTCCAGAACACTTTTCCTAGGAATGCTTCACTGTGATACAAACCCTAAAACACTTTTCCTGGAGTGTTTTACTGTGATACTAACTTTAGAACACTTTCCTGGAGTGCTTCACTGTGATACTAACTCCAAAACACTTTTTCTGGAGTGCATCACTGTGATACTAATTCCAGAACACTTTTCCTAGGAATGCTCCACTGTGATACAAACCCTAAAACAATTTTCCTGGAGTGTTTTACTGTGATACTAACTTCAGAACACTTTTCCTGGAGTGCTTCACTGTGATACTAATTCCGGAACACTTTTCCTTGGAGTGCTTCACTGTGATACTAACTTGAAAACGCTGTTCCCAGAGTGCCTCACTGTGATACTAACTCCAAAACATTCTTCCTGGAGTGCTTCCCTGTGATACTAACTCCAAAACATTCTTCCTGGAGTGCTTCCCTGTGATACTAACTCCAAAACACTCTTCCTGGAGTGCTTCACTGTGATACTACCACCAAAACACGCTTCCTGGAGTGCTTCACAGTGATACTAGCTCCAAAACACTTTTCCTGGAGTGCTTCACTGTGATTCTAACTCCAGAAAACTTTTCCTGGAGTATTTCAATGTGATACCAGCCCTAAAACACTTTTCCGGGAGTGCTTCACTGTGATACTAACTCCAGAATACTTTTCCTGGAGTATTTCACTGTGATACTAACTCGAAAACACTTTTCTTAGGGTGTTTTACTGTGATACTAACTCCAGAACACTTTTCCTGGAGTGCTTTCCTGTGATACTAACCGTAAAACACATTTCCTGGAGTGCTTCACTGTGATACTAACTCCAGACCACTTTTCCTGCAGTGCATCACTGTGATACTAATTCCAGAACACTTTACCTGGAGTGCTTCACTGTGATACTAACCGTAAAGCACACTTCCTTGAGTGCTTCACTGTGATACTAGCTCCAAAAGACTTTTTCTGGAGTGCATCACTGTGATACTAATTCCAGAACACTTTTCCTCGAGTGCTTCACGGTGAGACTAACCCTAAAACGCTTTTCCTGGAGTGCTTCACTGTGATATTAAACCTAAAAGGCTTTTCCTGGAGTGCTTCACTGTGATACTAACTTCAGAACACTTTTCCTTGGAGGGCATCACTGTGATACTAATTCCAAAACGCTTTTCCTGGAGTGCTTCACTGTGATACTAACTCCAAAACATTCTTCCTGGAGTGCTTCCCTGTGATACTAACACTAAAACACTCTTCCTGGAGTGCTTCACTGTGAAACTAGCTCCAAAACACTTTTCCTGGAGTGCATCACTGCGATACAAATTCCAAAACACTTTTCCTTGGAGTGCTTCACTGTGATACAAACCCTAAAACACTTTTCCTGGAGAGTTTTACTGTGATACTAACTCCAAAACATTCTTCCTGGAGTGCTTCCCTGTGATACTAACACTAAAACACTCTTCCTGGAGTGCTTCACTGTGAAACTAGCTCCAAAACACTTTTCCTGGAGTGCATCACTGCGATACAAATTCCAAAACACTTTTCCTTGGAGTGCTTCACTGTGATACATACCCTAAAACACTTTTCCTGGAGTGTTTTACTGTGATACTAACTTCAGAACACTTTTCCTGGAGTGCTTCACTGTGATACTAACTCCAGAACACTTTTCCTGGAGTGCTTCACTGTGATACTAACCCTAAAACACTTTTCCTGGAATGTTTTACTGTGATACTAACTCCAGAATACTTTTCCAGGAGTGCTTCACTGTGATACTAGCTCCAAAACATTTTTCCTGGAGTGCATCACTGTGACATTAATTCCAGAACACTTTTCCTAGGAATGCTTCCCTGTGATACTAACTCGAAAACGCTGTTCCCAGAGCACTTCACTGTGATACTAACTCCAAAACATTCTTCCTGGAGTGCTTCACTGTGATACTAACACTAAAACACTCTTCCTGGAATGCTTCACTGTGGTACTAGCTCCAAAACACTTGTCCTGGTGTGCATCACTGCGATACTAATTCCAGAACACTTTTCCTGGAGTGTTTTCCTGTGATCCTAACCGCAAAACACATTTCCTGGAGTGCTTCACTGTGATACTAACTCCAGAACACTTTTTCTGGAGTGCTTCACTGTGATACTAATTCCAGAAAACTTTTCCTGGAGTGCTTCACTGTAATACGAACTCCAAAACACTCTTCCTGGAGTGTTTTGCTGTGATACTAACACTAAAACACTCTTCCTGGAGTGCTTCACTGTGATACTAACTCCAAAACATTTTTCCTGGAGTGCTTCACTGTGATATTAGCTGGAAAACACTTTTCCTGGAGTGCATCACTGTGATACTAATTCCAGAACACTTTTCCTAGGAATGCTTCACTGTGATACAAACCCTAAAACACTTTTCCTGGAGTGTTTTACTGTGATACTAACTTTAGAACACTTTCCTGGAGTGCTTCACTGTGATACTAACTCCAAAACACTTTTTCTGGAGTGCATCACTGTGATACTAATTCCAGAACACTTTTCCTAGGAATGCTCCACTGTGATACAAACCCTAAAACAATTTTCCTGGAGTGTTTTACTGTGATACTAACTTCAGAACACTTTTCCTGGAGTGCTTCACGGTGATACTAACTCCAAAACACTTTTCCTGGAGTGCATCACTGCGATACTAATTCCAGAACACTTTTCCTAGAGAGCTTCACTGTGATACTAACCAAAAAAAAAAATTTCCTTGAGTGCTCCACTGTGATACTAGCTCCAAAACACTTTTCCTGGAGTGAATCACTGTGATACTAATTCCAGAACACTTTTCCTGGTGTGCTTCATTGTGATACTAACCTTAAAACACTTATCCTGGAGTGCATCACTGTGATACTAATGCCAGAACATTTTCCTGGAGTATTTCACTGTGATACTAACTCCAAAACACTTTTCCTGGAGTGCGTCACTGTGATACTAACTCCAAAACACTTTTCCTGGAGTGCTTCACTTTGATACTAGCTCCAACACACTTCTCCTGGAGTGCATCACTGTGATAATAATTCCAGAACACTTTACCTGCAGTGCTTCACTGTGATACTAACCGTAAAGCACTTTTCCTTGAGTGCTTCACTGTGATACTAATTCCAAAACACTTTTCCTGGATTTCTTCACTGTGATACAAACTCCAAACCACGTTTCCTGGAGTGCATCATTGTGATACTAATTCCAAAACACTTTTCCTGGAGTGCTTCACTGTGATACTAACCCTAAAATGCTTTTCCTGGATTTCTTCACTGTGATACAAACTCCAAACCACTTTTCCTGGAGTGCTTCACTGTGATACTAGCTCCAAACGCTTTTCCTGGAGTGCTCAACTGTGATATTAACCCTAAAACACTTTTCCTGGAGGGCTTCACTGTGATACTAACTCGAAAACGCTGTTCCCAGAGTGCTCCACTGTGATATTAACTCCAAAACACTTTTCCTGGAGTGCTTCACTGTGATACTAATTCCAAAACACTTTTCCTGGAGTGCTTCACTGTGATACTAACTCCAAAACATTCTTCCTGGAGTGCTTCCCTGTGATACTAACACTAAAACACTCTTCCTGGAGTGCTTCACTGTGATACTAGCTCCAAAACACTTTTCCTGGAGTGCATCACTGCGATACAAATTCCAAAACACTTTTCCTTGGAGTGCTTCACTGTGATACAAACCCTAAAACACTTTTCCTGGAGTGTTTTACTGTGATACTAACTTCAGAACACTTTTCCTGGAGTGCTTCACTGTGATACTAACTCCAGAACACTTTTCCTGGAGTGCTTCACTGTAATACTAACCCTAAAACACTTTTCCTGGAATGTTTTACTGTGATACTAACTCCAGAATACTTTTCCAGGAGTGCTTCACTGTGATACTAACTCCAAACCACTTTTCCTGGAGTGCTTCACTGTGATACTAACTCCAAAGCACTTTTCCTGGAGTGCTTCACTGTGATACTAGCTCCAAAACACTTTTCCTGGAGTGCATCACTGTGATACTAACTTCAGAACACTTTTCCTTGGAGGGCATCACTGTGATACTAATTCCAAAACACTTATCCTGGAGTGCTTCACTGTGATACTAACTCCAAAACATTCTTCCTGGAGTGCTTCCCTGTGATACTAACACTAAAACACTCTACTTGGAGTGCTTCACTGTGAAACTAGCTCCAAAACACTTTTCCTGGAGTGCATCACTGCGATACAAATTCCAAAACACTTTTCCTTGGAGTGCTTCACTGTGATACAAACCCTAAAACACTTTTCCTGGAGTGTTTTACTGTGATACTAACTTCAGAACACTTTTCCTGGAGTGCTTCACTGTGATACTAACTCCAGAACACTTTTCCTGGAGTGCTTCACTGTGATACTAACCCTAAAACACTTTTCCTGGAATGTTTTACTGTGATACTAACTCCAGTATACTTTTCCAGGAGTGCTTCACTGTGATACTAGCTCCAAAACACTTTTCCTGGAGTGCATCACTGTGACATTAATTCCAGAACACTTTTCCTAGGAATGCTTCCCTGTGATACTAACTCGAAAACGCTGTTCCCAGAGCACTTCACTGTGATACTAACTCCAAAACATTCTTCCTGGAGTGCTTCACTGTGATACTAACACTAAAACACTCTTCCTGGAATGCTTCACTGTGGTACTAGCTCCAAAACACTTGTCCTGGTGTGCATCACTGCGATACTAATTCCAGAACACTTTTCCTGGAGTGTTTTCCTGTGATCCTAACCGCAAAACACATTTCCTGGAGTGCTTCACTGTGATACTAACTCCAGAACACTTTTTCTGGAGTGCTTCACTGTGATACTAATTCCAGAAAACTTTTCCTGGAGTGCTTCACTGTAATACGAACTCCAAAACACTCTTCCTGGAGTGTTTTGCTGTGATACTAACACTAAAACACTCTTCCTGGAGTGCTTCACTGTGATACTAACTCCAAAACATTTTTCCTGGAGTGCTTCACTGTGATATTAGCTGGAAAACACTTTTCCTGGAGTGCATCACTGTGATACTAATTCCAGAACACTTTTCCTAGGAATGCTTCACTGTGATACAAACCCTAAAACACTTTTCCTGGAGTGTTTTACTGTGATACTAACTTTAGAACACTTTCCTGGAGTGCTTCACTGTGATACTAACTCCAAAACACTTTTTCTGGAGTGCATCACTGTGATACTAATTCCAGAACACTTTTCCTAGGAATGCTCCACTGTGATACAAACCCTAAAACAATTTTCCTGGAGTGTTTTACTGTGATACTAACTTCAGAACACTTTTCCTGGAGTGCTTCACGGTGATACTAACTCCAAAACACTTTTCCTGGAGTGCATCACTGCGATACTAATTCCAGAACACTTTTCCTAGAGAGCTTCACTGTGATACTAACCAAAAAAAAAAATTTCCTTGAGTGCTCCACTGTGATACTAGCTCCAAAACACTTTTCCTGGAGTGAATCACTGTGATACTAATTCCAGAACACTTTTCCTGGTGTGCTTCATTGTGATACTAACCTTAAAACACTTATCCTGGAGTGCATCACTGTGATACTAATGCCAGAACATTTTCCTGGAGTATTTCACTGTGATACTAACTCCAAAACACTTTTCCTGGAGTGCGTCACTGTGATACTAACTCCAAAACACTTTTCCTGGAGTGCTTCACTTTGATACTAGCTCCAACACACTTCTCCTGGAGTGCATCACTGTGATAATAATTCCAGAACACTTTACCTGCAGTGCTTCACTGTGATACTAACCGTAAAGCACTTTTCCTTGAGTGCTTCACTGTGATACTAATTCCAAAACACTTTTCCTGGATTTCTTCACTGTGATACAAACTCCAAACCACGTTTCCTGGAGTGCATCACTGTGATACTAATTCCAAAACACTTTTCCTGGAGTGCTTCACTGTGATACTAACCCTAAAATGCTTTTCCTGGATTTCTTCACTGTGATACAAACTCCAAACCACTTTTCCTGGAGTGCTTCACTGTGATACTAGCTCCAAACGCTTTTCCTGGAGTGCTCAACTGTGATATTAACCCTAAAACACTTTTCCTGGAGGGCTTCACTGTGATACTAACTCGAAAACGCTGTTCCCAGAGTGCTCCACTGTGATATTAACTCCAAAACACTTTTCCTGGAGTGCTTCACTGTGATACTAATTCCAAAACACTTTTCCTGGAGTGCTTCACTGTGATACTAACTCCAAAACATTCTTCCTGGAGTGCTTCCCTGTGATACTAACACTAAAACACTCTTCCTGGAGTGCTTCACTGTGATACTAGCTCCAAAACACTTTTCCTGGAGTGCATCACTGCGATACAAATTCCAAAACACTTTTCCTTGGAGTGCTTCACTGTGATACAAACCCTAAAACACTTTTCCTGGAGTGTTTTACTGTGATACTAACTTCAGAACACTTTTCCTGGAGTGCTTCACTGTGATACTAACTCCAGAACACTTTTCCTGGAGTGCTTCACTGTAATACTAACCCTAAAACACTTTTCCTGGAATGTTTTACTGTGATACTAACTCCAGAATACTTTTCCAGGAGTGCTTCACTGTGATACTAACTCCAAACCACTTTTCCTGGAGTGCTTCACTGTGATACTAACTCCAAAGCACTTTTCCTGGAGTGCTTCACTGTGATACTAGCTCCAAAACACTTTTCCTGGAGTGCATCACTGTGATACTAACTTCAGAACACTTTTCCTTGGAGGGCATCACTGTGATACTAATTCCAAAACACTTATCCTGGAGTGCTTCACTGTGATACTAACTCCAAAACATTCTTCCTGGAGTGCTTCCCTGTGATACTAACACTAAAACACTCTACTTGGAGTGCTTCACTGTGAAACTAGCTCCAAAACACTTTTCCTGGAGTGCATCACTGCGATACAAATTCCAAAACACTTTTCCTTGGAGTGCTTCACTGTGATACAAACCCTAAAACACTTTTCCTGGAGTGTTTTACTGTGATACTAACTTCAGAACACTTTTCCTGGAGTGCTTCACTGTGATACTAACTCCAGAACACTTTTCCTGGAGTGCTTCACTGTGATACTAACCCTAAAACACTTTTCCTGGAATGTTTTACTGTGATACTAACTCCAGTATACTTTTCCAGGAGTGCTTCACTGTGATACTAGCTCCAAAACACTTTTCCTGGAGTGCATCACTGTGACATTAATTCCAGAACACTTTTCCTAGGAATGCTTCCCTGTGATACTAACTCGAAAACGCTGTTCCCAGAGCACTTCACTGTGATACTAACTCCAAAACATTCTTCCTGGAGTGCTTCACTGTGGTACTAGTACCAAAACACTTGTCCTGGTGTGCATCACTGCGATACTAATTCCAGAACACTTTTCTGGAGTGCTTTCCTGTGATCCTAACCGCAAAACACATTTCCTGGAGTGCTTCACTGTGATACTAACTCCAGAACACTTTTCCTGGAGTGCTTCACTGTGATACTAATTCCAGAAAACTTTTCCTGGAGTGCTTCACTGTAATACGAACTCCAAAACACTCTTCCTGGAGTGTTTTACTGTGATACTAACTCCAAAACATTTTTCCTGGAGTGCTTCACTGTGATATTAGCTACAAAACACTTATCCTGGAGTGCATCACTGTGATACTAATTCCAGAACACTTTTCCTAGGAATGCTTCACTGTGATACAAACCCTAAAACACTTTTCCTGGAGTGTTTTACTGTGATACTAACTTCAGAACACTTTTCCTGGAGTGCTTCACTGTGATACTAACTCCAAAACACTTGTCCTGGAGTGCATCACTGTGATACTAATTCCAGAACACTTTTGCTAGGAATGCTTCACTGTGATACAAACCCTAAAACACTTTTCCTGGAGTGTTTTACTGTGATACTAACTTCAGAACACTTTTCCTGGAGTGCTTCACGGTGATACTAACTCCAAAACACTTTTCCTGGAGTCCTTCACTGTGATACTAACTCCAAAACACTTTTCCTGGAGTGCATCACTGTGATACTAATTCCGGAACACTTTTCCTTGGAGTGCTTCACTGTGATACTAACTGGAAAACGCTGTCACCAGAGTGCCTCACTGTGATACTAACTCCAAAACATTCTTCCTGGAGTGCTTCCCTGTGATACTAACTCCAAAACACTTTTCCTGGAGTGCTTTACTGTGATACTAACCCTAAAACACTTTCCCTGGAGTGTTTTACTGTGATACTGACTCCAAAACATTCTTCCTGGAGTGCTTCCCTGTGATACTAACACTAAAACACTTTTCCTGGAGTGCTTCACTGTGATACTACCACCAAAACACGCTTCCTGGAGTGCTTCACTGTGATTCTAACTCCAGAAAACTTTTCCTGGAGTATTTCACTGTGATACCAGCCCTAAAACATTTTCCTGGAGTGCTTCATTGTGATACTAACTCGAAAACACTTTTCTTAGGGTGTTTTACTGTGATACTAACTCCAGAACACATTTCCTGGAGTGCTTTCCTGTGATACTAACCGTAAAACACATTTCCTGGAGTGCTTCACTGTGATACTAACTCCAGACCACTTTTTCTGCAGTGCATCACTGTGATACTAATTCCAGAACACTTTACCTGGAGTGCTTCACTGTGATACTAACCCTAAAACGCTTTTCCTGGAGTGCTTCACTGTGATACTAACCCTAAAACGCTTTTCCTGGAGTGCTTCACTGTGATACTAACTCCAAACCACTTTTCCTGGAGTGCTTCACTGTGATACTAGCTCCAAAACACTTTTCCTGGAGTGCATCACTGTGAGACTAATTCCAGAACACTTTTCCTTGGAGTGCATCACTGTGATACTAATTCCAAAACACTTTTCCTGGAGTGCTTCACTGTGATACTAACTCCAAAACATTCTTCCTGGAGTGCTTCCCTGTGATACTAACACTAAAACACTCTTCCTGGAGTGCTTCACTGTGATACTAGCTCCAAAACACTTTTCCTGGAGTGCATCACTGCGATACAAATTCCAAAACACTTTTCCTTGGAGTGCTTCACTGTGATACAAACCGTAAAACACTTTTCCTGGAGTGTTTTACTGTGATACTAACTTCAGAACACTTTTCCTGGAGTGCTTCACTGTGATACTAACTCCAGAACACTTTTCCTGGAGTGCTTCACTGTGATACTAACCCTAAAACACTTTTCCTGGAATGTTTTACTGTGATACTAACTCCAGAATACTTTTCAAGGAGTGCTTCACAGTGATACTAACTCCAAACCACTTTTCCTGGAGTGCTTCACTGTGATACTAATTCCGGAACACTTTTCCTTGGAGTGCTTCACTGTGATACTAACTCGAAAACGCTGTTCCCAGAGTGCAGCACTGTGATACTAACTCCAAAACACTTTCCCTGGAGTGCTTTACTGTGATACTAACACTAAAACACTCTTCCTGGAGTGCTTCACTGTGATACTACCACCAAAACATGCTTCCTGGAGTGCTTCACTGTGATACTAGCTCCAAAACACTTTTCCTGGAGTGCTTCACTGTGATACTAACTCCAGAATACTTTTCCTGGAGTATTTCACTGTGATACCAGCCCTAAAACATTTTCCTGGAGTGCTTCATTGTGATACTAACTCGAAAACACTTTTCTTAGGGTGTTTTACTGTGATACTAACTCCAGAACACATTTCCTGGAGTGCTTTCCTGTGATACAAACCGTAAAACACATTTCCTGGAGTGCTTCACTGTGATACTAACTCCAGACCACTTTTTCTGCAGTGCATCACTGTGATACTAATTCCAGAACACTTTACCTGGAGTGCTTCACTGTGATACTAACCGTAAAGCACACTTCCTTGAGTGCTTCACTGTGATACTAGCTCCAAAAGACATTTTCTGGAGTGCATCACTGTGATTCTAATTCCAGAACACTTTTCCTCGAGTGCTTCACGGTGAGACTAAACCTAAAACGCTTTTCCTGGAGTGCTTCACTGTGATATTAAACCTAAAACGCGTTCCCAGAGTGCTTCACTGTGATACTAACTCCAAACCACTTTTCCTGGAGTGCTTCACTGTGATACTAACTTCAGAACACTTTTCCTTGGAGGGCATCACTGTGATACTAATTCCAAAACACTTTTCCTGGAGTGCTTCACTGTGATACTAACTCCAAAACATTCTTCCTGGAGTGCTTCACTGTGATACTAACACTAAAACACTCTTCCTGAAGTGCTTCACTGTGATACTAACTCCAAAACACTTTTCCTGGAGTGCATCACTGTGATACTAATTCCGGAACACTTTTCCTTGGAGTGCTTCACTGTGATACTAACTCGAAAACGCTGTTCCCAGAGTGCTTCACAGTGATACTAACTCCAAAACATTCTTCCTGGAGTGCTTCACTGTGATACTAACTCCAAAACACTTTTCCTGGAGTGCTTTACTGTGATACTAACACTAAAACACTCTTCCTGGAGTGCTTCACTGTCATACTAGCTCCAAAACACTCTTCCTGGAGTGCATAAATGTGATACTAGCTCTAAAACACTTTTCCTGGAGTGCTTCACTGTGATACTAACGCCAGAATACTTTTCCTGGAGTATTTCACTGTGATACTAATCCTAAAACATTTTCCTGGAGTGCTTCACTGTGATACTAACTCGAAAACACTTTTCTTAGGGTGTTTTACTGTGATACTATCTCCAGAACACTTTTCCTGGAGTGCTTCACTGTGATACTAACCGTAAAGCACACTTCCTTGAGTGCTTCACTGTGATACTAGCTCCAAAAGACTTTTCCAGGAGTGCATCACTGTGATACTAATTCCAGAACACTTTTCCTCGAGTGCTTCACGGTGAGACTAACCCTAAAACGCTTTTCCTGGAGTGCTTCACTGTGATACTAACCCTAAAATGCTTTTCCTGGAGTGCCTCACTGTGATACTAACTCCAAACCACTTTTCCTGGAGTGCTTCACTGTGATACTAGCTCCAAAACACTTTTCCTGGAGAGCATCACTGTGATACTAACTCCAGAACACTTTTCCTTGGAGTGCATCACTGTGATACTAATTCCAAAACACTTTTCCTGGAGTGCTTCACTGTGATACTCACTCCAAAACATTCTTCCTGGAGTGCTTCCCTGTGATACTAACACTAAAACACTCTTCCTGGAGTGCTTCACTGTGAAACTAGCTCCAAAACACTTTTCCTGGAGTGCATCACTGCGATACAAATTCCAAAACACTTTTCCTTCGAGTGCTTCACTGTGATACAAACCCTAAAACACTTTTCCTGGAGTGTTTTACTGTGATACTAACTTCAGAACACTTTTCCTGGAGTGCTTCACTGTGATACTAACTCCAGAACACTTTTCCTGGAGTGCTTCACTGTGATACTAACCCTAAAACACTTTTCCTGGAATGTTTTACTGTGATACTAACTCCAGAATACTTTTCCAGGAGTGCTTCACTGTGATACTAACTCCAAACCACTTTTCCTGGAGTCCTTCACTGTGATACTAATTCCAGAACACTTTTCCGAGGAATGCTTCCCTGTGATACTAATTCCGGAACACTTTTCCTTGGAGTGCTTCACTGTGATACTAACTCGAAAACGCTGTTCCCAGAGTGCCTCACTGTGATACTAACTCCAAAAAATTCTTCCTGGAGAGCTTCCCTGTGATAATAACTCCAAAACACTTTTCCTGGAGTGCTTTACTGTGATACTAACACTAAAACACTCTTCCTGGAGTACTTCACTGTGATACTAACACTAAAACACTCTTCCTGGAATGCTTCACTGTGGTACTAGCTCCAAAACACTTGTCCTGATGTGCATCACTGCGATACTAATTCCAGAACACTTTTCCTGGAGTGTTTTCCTGTGATCCTAACCGCAAAACACATTTCCTGGAGTGCTTCACTGTGATACTAACTCCAGAACACTTTTTCTGGAGTGCTTCACTGTGATACTAATTCCAGAAAACTTTTCCTGGAGTGCTTCACTGTAATACGAACTCCAAAACACTCTTCCTGGAGTGTTTTACTGTGATACTAACACTAAAACACTCTTCCTGGAGTGCTTCACTGTGATACTAACTCCAAAACATTTTTCCTGGAGTGCTTCACTGTGATATTAGCTGGAAAACACTTTTCCTGGAGTGCATCACTGTGATACTAATTCCAGAACACATTTTCTAGGAATGCTTCACTGTGATACAAACCCTAAAACACTTTTCCTGGAGTGTTTTACTGTGATACTAACTTCAGAACACTTTTCCTGGAGTGCTTCACTGTGATACTAACTCCAAAACACTTTTTCTGGAGTGCATCACTGTGATACTAATTCCAGAACACTTTTCCTAAGGAATGCTTCACTGTGATACAAACCCTAAAACACTTTTCCTGGAGTGTTTTACTGTGATACTAATTTCAGAACACTTTTCCTGGAGTGCTTCACGGTGATACTAACTCCAAAACACTTTTCCTGGAGTGCATCACTGCGATACTAATTCCAGAACACTTTTCCTAGAGTGCTTCACTGCGATACTAACCAAAAAAAAAAAAATTCCTTGAGTGCTCCACTGTGATACCAGCTCCAAAACACTTTTCCTGGAGTGAATCACTGTGATACTAATTCCAGAACACTTTTCCTGGTGTGCTTCACTGTGATACTAACCTTAAAACACTTATCCTGGAGTGCATCACTGTGATACTAATGCCAGAACATTTTCATGGAATATTTCACTGTGATACTAACCGAAAACACATTTCCTGGAGTGCGTCACTGTGATACTAACTCCAAAACACTTTTCCTGGAGTGCTTCACTTTGATACTAGCTCCAAAACACTTTTCCTGGAGTGCATCACTGTGATAATAATTCCAGAACACTTTACCTGGAGTGCTTCACTGTGATACTAACCGTAAAGCACTTTTCCTTGAGTGCTTCACTGTGATACTAATTCCAAAACACTTCTCCTGGAGTGCTTCACTATGATACTAACCATAAAACGCTTTTCCTGGATTTCTTCACTGTGATACAAACTCCAAACCATGTTTCCTGGAGTGCATCACTGTGATACTAATTCCAAAACACTTTTCCTGGAGTGCTTCACTGTGATACTAACCCTAAAACGCTTTTCCTGGATTTCTTCACTGTGATACAAACTCCAAACCACTTTTCCTGGAGTGCTTCACTGTGATACTAGCTCCAAACGCTTTTCCTGGAGTGCTCAACTGTGATATTAACCCTAAAACACTTTTTCCTGGAGGGCTTCACTGTGATACTAACTCGAAAACGCTGTTCCCAGAGTGCTCCACTGTGATATTAACTCCAAAACACTTTTCCTGGAGTGCTTCACTGTGATACTAACTCCAAAACATTCTTCCTGGAGTGCTTCCCTGTGATACTAACACTAAAACACTCTTCCTGGAGTGCTTCACTGTGATACTAGCTCCAAAACACTTTTCCTGGAGTGCATCACTGCGATACAAATTCCAAAACACTTTTCCTTGGAGTGCTTCACTGTGATACAAACCCTAAAACACTTTTCCTGGAGTGTTTTACTGTGATACTAACTTCAGAACACTTTTCCTGGAGTGCTTCACTGTGATACTAACTCCAGAACACTTTTCCTGGAGTGCTTCACTGTGATACTAACCCTAAAACACTTTTCCTGGAATGTTTTACTGTGATACTAACTCCAGAATACTTTTCCAGGAGTGCTTCACTGTGATACTAACTCCAAACCACTTTTCCTGGAGTGCTTCACTGTGATACTAACTCCAAAACACTTTTCCTGGAGTGCATCACTGTGATACTAATTCCGGAACACTTTTCCTTGGAGTGCTTCACTGTGATACTAACTCGAAAACGCTGTTCCCAGAGTGCTTCACAGTGATACTAACTCCAAAACATTCTTCCTGGAGTGCGTCACTGTGATACTAACTCCAAAACACTTTTCCTGGAGTGCTTTACTGTGATACTAACACTAAAACACTCTTCCTGGAGTGCTTCACTGTGATACTAGCTCCAAAACACTCTTCCTGGAGTGCATAAATGTGATACTAGCTCTAAAACACTTTTCCTGGAGTGCTTCACTGTGATACTAACGCCAGAATACTTTTACTGGAGTATTTCACTGTGATACTAATCCTAAAACATTTTCCTGGAGTGCTTCACTGTGATACTAACTCGAAAACACTTTTCTTAGGGTGTTTTACTGTGATACTATCTCAGAACACTTTTCCTGGAGTGCTTTCCTGTGATACTAACCGTAAAACACATTTCCTGGAGTGCTTCACTGTGATACTAACTCCAGAACACTTTTCCAGGAGTTAATCACTGTGATACTAATTCCAGAACACTTTACCTGGAGTGCTTCACTGTGATACTAACCGTAAAGCACACTTCCTTGAGTGCTTCACTGCGATACTAGCTCCAAAAGACTTTTTCTGGAGTGCATCACTGTGATACTAATTCCAGAACACTTTTCCTCGAGTGCTTCACGGTGAGACTAACCCTAAAACGCTTTTCCTGGAGTGCTTCACTGTGATACTAACCCTAAAATGCTTTTCCTGGAGTGCCTCACTGTGATACTAACTCCAAACCACTTTTCCTGGAGTGCTTCACTGTGATACTAGCTCCAAAACACTTTTCCTGGAGTGCATCACTGTGATACTAACTCCAGAACACTTTTCCTTGGAGTGCATCACTGTGATACTAATTCCAAAACACTTTTCCTGGAGTGCTTCACTGTGATACGAACTCCAAAACATTCTTCCTGGAGTGCTTCCCTGTGATACTAACACTAAAACACTCTTCCTGGAGTGCTTCACTGTGATACTAGCTCCAAAACACTTTGCCTGGAGTGCATCACTGCGATACAAATTCCAAAACACTTTTCCTTGGAGTGCTTCACTGTGATACAAACCCTAAAACACTTTTCCTGGAGTGCATCACTGTGATACTAATGCCAGAACATTTTCCTGGAATATTTCACTGTGATACCAACCGAAAACACATTTCCTGGAGTGCGTCACTGTGATACTAACTCCAAAACACTTTTCCTGGAGTGCTTCACTTTGATACTAGCTCCACAACACTTTTCCTGGAGTGCATCACTGTGATAATAATTCCAGAACACTTTACCTGGAGTGCTTCACTGTGATACTAACCTTAAAACACTTATCCTGGAGTGCATCACTGTGATACTAATGCCAGAACATTTTCCTGGAATATTTCACTGTGATACCAACCGAAAACACATTTCCTGGAGTGCGTCACTGTGATACTAACTCCAAAACACTTTTCCTGGAGTGCTTCACTTTGATACTAGCTCCACAACACTTTTCCTGGAGTGCATCACTGTGATAATAATTCCAGAACACTTTACCTGGAGTGCTTCACTGTGATACTAACCGTAAAGCACTTTTCCTTGAGTGCTTCACTGTGATACTAATTCCAAAACACTTCTCCTGGAGTGCTTCACTATGATACTAACCATGAAACGCTTTTCCTGGATTTCTTCACTGTGATACAAACTCCAAACCATGTTTCCTGGAGTGCATCACTGTGATACTAATTCCAAAACACTTTTCCTGGAGTGCTTCACTGTGATACTAATTCCAAAACACTTCTCCTGGAGTGCTTCACTATGATACTAACCCTAAAACGCTTTTCCTGGATTTCTTCACTGTGATACAAACTCCAAACCACTTTTCCTGGAGTGCTTCACTGTGATACTAGCTCCAAACGCTTTTCCTGGAGTGCTCAACTGTGATATTAACCCTAAAACACTTTTCCTGGAGGGCTTCAATGTGATACTAACTCGAAAACGCTGTTCCCAGAGTGCTCCACTGTGATATTGACTCCAAAACACTTTTCCTGGAGTGCTTCACTGTGATACTAACTCCAAAACATTCTTCCTGGAGTGCTTCCCTGTGATACTAACACTAAAACACTTTTCCTGGAGTGTTTTACTGTGATACTAACTTCAGAACACTTTTCCTGGAGTGCTTCACTGTGATACTAACTCCAGAACACTTTTCCTGGAGTGCTTCACTGTGATACTAACCCTAAAACACTTTTCCTGGAATGTTTTACTGTGATACTAACTCCAGAATACTTTTCCAGGAGTGCTTCACTGTGATACTAACTCCAAACCACTTTTCCTGGAGTGCTTCACTGTGATACTAACTCCAAAACACTTTTCCTGGAGTGCATCACTGTGATACTAATTCCGGAACACTTTTCCTTGGAGTGCTTCACTGTGATACTAGCTCCAAAACACTCTTCCTGGAGTGCATAAATGTGATACTAGCTCTAAAACACTTTTCCTGGAGTGCTTCACTGTGATACTAACGCCAGAATACTTTTCCTGGAGTATTTCACTGTGATACTAATCCTAAAACATTTTCCTGGAGTGCTTCACTGTGATACTAACTCGAAAACACTTTTCTTAGGGTGTTTTACTGTGATACTATCTCCAGAACACTTTTCCTGGAGTGCTTTCCTGTGATACTAACCGTAAAACACATTTCCTGGAGTGCTTCACTGTGATACTAACCCTAAAACACTTTTCCTGGAATGTTTTACTGTGATACTAACTCCAGAATACTTTTCCAGGAGTGCTTCACTGTGATTCTAACTCCAAACCACTTTTCCTGGAGTCCTTCACTGTGATACTATCTCCAAAACACTTTTCCTGGAGTGCATCACTGTGATACTAATTCCGGAACACTTTTCCTTGGAGTGCTTCACTGTGATACTAACTCGAAAACGCTGTTCCCAGAGTGCCTCACTGTGATACTAACTCCAAAACATTCTTCCTGGAGAGCTTCCCTGTGATAATAACTCCAAAACACTTATCCTGGAGTGCTTTACTGTGATACTAACACTAAAACACTCTTCCTGGAGTGCTTCACTGTGATACTACCACCAAAACACGCTTCCTGGAGTGCTTCACTGTGATACTAGCTCCAAAACACTTTTCCTGGAGTGCTTCACTGTGATACTAACTCCTGAATACTTTTCCTGGAGTTTTTCACAGTGATACCAGCCCTAAAACATTTTCCTGGAGTGCTTCATTGTGATACTAACTCGAAAACACTTTTCTTAGTGTGTTTTACTGTGATACTAACTCCAGAACACTTTTCCTGGAGTGCTTTCCTGTGATACTAACCGTAAAACACATTTCCTGGAGTGCTTCACTGTGATACTAACTCCAGACCACTTTTCCTGCAGTGCATCACTGTGATACTAATTCCAGAACACTTTACCTGGAGTGCTTCACTGTGATACTAACCGTAAAGCACACTTCCTTGAGTGCTTCACTGTGATACGAGCTCCAAAAGACTTTTTCTGGAGTGCATCACTGTGATACTAATTCCAGAACACTTTTCCTCGAGTGCTTCACGGTGAGACTAACCCTAAAACGCTTTTCCTGGAGTGCTTCACTGTGATACTAACCCTAAAACGCTTTTCCTGGAGTGCTTCACTGTGATACTAACTCCAAACCACTTTTCCTGGAGTGCTTCACTGTGATACTAGCTCCAAAACACTTTTCCTGGAGTGCATCACTGTGACACTAACTCCAGAACACTTTTCCTTGGAGGGCATCACTGTGATACTAATTCCAAAACACTTTTCCTGGAGTGCTTCACTGTGATACTAACTCCAAAACATTCTTCCTGGATTGCTTCCCTGTGATACGAACACTAAAACACTCTTCCTGGAGTGCTTCACTGTGATACTAGCTCCAAAACACTTTTCCTGGAGTGCATCACTGCGATACAAATTCCAAAACACTTTTCCTTGGAGTGCTTCACTGTGATACAAACCCTAAATCACTTTTCCTGGAGTGCTTCACTGTGATACTAACTTCAGAACACTTTTCCTGGAGTGCTTCACTGTGATACTAACTCCAGAACACTTTTCCTGGAGTGCTTCACTGTGATACTAATCCTAAAACACTTTTCCTGGAATGTTTTACTGTGATACTAACTCCAAACCACTTTTCCTGGAGTCCTTCACTGTGATACTAACTCCAAAACACTTTTCCTGGAGTGCATCACTGTGATACTAGTTCCGGAACATTTTTCCTTGGAGTGCTTCACTGTGATACTAACTCGAAAACGCTGTTCCCAGAGTGCTTCACAGTGATACTAACTCCAAAACATTCTTCCTGGAGTGCTTCACTGTGATACTAACTCCAAAACACTTTTCCTGGAGTGCTTTACTGTGATACTAGCTCCAAAACACTCTTCCTGGAGTGCATAAATGTGATACTAGCTCTAAAACACTTTTCCTGGAGTGCTTCACTGTGATACTAACGCCAGAATACTTTTCCTGGAGTATTTCACTGTGATACTAATCCTAAAACATTTTCCTGGAGTGCTTCACTGTGATACTAACTCGAAAACACTTTTCTTAGGGTGTTTTACTGTGATACTATCTCCAGAACACTTTTCCTGGAGTGCTTTCCTGTGATACTAACCGTAAAACACATTTCCTGGAGTGCTTCACTGTGATACTAACTCCAGAACACTTTTCCAGGAGTGCATCACTGTGATACTAATTCCAGAACACTTTACCTGGAGTGCTTCACTGTGATACTAACCGTAAAGCACACTTCCTTGAGTGCTTCACTGTGATACTAGCTCCAAAAGTCTTTTTCTGGAGTGCATCACTGTGATACTAATTCCGGAACACTTTTCCTCGAGTGCTTCACGGTGAGACTAACCCTAAAACGCTTTTCCTGGAGTGCTTCACTGTGATACTAACCCTAAAATGCTTTTCCTGGAGTGCCTCACTGTGATACTAACTCCAAACTACTTTTCCTGGAGTGCTTCACTGTGATACTAGCTCCAAAACACTTTTCCTGGAGTGCATCACTGTGATACTAACTCCAGAACACTTTTCCTTGGAGTGCATCACTGTGATACTAATTCCAAAACACTTTTCCTGGAGTGCTTCACTGTGATACTAACTCCAAAACATTCTTCCTGGAGTGCTTCCCTGTGATACTAACACTAAAACACTCTTCCTGGAGTGCTTCACTGTGATACTAGCTCCAAAACACTTTTCCTGGAGTGCATCACTGCGATACAAATTCCAAAACACTTTTCCTTGGAGTGCTTCACTGTGATACAAACCCTAAAACACTTTTCCTGGAGTGTTTTACTGTGATACTAACTTCAGAACACTTTTCCTGGAGTGCTTCACTGTGATACTAACTCCAGAACACTTTTCCTGGAGTGCTTCACTGTGATACTAACTCCAAACCACTTTTCCTGGAGTCCTTCACTGTGATACTAACTCCAAAACACTTTTCCTGGAGTGCATCACTATGATACTAATTCCGGAACACTTTTCCTTGGAGTGCTTCACTGTGATACTAACTCGAAAACGCTGTTCCCAGAGTGCCTCACTGTGATACTAACTCCAAAACATTCTTCCTGGAGAGCTTCCCTGTGATACTAACTCCAAAACACTTTTCCTGGAGTGCTTTACTGTGATACTAACACTAAAACACTCTTCCTGGAGTGCTTCACTGTGATACTACCACCAAAACACGCTTCCTGGAGTGCTTCACTGTGATACTAGCTCCAAAACACTTTTCCTGGAGTGCTTCACTGTGATACTAACTCCAGAATACTTTTCCTGGAGTATTTCACTGTGATACCAGCCCTAAAACATTTTCCTGGAGTGCTTCATTGTGATACTAACTCGAAAACACTTTTCTTAGGGTGTTTTACTGTGATACGAATTCCAGAACACTTTACCTGGAGTGCTTCACTGTGATACTAACCGTAAAGCACACTTGCTTGAGTGCTTCACTGTGATACGAGCACCAAAAGACTTTTTCTGGAGTGCATCACTGTGATACTAATTCCAGAACACTTTTCCTCGAGTGCTTCACGGTGAGACTAACCCTAAAACTCTTTTCCTGGAGTGCTTCACTGTGATACTAACCCTAAAACGCTTTTCCTGGAGTGCTTCACTGTGATACTAACTCCAAACCACTTTTCCTGGAGTGCTTCACTGTGATACTAGCTCCAAAACACTTTTCCTGGAGTGCATCACTGTGACACTAACTCCAGAACACTTTTCCTTGGAGGGCATCACTGTGATACTAATTCCAAAACATTTTTCCTGGAGTGCTTCACTGTGATACTAACTCCAAAACATTCTTCCTGGATTGCTTCCCTGTGATACTAACACTAAAACACTCTTCCTGGAGTGCTTCACTGTGATACTAGCTCCAAAACACTTTTCCTGGAGTGCATCACTGCGATACAAATTCCAAAACACTTTTCCTTGGAGTGCTTCACTGTGACACAAACCCAAAATCACTTTTCCTGGAGTGCTTCACTGTGATACTAACTTCAGAACACTTTTCCTGGAGTGCTTCACTGTGATACTAACCCTAAAACACTTTTCCTGGAATGTTTTACTGTGATACTAACTCCAGAATACTTTTCCAGGAGTGCTTCACTGTGATACTAGCTCCAAAACACTTTTCCTGGAGTGCATCACTGTGACATTAATTCCAGAACACTTTTCCTAGGAATGCTTCCCTGTGAAACTAACTCGAAAACGCTGTTCCCAGAGCACTTCACTGTGATACTAACTCCAAAACATTCTTCCTGGAGTGCTTCACTGTGATACTAACACTAAAACACTCTTCCTGGAGTGCTTCACTGTGGTACTAGCTCCAAAACACTTGACCTGGTGTGCATCACTGCGATACTAATTCCAGAACACTTTTCCTGGAGTGCTTTCCTGTGATACTAACCGCAAAACAAATTTCCTGGAGTGCTTGACTGTGATACTAACTCCAGAACACTTTTCCTGGAGTGCTTCACTGTGATACTAATTCCAGAAAACTTTTCCTGGAATGCTTCACTGTCCTACTAACTCCAAAACACTCTTCCTGGAGTGTTTTACAGTGATACTAACACTAAAACACTCTTCCTGGAGTGCTTCACTGTGATACTAACTCCAAAACATTTTTCCTGGAGTGCTTCAGTGTGATATTAGCTCCAAAACACTTTTCCTGGAGTGCATCACTGTGATACTAATTCCAGAACACTTTTCCTTGGACTGCTTCACTGTGATACTAATTCCAAAACACTTTTCCTGGAGTGCTTCCCTGTGATACTAAAACTAAAACACTCTTCCTGGAGTGCTTCACTGTGATACTAGCTCCAAAACACTTTTTCTGGAGTGCATCACTGTGATACAAATTCCAAAACACTTTTCCTTGGAGTGCTTCACTGTGATACAAACCCTAAAACACTTTTCCTGGAGTGTTTTACTGTGATACTAACTTCAGAACACTTTTCCTGGAGTGCTTCACTGTGATATGAACTCCAGAACACTTTTCCTGGAGTGCTTCACTGTGATACTAACCCTAAAACACTTTTCCTGGAATGTTTTACTGTGATACTAACTCCAGAATACTTTTCAAGGAGTGCTTCACTGTGATACTAACTCCAAAACACTTTTCCTGGAGTGCATCACTGTGATACTAATTCCGGAACATTTTCGTTGGAATGCTTCACTGTGATACTAACTCGAAAACGCTGTTCCCAGAGTGCTTCACTGTGATACTAACTCCAAAACATTCTTCCTGGACTGCTTCACTGTGATACGAACTCCAAAACACTTTTCCTGGAGTGCTTTACTGTGATACTAACACTAAAACACTCTTCCTGGAGTGCATAAATGTGATACAAGCTCTAAAACACTTTTCCTGGAGTGCTTCACTGTGATACTAAGTCCAGAATACTTTTCCTGGAGTATTTCACTGTGATACTAATCCTAAAACATTTTCCTGGAGTGCTTCACTGTGATACTAACTCGAAAACACTTTCCTTCGGGTGTTTTACTGTGATACTAACTCCAGAACACTTTTCCAGGAGTGCTTTCCTGTGATACTAACCGTAAAACACATTTCCTGGAGTGCTTCACTGTGATACTAATTCCAGAACACTTTACCTGGAGTGATTCACTGTGATACTAACCGTAAAGCACACTTCCTTGAGTGCTTCACTGTGATACTAGCTCCAAAACCCTTTTCCTGGAGTGCATCACTGTGAAACTAACTCCAGAACACTTTTCCTTGGAGTGCATCACTGTGATACTAATTCCAAAACGCTTTTCCTGGAGTGCTTCACTGTGATACTAACTCCAAAACATTCTTCCTGGAGTGCTTCCCTGTGATACTAACACTAAAACATTCTTCCTGGAGTGCTTCACTGTGATACTAACTCCAAAACATTCTTCCTGGAGTGCTTCCCTGTGATACTAACTCCAAATCACTTTTCCTGGAGTGCGTTACTGTGATACTAACACTAAAACACTCTTCCTGAAGTGCTTCACTGTGATACTAGCTCCAAAACACTCTTCCTGGAGTGCTTTACTGTGATACTAGCTCCAAAACACTTTTCCTGGAGTGCTTCACTGTGATACTAACTCCAAAACACTTTTCCTGGAGTGCTTCACTGTGATACTAGCTCCAAAACACTTTTCCTGGAGTGCATCACTGTGAAACTAACTCCAGAACACTTTTCCTTGGAGTGCATCACTGTGATACTAATTCCAAAACGCTTTTCCTGGAGTGCTTCACTGTGATACTAACTCCAAAACATTCTTCCTGGAGTGCTTCCCTGTGAGACGAACACTAAAACACTCTTCCTGAAGTGCTTCACTGTGATACTAGCTCCAAAACACTCTTCCTGGAGTGCTTTACTGTGATACTAACACTAAAACACTCTTCCTGAAGTGCTTCACTGTGATACTAGCTCCAAAACACTTTTCCTGGAGTGCTTCACTGTGATACTAACTCCAGAACACTTTTCCTGGAGTGCTTCACTGTGATACTAACTCCAGAATATTTTTCCTGGAGTATTTCACTGTGATACTAACTCCAAAACACTTTTCCTGGAGTGCATCACTGCGATACTAATTCCAGAACACTTTTCCTAGAGTGCTTCACTGTGATACTAACCGTAAAGCACACTTCCTTGAGTGCATCACTGTGATACTAATTCCAGAACACTTTTCCTCGAGTGCTTCACGGTGAGACTAACCCTAAAACACTTTTCCTGGAGTGCTTCACTGTGATACTAACTCCAGAATACTTTTCCTGGAGTATTTCACTGTGATGCTAGCTCCAAAACACTTTTCCTGGAGTGCTTCACTGTGATACTAACTCCAGAATACTTTACCTGGAGTATTTCACTGTGATACTAACTCGAAAAAACTTTTCTTAGGGTGTTTTCCTGTGATACTATCTCCAGAACACTTTTCCTGGAGTGCTTTCCTGTGATACTAACCGTAAAACACATTTCCTGGAGTGCTTCACTGTGATACGAGCTCCAAAAGACTTTTTCTGGAGTGCATCACTGTGATACTAATTCCAGAACACTTTTCCAGGAGTGCATCACTGTGATACTAATTCCAGAACACTTTACCTGGAGTGCTTCACTGTGATACTAACCGTAAAGCACACTTCCTTGAGTGCTTCACTGTGATACGAGCTCCAAAAGACTTTTTCTGGAGTGCATCACTGTGATACTAATTCCAGAACACTTTTCCTCGAGTGCTTCACGGTGAGACTAACCCTAAAATGCTTTTCCTGGAGTGCTTCACTGCGATACTAACCCTAAAACGCTTTTCCTGGAGTGCTTCACTGTGATACTAACTCCAAACCACTTTTCCTGGAGTGCATCACTGGGATACTAATTCCAGAACACTTTTCCTTGGAGTGCATCACTGTGATACTAATTCCAAAACACTTTTCCTGGAGTGCTTCACTGTGATACTAACTCCAAAACACTCTTCCTGGAGTGCTTCACTGTGATACTAGCTCCAAAACACTTTTCCTGGAGTGCATCACTGCGATACAAATTCTAAAACACTTTTCCTAGGAGTGCTTCACGGTGATACAAACCCTAAAACACTTTTCCTGGAGTGTTTTACTGTGATACTAATTTCAGAACACTTTTCCTGGAGTGCATCACTGTGACATTAATTCCAGAACACTTTTCCTAGGAGTGCTTCCCTGTGATACTAACTCGAAAACGCTGATCCCAGAGCACTTCACTGTGATACTAACTCCAAAACATTCTTCCTGGAGTGCTTCACTGTGATACTAACACTAAAACACTCTTCCTGGAGTGCTTCACTGTGGTACTAGCTCCAAAACACTTGTCCTGGTGTGCATCACTGCGATACTAATTCCAGAACACATTTCCTGGAGTGCTTTCCTGTGATACTAACCATAAAACACATTTCCTGGAGTGCTTCATTGTGATACTAACTCCAGAACACTTTTCCTGGAGTGCATCACTGTGATACTAATTCCAGAACACTTTACCTGGAGTGCTTCACTGTGATACTAACCGTAAAGCACACTTCCTTGAGTGCTTCACTGTGATACGAGCTCCAAAAGACTTTTTCTGGAGGGCATCACTGTGATACTAATTCCAGAACACTTTTCCAGGAGTGCATCACTGTGATACTAATTCCAGAACACTTTACCTGGAGTGCTTCACTGTGATACTAACCGTAAAGCACACTTCCTTGAGTGCTTCACTGTGATACGAGCTCCAAAAGACTTTTTCTGGAGTGCATCACTGTGATACTAATTCCAGAACACTTTTCCTCGAGTGCTTCACGGTGAGACTAACCCTAAAATGCTTTTCCTGGAGTGCTTCACTGCGATACTAACCCTAAAACGCTTTTCCTGGAGTGCTTCACTGTGATACTAACTCCAAACCACTTTTCCTGGAGTGCTTCACTGGGATACTAATTCCAGAACACTTTTCCTTGGAGTGCATCACTGTGATACTAATTCCAAAACACTTTTCCTGGAGTGCTTCACTGTGATACTAACTCCAAAACACTCTTCCTGGAGTGCTTCACTGTGATACTAGCTCCAAAACACTTTTCCTGGAGTGCATCACTGCGATACAAATTCTAAAACACTTTTCCTAGGAGTGCTTCACGGTGATACAAACCCTAAAACACTTTTCCTGGAGTGTTTTACTGTGATACTAATTTCAGAACACTTTTCCTGGAGTGCTTCACTGTGATACTAACTCCAGAACACTTTTCCTGGAGTGCTTCACTGTGATACTAACTCCAAAACACTTTTCCTGGAGGCCTTCACGGTGATACTAACTCCAAAACACTTTTGCTGGAGTGCATCACTGTGATACTAATTCCGGAGCACTTTTCCTTGGAGTGCTTCACTGTGATACTAATTCCAAAACACTTTTCCTGGAGTGCTTCCCTGTGATACTAACACTAAAACACTCTTCCTGGAGTGCTTTACTGTGATACTAACACTAAAACACTCTTCCTGGAGTGCTTCACTGTGATACTAGCTCCAAAACACTTTTCCTGGAGTGCGTCACTGCGATACTAATTCCAGAACAATTTTCCTTGGAGTGCTTCACTGTGATACTAACTCGAAAACGCTGTTCCCAGAGTGCTTCACTGTCATACTAACTCCAAAACATTCTTCCTGGAGTGCTTCCCTGTGATACTAACTCCAAATCACTTTTCCTGGAGTGCTTTACTGTGATACTAACACTAAAACAATCTTCCTGAAGTGCTTCACTGTGATACAAGCTCCAAAACACTCTTCCTGGAGTGCTTCACTGTGATACTAGCTCCAAAACACTTTTCCTGGAGTGCTTCACTGTGATACTAATTCCAGAACACTTTTCCTCGAGTGCTTCACGGTGAGACTAACCCTAAAACGCTTTTCCTGGAGTGCTTCACTGTGATACTAACTCCAAACCACTTTTCCTGGAGTGCTTCACTGGGATACTAATTCCAAAACACTTTTCCTGGAGTGCATCACTGTGATACTAATTCCAGAACACTTTTCCTTGGAGTGCATCACTGTGATACTAATTCCAAAACACTTTTCCTGGAGTGCTTCACTGTGACACTAACTCCCAAACATTCTTCCTGGAGTGCTTCCCTGTGATACTAACACTAAAACACTCTTCCTGGAGTGCTTCACTGTGATACTAGATCCAAAACACTTTTCCTGGAATGCATCACTGCGATACAAATTCTAAAACACTTTTCCTTGGAGTGCTTCACTGTGATACAAACCCTAAAACACTTTTCCTGGAGTGTTTTACTGTGATACTAACTTCAGAACACTTTTCCTGGAGTGCTTCACTGTGATACTAACTCCGGAACACTTTTCCTGGAGTGCTTTACTGTGATACTAACACTAAAATACTCTTCCTGGAGTGCTTCACTGTGATACTACCACCAAAACACGCTTCCTGGAGTGCTTCACTGTGATAATAACTCCAGAATACTTTTCCTGGAGTATTTCACTGTGATACCAGCCCTAAAACATTTTCCTGGAGTGCTTCATCGTGATACTAACTCGAAAACACTTTTCTTAGGGTGTTTTACTGTGATACGAACTCCAGAACACTTTTCCTGGAGTGCTTTCCTGTGATACTAACGATAAAACACATTTCCTGGAGTGCTTCACTGTGATACTAATTCCAGAACACTTTACCACGAGTGCTTCACTGTGATACTAACCGTAAAGCACACTTCCTTGAGTGCTTCACTGTGATACTAGCTCCAAAAGACTTTTTCTGGAGTGCCTCACTGTGATACTAATTCCAGAACACTTTTCCTCGAGTGCTTCACGGTGAGACTAACCCTAAAACGCTTTTCCAGGTGTGCTTCACTGTGATACTAACTCCAAACCACTTTTCCTGGAGTGCTTCACTGGGATCCTAGCTCCAAAACACTTTTCCTGGAGTGCATCACTGTGATACTAATTCCAGAACACTTTTCCTTGGAGTGCATCACTGTGATACTAATTCCAAAACACTTTTCCTGGAGTGCTTCACTGTGATACTAACTCCAAAACATTCTTCCTGGAGTGCTTCCCTGTGATAGTAACACTAAAACACTCTTCCTGGAGGGCTTCACTGTGATACTAGCTCCAAAACACTTTTCCTGGAGTGCATCACTGCGATACAAATTCTAAAACACTTTTCCTTGGAGTGCTTCACTGTGATACAAACCCTAAAACACTTTTCCTGGAGTGTTTTACTGTGATACTAACTTCAGAACACTTTTCCTGGAGTGCTTCACTGTGATACTTACTCCAGAACACTTTTCCTGGAGTGCTTCACTGTGATACTAACCCTAAAACACTTTGCCTGGAATGTTTTACTGTGATACTAACTCCAGAATACTTTTCCAGGAGTGCTTCACTGTGATACTAACTCCAAACCACTTTTCCTGGAGGCCTTCACTGTGATACTAACTCCAAAACACTTTTCCTGGAGTGCATCACTGTGATACTAATTCCGGAGCACTTTTCCTTGGAGTGCATCACTTTGATACTAACTCGAAAACGCTGTTCCCAGAGTGCCTCACTGTGATACGAACTCCAAAACATTCTTCCTGAAGTGCTTCACTGTGATACTAGCTCCAAAACACTCTTCCTGGAGTGCTTCACTGTGATACTAGCTCCAAAACACTTTTCCTGGAGTGCTTCACTGTGATACTGACTCGAAAACGCTGTTCCCAGAGTGTTTCACTGTGATACTAACTCCAAAACATTCTTCCTGAAGTGCTTCACTGTGATACTAGCTCCAAAACACTCTTCCTGGAGTGCTTCACTGTGATACTAGCTCCAAAACACTTTTCCTGGAGTGCTTCACAGTGATACTAACTCCAGAATACTTTTCCTGGAGTATTTCACTGTGATACTAACCCTAAAACATTTTCCTGGAGTGCTTCACTGTGATATTAACTCGAAAACACTTTTCTTAGGGTGTTTTACTGTGATACTAACTCCAGAACACTTTTCCTGGAGCGCTTTCCTGTATTACTAACCGGAAAACACATTTCCTGGAGTGCTTCACTGTGATACGAACCGTAAAGCACACTTCCTTGAGTGCTTCACTGTGATACTAGCTCCAAAAGACTTTTTCTGGAGTGCATCACTGTGATACTAATTCCAGAACACTTTTCCTCGAGTGCTTCACGGTGAGACTAACCCTAAAATGCTTTTCCTGGTGTGCTTCACTGCGATACTAACCCTAAAACGCTTTTCCTGGAGTGCTTCACTGTGATACTAACTCCAAACCACTTTTCCTGGAGTGCTTCACTGGGATACTAGCTCCAAAACATTTTTCCTGGAGTGCATCACTGTGATACTAATTCCAGAACACTTTTCCTGGAGTGCATCACTGTGATACTAATTCCAAAACACTTTTCCTGGAGTGCTTCACTGTGATACTAACTCCCAAACATTCTTCCTGGAGTGCTTCCCTGTGATACTAACACTAAAACACTCTTCCTGGAGTGCTTCACTGTGATACTAGATCCAAAACACTTTTCCTGGAGTGCATCACTGCGATACAAATTCTAAAACACTTTTCCTTGGAGTGCTTCACTGTGATACAAACCCTAAAACACTTTTCCTGGAGTGTTTTACTGTGATACTAACTTCAGAACACTTTTCCTGGAGTGCTTCACTGTGATACTAACTCCAGAACACTTTTCCTGGAGTGCTTCACTGTGATACTAACCCTAAAACACTTTTCCTGGAATGTTTTACTGTGATACTAACTCCAGAATACTTTTCCAGGAGTGTTTCACTGTGATACTAACTCCAAACCACTTTTCCTGGAGTCCTTCACTGTGATACTAACTCCAAAACACTTTTCCTGGAGTGCATCACTGTGATACTAATTCCGGAACACTTTTCCTTGGAGTGCTTCACTGTGATACTAACTCGAAAACGCTGTTCCCAGAGTGCCTCACTGTGTTACTAACTCCAAAACATTCTTCCTGCAGTGCTTCCCTGTGATACTAACTCCAAAACAATTTTCCTGGAGTGCTTTACTGTGATACTAACACTAAAACACTCTTCCTGGAGTGCTTCACTGTGATACTACCACCAAAACACGCTTCCTGGAGTGCTTCACTGTGATACTAGCTGCAAAACACTTTTCCTGGAGTGCTTCACTGTGATAATAACTCCAGAATACTTTTCCTGGAGTATTTCACTGTGATACCAGCCCTAAAACATTTTCCTGGAGTGCTTCATTGTGATACTAACTGGAAAACACTTTTCTTAGGGTGTTTTACTGTGATACTAACTCCAGAACACTTTTCCTGGAGTGCTTTCCTGTGATACTAACCGTAAAACACATTTCCTGGAGTGCTTCACTGTGATACTAACTCCAGACCACTTTTCCTGCAGTGCATCACTGTGATACTAATTCCAGAACACTTTACCAGGAGTGCTTCACTGTGATACTAACCGTAAAGCACACTTCCTTGAGTGCTTCACTGTGATACTAGCTCCAAAAGACTTTTTCTGGATTGCATCACTGTGATACTAATTCCAGAACACTTTTCCTCGAGTGCTTCACGGTGAGACTAACCCTAAAACGCTTTTCCTGGAGTGCTTCACTGTGATACTACCCCTAAAACGCTTTTCCAGGTGTGCTTCACTGTGATACTAACTTCAAACCAATTTTCCTGGAGTGCTTCACTGTGATACTAGCTCCAAAACACTTTTCCTGGAGTGCATCACTGTGATACTAATTCCAGAACACTTTTCCTCGAGTGCTTCACGGTGAGACTAACCCTAAAACGCTTTTCCTGGAGTGCTTCACTGTGATACTAACTCCAAACCACTTTTCCTGGAGTGCTTCACTGGGATTCTAGCTCCAAAACACTTTTCCTGGAGTGCATCACTGTGATACTAATTCCAGAACACTTTTCCTGGAGTGCTTCACTGTGATACTAACTCCAAAACAATCTTCCTGGAGTGCATCACTGCGATACAAATTCTAAAACACTTTTCCTTGGAGTGCTTCACTGTGATACAAACCCTAAAACACTTTTCCTGGAGTGTTTTACTGTGATACTAACTTCAGAACACTTTTCCTGGAGTGCTTCACTGTGATACCACCTCCAGAACACTTTTCCTGGAGTGCTTCACTGTGATACTAACCCTAAAACACTATTCCTGGAATGTTTTACTGTGATACTAACTCCAGAATACTTTTCCAGGAGTGCTTCACTGTGACATTCATTCCAGAACACTTTTCCTAGGAGTGCTTCCCTGTGATACTAACTCGAAAACGCTGATCCCAGAGCACTTCACTGTGATACTAACTCCAAAACATTCTTCCTGGAGTGCTTCACTGTGATACTAACACGAAAACACTCTTCCTGGAGTGCTTCACTGTGGTACTAGCTCCAAAACACTTGTCCTGGTGTGCATCACTGCGAAACTAATTCCAGAACACATTTCCTGGAGTGCTTTCCTGTGATCCTAACCGTAAAACACATTTCCTGGAGTGCTTCATTGTGATACTAACTCCAGAACACTTTTCCTGGAGTGCTTCACTCTGATACTAATTCCAGAAAACATTTTCTGGAGTGCTTCACTGTGATACTAACTCCAAAATACTCTTCCTGGAGTGGTTTACTGTGATACTAACACTAAAACACTCTTCCTGGAGTGCTTCACTGTGATACTAACTCCAAAACATTTTTCCTGGAGTGCTTCACTGTGATATTAGCTCCAAAACACTTTTCCTGGAGTGCATCACTGTGATACTAATTCCAGAACACATTTCCTTGGAGTGCTTCACTGTGATACTAATTCCAAAACACTTTTCCTGGAGTGCTTCACTGTGATACTAACTCCAAAACATTCTTCCTGGAGTGCTTCCCTGTGATACTAACACTAAAACACTCTTCCTGGAGTGCTTCACTGTGATACTAGCTCCAAAACACTTTTTCTGGAGTGCATCACTGCGATACAAATTCCAAAACACTTTTCCTTGGAGTGCTTCACTGTGATACAAACCCTAAAACACTTTTCCTGGAGTGTTTTACTGTGAGACTAACTTCAGAACACTTTTCCTGGAGTGCTTCACTGTGATACTAACTCCAGAACACTTTTCCTGGAGTGCTTCACTGTGATACTAACCCTAAAACACATTTCCTGGAATGTTTTACTGTGATACTAACTCCAGAATACTTTTCCTGGAGTATTTCACTGTGATACTAACCCTAAAACATTTTCCGGGAGTGCTTCACTGTGATACTAACTCGAAAACACTTTTCTTAGGGTTTTTTACTGTCATACTAACTCCAGAACACTTTTCCTGGAGTGCTTTCCTGTGATACTAACCGTAAAACACATTTCCTGGAGTGCTTCACTGTGATACTAACTCCAGAACACTTTTCCTGCAGTGCATCACTGTGATACTAATTCCAGAACACTTTACCTGGAGTGCTTCACTGTGATACTAACCGTAAAGCACACTTCCTTGAGTGCTTCACTGTGATACTAGCTCCAAAAGACTTTTTCAGGAGTGCATCACTGTGATACTAATTCCAGAACACATTTCCTCGAGTGCTTCACGGTGAGACTAACCCTAAAACGATTTTCCTGGAGTGCTTCACTGTGATACTAACCCTAAAACGCTTTTCCTGGAGTGCTTCACTGTGACACTAGCTCCAAAACATTCTTCCTGGAGTGCTTCCCTGTGATACTAACACTAAAACACTCTTCCTGGAGTGCTTCACTGTGATACTAGCTCCAAAACACTTTTCCTGGAGTGCATCACTGCGATACAAATTCCAAAACACTTTTCCTTGGAGTGCTTCACTGTGATACAAACCCTAAAACACTTTTCCTGGAGTGTTTTACTGTGATACTAACTTCAGAACACCTTTCCTGGAGTGCTTCACTGTGATACTAACTCCTGAATACCTTTCCTGGAGTGCTTCACTGTGATACTAACTCCAAAACACTTTTCCTGGAGTGCTTTACTGTGATACTAACACTAAAACACTCTTCCTGGAGTGCATCACTGTGATACTAATTCCAAAACGCTTTTCCTGGAGTGCTTCACTGTGATACTAACTCCAAAACATTCTTCCTGGAGTGCTTCCCTGTGATACTAACACTAAAACATTCTTCCTGGAGTGCTTCACTGTGATACTAACTCCAAAACATTCTTCCTGGAGTGCTTCCCTGTGATACTAACTCCAAATCACTTTTCCTGGAGTGCGTTACTGTGATACTAACACTAAAACACTCTTCCTGAAGTGCTTCACTGTGATACTAGCTCCAAAACACTCTTCCTGGAGTGCTTTACTGTGATACTAGCTCCAAAACACTTTTCCTGGAGTGCTTCACTGTGATACTAACTCCAAAACACTTTTCCTGGAGTGCTTCACTGTGATACTAGCTCCAAAACACTTTTCCTGGAGTGCATCACTGTGAAACTAACTCCAGAACACTTTTCCTTGGAGTGCATCACTGTGATACTAATTCCAAAACGCTTTTCCTGGAGTGCTTCACTGTGATACTAACTCCAAAACATTCTTCCTGGAGTGCTTCCCTGTGAGACGAACACTAAAACACTCTTCCTGAAGTGCTTCACTGTGATACTAGCTCCAAAACACTCTTCCTGGAGTGCTTTACTGTGATACTAACACTAAAACACTCTTCCTGAAGTGCTTCACTGTGATACTAGCTCCAAAACACTTTTCCTGGAGTGCTTCACTGTCATACTAACTCCAGAACACTTTTCCTGGAGTGCTTCACTGTGATACTAACTCCAGAATATTTTTCCTGGAGTATTTCACTGTGATACTAACTCCAAAACACTTTTCCTGGAGTGCATCACTGCGATACTAATTCCAGAACACTTTTCCTAGAGTGCTTCACTGTGATACTAACCGTAAAGCACACTTCCTTGAGTGCATCACTGTGATACTAATTCCAGAACACTTTTCCTCGAGTGCTTCACGGTGAGACTAACCCTAAAACACTTTTCCTGGAGTGCTTCACTGTGATACTAACTCCAGAATACTTTTCCTGGAGTATTTCACTGTGATGCTAGCTCCAAAACACTTTTCCTGGAGTGCTTCACTGTGATACTAACTCCAGAATACTTTACCTGGAGTATTTCACTGTGATACTAACTCGAAAAAACTTTTCTTAGGGTGTTTTACTGTGATACTATCTCCAGAACACTTTTCCTGGAGTGCTTTCCTGTGATACTAACCGTAAAACACATTTCCTGGAGTGCTTCACTGTGATACGAGCTCCAAAAGACTTTTTCTGGAGTGCATCACTGTGATACTAATTCCAGAACACTTTTCCAGGAGTGCATCACTGTGATACTAATTCCAGAACACTTTACCTGGAGTGCTTCACTGTGATACTAACCGTAAAGCACACTTCCTTGAGTGCTTCACTGTGATACGAGCTCCAAAAGACTTTTTCTGGAGTGCATCACTGTGATACTAATTCCAGAACACTTTTCCTCGAGTGCTTCACGGTGAGACTAACCCTAAAATGCTTTTCCTGGAGTGCTTCACTGCGATACTAACCCTAAAACGCTTTTCCTGGAGTGCTTCACTGTGATACTAACTCCAAACCACTTTTCCTGGAGTGCATCACTGGGATACTAATTCCAGAACACTTTTCCTTGGAGTGCATCACTGTGATACTAATTCCAAAACACTTTTCCTGGAGTGCTTCACTGTGACACTAACTCCAAAACACTCTTCCTGGAGTGCTTCACTGTGATACTAGCTCCAAAACACTTTTCCTGGAGTGCATCACTGCGATACAAATTCTAAAACACTTTTCCTAGGAGTGCTTCACGGTGATACAAACCCTAAAACACTTTTCCTGGAGTGTTTTACTGTGATACTAATTTCAGAACACTTTTCCTGGAGTGCATCACTGTGACATTAATTCCAGAACACTTTTCCTAGGAGTGCTTCCCTGTGATACTAACTCGAAAACGCTGATCCCAGAGCACTTCACTGTGATACTAACTCCAAAACATTCTTCCTGGAGTGCTTCACTGTGATACTAACACTAAAACACTCTTCCTGGAGTGCTTCACTGTGGTACTAGCTCCAAAACACTTGTCCTGGTGTGCATCACTGCGATACTAATTCCAGAACACATTTCCTGGAGTGCTTTCCTGTGATACTAACCATAAAACACATTTCCTGGAGTGCTTCATTGTGATACTAACTCCAGAACACTTTTCCTGGAGTGCATCACTGTGATACTAATTCCAGAACACTTTACCTGGAGTGCTTCACTGTGATACTAACCGTAAAGCACACTTCCTTGAGTGCTTCACTGTGATACGAGCTCCAAAAGACTTTTTCTGGAGGGCATCACTGTGATACTAATTCCAGAACACTTTTCCAGGAGTGCATCACTGTGATACTAATTCCAGAACACTTTACCTGGAGTGCTTCACTGTGATACTAACCGTAAAGCACACTTCCTTGAGTGCTTCACTGTGATACGAGCTCCAAAAGACTTTTTCTGGAGTGCATCACTGTGATACTAATTCCAGAACACTTTTCCTCGAGTGCTTCACGGTGAGACTAACCCTAAAATGCTTTTCCTGGAGTGCTTCACTGCGATACTAACCCTAAAACGCTTTTCCTGGAGTGCTTCACTGTGATACTAACTCCAAACCACTTTTCCTGGAGTGCTTCACTGGGATACTAATTCCAGAACACTTTTCCTTGGAGTGCATCACTGTGATACTAATTCCAAAACACTTTTCCTGGAGTGCTTCACTGTGATACTAACTCCAAAACACTCTTCCTGGAGTGCTTCACTGTGATACTAGCTCCAAAACACTTTTCCTGGAGTGCATCACTGCGATACAAATTCTAAAACACTTTTCCTAGGAGTGCTTCACGGTGATACAAACCCTAAAACACTTTTCCTGGAGTGTTTTACTGTGATACTAATTTCAGAACACTTTTCCTGGAGTGCTTCACTGTGATACTAACTCCAGAACACTTTTCCTGGAGTGCTTCACTGTGATACTAACTCCAAAACACTTTTCCTGGAGGCCTTCACGGTGATACTAACTCCAAAACACTTTTCCTGGAGTGCATCACTGTGATACTAATTCCGGAGCACTTTTCCTTGGAGTGCTTCACTGTGATACTAATTCCAAAACACTTTTCCTGGAGTGCTTCCCTGTGATACTAACACTAAAACACTCTTCCTGGAGTGCTTTACTGTGATACTAACACTAAAACACTCTTCCTGGAGTGCTTCACTGTGATACTAGCTCCAAAACACTTTTCCTGGAGTGCGTCACTGCGATACTAATTCCAGAACAATTTTCCTTGGAGTGCTTCACTGTGATACTAACTCGAAAACGCTGTTCCCAGAGTGCTTCACTGTCATACTAACTCCAAAACATTCTTCCTGGAGTGCTTCCCTGTGATACTAACTCCAAATCACTTTTCCTGGAGTGCTTTACTGTGATACTAACACTAAAACAATCTTCCTGAAGTGCTTCACTGTGATACAAGCTCCAAAACACTCTTCCTGGAGTGCTTCACTGTGATACTAGCTCCAAAACACTTTTCCTGGAGTGCTTCACTGTGATACTAATTCCAGAACACTTTTCCTCGAGTGCTTCACGGTGAGACTAACCCTAAAACGCTTTTCCTGGAGTGCTTCACTGTGATACTAACTCCAAACCACTTTTCCTGGAGTGCTTCACTGGGATACTAATTCCAAAACACTTTTCCTGGAGTGCATCACTGTGATACTAATTCCAGAACACTTTTCCTTGGAGTGCATCACTGTGATACTAATTCCAAAACACTTTTCCTGGAGTGCTTCACTGTGACACTAACTCCCAAACATTCTTCCTGGAGTGCTTCCCTGTGATACTAACACTAAAACACTCTTCCTGGAGTGCTTCACTGTGATACTAGATCCAAAACACTTTTCCTGGAATGCATCACTGCGATACAAATTCTAAAACACTTTTCCTTGGAGTGCTTCACTGTGATACAAACCCTAAAACACTTTTCCTGGAGTGTTTTACTGTGATACTAACTTCAGAACACTTTTCCTGGAGTGCTTCACTGTGATACTAACTCCGGAACACTTTTCCTGGAGTGCTTTACTGTGATACTAACACTAAAATACTCTTCCTGGAGTGCTTCACTGTGATACTACCACCAAAACACGCTTCCTGGAGTGCTTCACTGTGATAATAACTCCAGAATACTTTTCCTGGAGTATTTCACTGTGATACCAGCCCTAAAACATTTTCCTGGAGTGCTTCATCGTGATACTAACTCGAAAACACTTTTCTTAGGGTGTTTTACTGTGATACGAACTCCAGAACACTTTTCCTGGAGTGCTTTCCTGTGATACTAACGATAAAACACATTTCCTGGAGTGCTTCACTGTGATACTAATTCCAGAACACTTTACCACGAGTGCTTCACTGTGATACTAACCGTAAAGCACACTTCCTTGAGTGCTTCACTGTGATACTAGCTCCAAAAGACTTTTTCTGGAGTGCCTCACTGTGATACTAATTCCAGAACACTTTTCCTCGAGTGCTTCACGGTGAGACTAACCCTAAAACGCTTTTCCAGGTGTGCTTCACTGTGATACTAACTCCAAACCACTTTTCCTGGAGTGCTTCACTGGGATCCTAGCTCCAAAACACTTTTCCTGGAGTGCATCACTGTGATACTAATTCCAGAACACTTTTCCTTGGAGTGCATCACTGTGATACTAATTCCAAAACACTTTTCCTGGAGTGCTTCACTGTGATACTAACTCCAAAACATTCTTCCTGGAGTGCTTCCCTGTGATAGTAACACTAAAACACTCTTCCTGGAGGGCTTCACTGTGATACTAGCTCCAAAACACTTTTCCTGGAGTGCATCACTGCGATACAAATTCTAAAACACTTTTCCTTGGAGTGCTTCACTGTGATACAAACCCTAAAACACTTTTCCTGGAGTGTTTTACTGTGATACTAACTTCAGAACACTTTTCCTGGAGTGCTTCACTGTGATACTTACTCCAGAACACTTTTCCTGGAGTGCTTCACTGTGATACTAACCCTAAAACACTTTGCCTGGAATGTTTTACTGTGATACTAACTCCAGAATACTTTTCCAGGAGTGCTTCACTGTGATACTAACTCCAAACCACTTTTCCTGGAGGCCTTCACTGTGATACTAACTCCAAAACACTTTTCCTGGAGTGCATCACTGTGATACTAATTCCGGAGCACTTTTCCTTGGAGTGCATCACTTTGATACTAACTCGAAAACGCTGTTCCCAGAGTGCCTCACTGTGATACGAACTCCAAAACATTCTTCCTGAAGTGCTTCACTGTGATACTAGCTCCAAAACACTCTTCCTGGAGTGCTTCACTGTGATACTAGCTCCAAAACACTTTTCCTGGAGTGCTTCACTGTGATACTGACTCGAAAACGCTGTTCCCAGAGTGTTTCACTGTGATACTAACTCCAAAACATTCTTCCTGAAGTGCTTCACTGTGATACTAGCTCCAAAACACTCTTCCTGGAGTGCTTCACTGTGATACTAGCTCCAAAACACTTTTCCTGGAGTGCTTCACAGTGATACTAACTCCAGAATACTTTTCCTGGAGTATTTCACTGTGATACTAACCCTAAAACATTTTCCTGGAGTGCTTCACTGTGATATTAACTCGAAAACACTTTTCTTAGGGTGTTTTACTGTGATACTAACTCCAGAACACTTTTCCTGGAGCGCTTTCCTGTATTACTAACCGGAAAACACATTTCCTGGAGTGCTTCACTGTGATACGAACCGTAAAGCACACTTCCTTGAGTGCTTCACTGTGATACTAGCTCCAAAAGACTTTTTCTGGAGTGCATCACTGTGATACTAATTCCAGAACACTTTTCCTCGAGTGCTTCACGGTGAGACTAACCCTAAAATGCTTTTCCTGGTGTGCTTCACTGCGATACTAACCCTAAAACGCTTTTCCTGGAGTGCTTCACTGTGATACTAACTCCAAACCACTTTTCCTGGAGTGCTTCACTGGGATACTAGCTCCAAAACATTTTTCCTGGAGTGCATCACTGTGATACTAATTCCAGAACACTTTTCCTGGAGTGCATCACTGTGATACTAATTCCAAAACACTTTTCCTGGAGTGCTTCACTGTGATACTAACTCCCAAACATTCTTCCTGGAGTGCTTCCCTGTGATACTAACACTAAAACACTCTTCCTGGAGTGCTTCACTGTGATACTAGATCCAAAACACTTTTCCTGGAGTGCATCACTGCGATACAAATTCTAAAACACTTTTCCTTGGAGTGCTTCACTGTGATACAAACCCTAAAACACTTTTCCTGGAGTGTTTTACTGTGATACTAACTTCAGAACACTTTTCCTGGAGTGCTTCACTGTGATACTAACTCCAGAACACTTTTCCTGGAGTGCTTCACTGTGATACTAACCCTAAAACACTTTTCCTGGAATGTTTTACTGTGATACTAACTCCAGAATACTTTTCCAGGAGTGTTTCACTGTGATACTAACTCCAAACCACTTTTCCTGGAGTCCTTCACTGTGATACTAACTCCAAAACACTTTTCCTGGAGTGCATCACTGTGATACTAATTCCGGAACACTTTTCCTTGGAGTGCTTCACTGTGATACTAACTCGAAAACGCTGTTCCCAGAGTGCCTCACTGTGTTACTAACTCCAAAACATTCTTCCTGCAGTGCTTCCCTGTGATACTAACTCCAAAACAATTTTCCTGGAGTGCTTTACTGTGATACTAACACTAAAACACTCTTCCTGGAGTGCTTCACTGTGATACTACCACCAAAACACGCTTCCTGGAGTGCTTCACTGTGATACTAGCTGCAAAACACTTTTCCTGGAGTGCTTCACTGTGATAATAACTCCAGAATACTTTTCCTGGAGTATTTCACTGTGATACCAGCCCTAAAACATTTTCCTGGAGTGCTTCATTGTGATACTAACTGGAAAACACTTTTCTTAGGGTGTTTTACTGTGATACTAACTCCAGAACACTTTTCCTGGAGTGCTTTCCTGTGATACTAACCGTAAAACACATTTCCTGGAGTGCTTCACTGTGATACTAACTCCAGACCACTTTTCCTGCAGTGCATCACTGTGATACTAATTCCAGAACACTTTACCAGGAGTGCTTCACTGTGATACTAACCGTAAAGCACACTTCCTTGAGTGCTTCACTGTGATACTAGCTCCAAAAGACTTTTTCTGGATTGCATCACTGTGATACTAATTCCAGAACACTTTTCCTCGAGTGCTTCACGGTGAGACTAACCCTAAAACGCTTTTCCTGGAGTGCTTCACTGTGATACTACCCCTAAAACGCTTTTCCAGGTGTGCTTCACTGTGATACTAACTTCAAACCAATTTTCCTGGAGTGCTTCACTGTGATACTAGCTCCAAAACACTTTTCCTGGAGTGCATCACTGTGATACTAATTCCAGAACACTTTTCCTCGAGTGCTTCACGGTGAGACTAACCCTAAAACGCTTTTCCTGGAGTGCTTCACTGTGATACTAACTCCAAACCACTTTTCCTGGAGTGCTTCACTGGGATTCTAGCTCCAAAACACTTTTCCTGGAGTGCATCACTGTGATACTAATTCCAGAACACTTTTCCTGGAGTGCTTCACTGTGATACTAACTCCAAAACAATCTTCCTGGAGTGCATCACTGCGATACAAATTCTAAAACACTTTTCCTTGGAGTGCTTCACTGTGATACAAACCCTAAAACACTTTTCCTGGAGTGTTTTACTGTGATACTAACTTCAGAACACTTTTCCTGGAGTGCTTCACTGTGATACCACCTCCAGAACACTTTTCCTGGAGTGCTTCACTGTGATACTAACCCTAAAACACTATTCCTGGAATGTTTTACTGTGATACTAACTCCAGAATACTTTTCCAGGAGTGCTTCACTGTGACATTCATTCCAGAACACTTTTCCTAGGAGTGCTTCCCTGTGATACTAACTCGAAAACGCTGATCCCAGAGCACTTCACTGTGATACTAACTCCAAAACATTCTTCCTGGAGTGCTTCACTGTGATACTAACACGAAAACACTCTTCCTGGAGTGCTTCACTGTGGTACTAGCTCCAAAACACTTGTCCTGGTGTGCATCACTGCGAAACTAATTCCAGAACACATTTCCTGGAGTGCTTTCCTGTGATCCTAACCGTAAAACACATTTCCTGGAGTGCTTCATTGTGATACTAACTCCAGAACACTTTTCCTGGAGTGCTTCACTCTGATACTAATTCCAGAAAACATTTTCTGGAGTGCTTCACTGTGATACTAACTCCAAAATACTCTTCCTGGAGTGGTTTACTGTGATACTAACACTAAAACACTCTTCCTGGAGTGCTTCACTGTGATACTAACTCCAAAACATTTTTCCTGGAGTGCTTCACTGTGATATTAGCTCCAAAACACTTTTCCTGGAGTGCATCACTGTGATACTAATTCCAGAACACATTTCCTTGGAGTGCTTCACTGTGATACTAATTCCAAAACACTTTTCCTGGAGTGCTTCACTGTGATACTAACTCCAAAACATTCTTCCTGGAGTGCTTCCCTGTGATACTAACACTAAAACACTCTTCCTGGAGTGCTTCACTGTGATACTAGCTCCAAAACACTTTTTCTGGAGTGCATCACTGCGATACAAATTCCAAAACACTTTTCCTTGGAGTGCTTCACTGTGATACAAACCCTAAAACACTTTTCCTGGAGTGTTTTACTGTGAGACTAACTTCAGAACACTTTTCCTGGAGTGCTTCACTGTGATACTAACTCCAGAACACTTTTCCTGGAGTGCTTCACTGTGATACTAACCCTAAAACACATTTCCTGGAATGTTTTACTGTGATACTAACTCCAGAATACTTTTCCTGGAGTATTTCACTGTGATACTAACCCTAAAACATTTTCCGGGAGTGCTTCACTGTGATACTAACTCGAAAACACTTTTCTTAGGGTTTTTTACTGTCATACTAACTCCAGAACACTTTTCCTGGAGTGCTTTCCTGTGATACTAACCGTAAAACACATTTCCTGGAGTGCTTCACTGTGATACTAACTCCAGAACACTTTTCCTGCAGTGCATCACTGTGATACTAATTCCAGAACACTTTACCTGGAGTGCTTCACTGTGATACTAACCGTAAAGCACACTTCCTTGAGTGCTTCACTGTGATACTAGCTCCAAAAGACTTTTTCAGGAGTGCATCACTGTGATACTAATTCCAGAACACATTTCCTCGAGTGCTTCACGGTGAGACTAACCCTAAAACGATTTTCCTGGAGTGCTTCACTGTGATACTAACCCTAAAACGCTTTTCCTGGAGTGCTTCACTGTGACACTAGCTCCAAAACATTCTTCCTGGAGTGCTTCCCTGTGATACTAACACTAAAACACTCTTCCTGGAGTGCTTCACTGTGATACTAGCTCCAAAACACTTTTCCTGGAGTGCATCACTGCGATACAAATTCCAAAACACTTTTCCTTGGAGTGCTTCACTGTGATACAAACCCTAAAACACTTTTCCTGGAGTGTTTTACTGTGATACTAACTTCAGAACACCTTTCCTGGAGTGCTTCACTGTGATACTAACTCCTGAATACCTTTCCTGGAGTGCTTCACTGTGATACTAACCCTAAAACACTTTTCCTGGAATGTTTTACTGTGATACTAACTCCAGAATACTTTTCCAGGAGTGCTTAACTGTGATACTAGCTCCAAAACACTTTTCCTGGAGTGCATCACTGTGACACTAATTCCAGAACACTTTTCCTGGAGTGCTTCACTGTAATACGAACTCCAAAACACTCTTCCTGGAGCGTTTTACTGTGATACTAACACTAAAACACTCTTCCTGGAGTGCTTCACTGTGATACTAACTCCAAAACATTTTTCCTGGAGTGCTTCACTGTGATATTAGCTCCAAAACACTTTTCCTGGAGTGCATCACTGTGATACTAATTCCAGAAAACGTTCCTTGGAGTGCTTCACTGTGACACGCGCTTCAAAACACTTTACCTGGAGTGCATCACTGCGATACTAACCCTAAAGCACTTTTCCTTGAGTGCTTCACTGTGATACTAGCTCCAAAAGACTTTTCCTGGAGTGCATCACTGTGATACTAATTCCAGAACAATTTTCCTGGAGTGCTTCACTGTGATACTAACCCTAAAACACTTTTCCTGGAGTGATTCACTGTGATACTAACTCCAAAACACTTTTCCTGGAGTGCATCACTGTGATACTAATTCCAGAACCCTTTCCCTTGGAGTGCTTCACTGTGATACGAACCCTAAAACACTTTTTCTGGAGTGTTTTACTGTGATACTAACTCCAGAACACTTTTCCTGGAGTGCTTCACTGTGATACTAACTCCAGAACACTTTTCCTGGAGTGCATCACAGTAATACTAACCCTAAAACACTTTTCCTGGAGTGCTTCTCTGTGATACTAACCCCTAAACACTTTTTCTGGAGTGCTTCACTGTGATACTCAACCCTAAACACTTTTTCTGGAGTGCTTCACTGTGATACTAACTCCAGAACACTTTTCCTGGAGTGCTTCACAGTGACACTAATTCCAGAACACTTTTCCTCGCGTGCTTCACTGTGAGACTAACCCTAAAACGCTTTTCCCTGAGTGCTTCACTGTGATAGTAACTCCAAAACGCTTTTCCCAGAGTGCTTCACCGTGAGTTCATGGATCTTTACTCAGCGAGTCGTGAGTTCATGGAATGCCCTGCCAGGAGCAGTGGTGGACTCTCCCTCATTATGGGCATTTAAGCGGGCATTGGATAGGCATATGGATGAGAGTGGGCGAGTGTAGGTTAGGTGGGCTTGGATCGGCGCAACATCGAGGGCCGAAGTGCCTGTACTGCGCTGTATTCTTCTATGTTCTATGTTCTATGATACTAACTCCAAAACACTTTTCCTGGAGTGCTTCACTGTGATACTAACTCCAAAACATTCTTCCTGGAGTGCTTCCCTGTGATACTAATACTAAAACATTCTTCCTGGAGTGCTTCACTGTGATACTAGCTCCAAAACACTTTACCTGGAGTGCATCACTGCGATACAAATTCCAAAACACTTTTCCTTGGAGTGCTTCACTGTGATACAAACCCGAAAACACTTTTCCTGGAGTGTTTTACTGTGATACTAACTTCAGAACACTTTTCCTGGAGTGCTTCACTGTGATACGAACTCCAGAACACATTTCCTGGAGTGCTTCACTGTGATACTAACCCTAAAACACTTTTCCTGGAATGTTTTACTGTGATACTAACTCCAGAATACTTTTCCAGGAGTGCTTCACTGTGATACTAACTCCAAACCACTTTTCCTGGAGTGCTTCACTGTGATACTAACTCCAAAACACTTTTCCTGGAGTGCATCACTGTGATACTAATTCTGGAACACTTTTCCTTGGAGTGCTTCACTGTGATACTAACTCGAAAACGCTGTTCGCAGAGTGCTTCACTGTGATACTAACTCCAAAACATTCTTCCTGGAGTGCTTCCCTGTGATACTAACTCCAAAACACTTTACCTGGAGTGCTTTACTGTGATCCTAACACTAAAACACTCTTCCTGGAGTGCTTCACTGTGATACTAGCTCCAAAACACTCTTCCTGGAGTGCTTCACTGTGATACTAGCTCCAAAACACTTTTCCTGGAGTGCTTCACTGTGATACTAACTCCAGAATACTTTTCCTGGAGTATTTCACTGTGATACTAACCCTAAAACATTTTCCTGGAGTGCTTCACTGTGATACTAACTCGAAAACACTTTTCTTAGGGTGTTTTACTGTGATACTAACTCCAGAACACTTTTCCTGGAGTGCTTTCCTGTGATACTAACCGTAAAACACATTTCCTGGAGTGCTTCACTGTGATACTAACTCCAGACCACTTTTCCTGCAGTGCATCACTGTGATACTAATTCCAGAACACTTTACCTGGAGTGCTTCACTGTGATACTAACCGTAAAGCACACTTCCTTGAGTGCTTCACTGTGATACTAACTCCAGAACACTTTTCCTCGAGTGCTTCACGGTGAGGCTAACCCTAAAACGCTTTTCCTGGAGTGCTTCACTGTGATACTAACCCCAAAACGATTTTCCTGGAGTGCTTCACTGTGATCCTAACTCCAAACCACTTTTCCTGCAGTGCTTCACTGTGATACTAGCTCCAAAACACTTTTCCTGGAGTGCATCACTGTGAAACTAACTCCAGAACACTTTTCTTTGGAGTGCATCACTGTGATACTAATTCCAAAACACTTTTCCAGGAGTGCTTCACTGTGATACGAACTCCAAAACATTCTTCCTGGAGTGCTTCACTGTGATACTAACACTAAAACACTCTTCCTGGAGTGCTTCACTGTGATACTAGCTCCAAAACACTTTTCCTGGAGTGCATCACTGCGATACAGATTCCAAAACATTTTTCCTTGGAGTGCTGCACTGTGATACAAACCCTAAAACACTTTTCCTGGAGTGTTTTACTGTGATAATAACTCCAGAATACTTTTCCAGGAGTGCTTCACTGTGACACTAATTCCAGAACACTTTTCCTAGGAGTGCTTCCCTGTGATACTAACTCGAAAACACTGTTCCCAGAGCACTTCACTGTGATACTAACTCCAAAACATTCTTCCTGGAGTGCTTCACTGTGATACTAACACTAAAACACTCTTCCTGGAGTGCTTCACTGTTTTACTAGCTCCAAAACACTTGTCCTGGTGTGCATCACTGCGATACTAATTCCAGAACATTTTCCTGGAGTATTTCACTGTGATACTAACCGTAAAACACATTTCCTGGAGTGCTTCACTGTGATACTAACTCCAGAACACTTTTCCTGGAGTGCTTCACTGTGATACTAATTCCAGAAAACTTTTCCTGGAGTGCTTCACTGTAATACTAACTCCAAAACACTCTTCCTGGAGTGTTTTACTGTGATACTAACACTAAAACACACTTCCTGGAGTGCTTCACTGTGATACTAACTTCAAAACATTATTCCTGGAGTGCTTCACTGTGAAACTAATTCCAGAAAACGTTCCTTGGATTGCTTCACTGTGATAAGCGCTTCAAAACACTTTACCTGGAGTGCATCACTGCGATACTAACCCTAAAACACTTTTCCTTGAGTGCTTCACTGTGATACGAACTCCAGAACACGTTTCCTGGAGTGCTTCACTGTGACACTAATTCCAGAACACTTTTCCTCGATTGCTTCACTGTGAGACTAATCCTAAAATGCTTTTCCTGGAGTGCTTCACGGTGATACTAACTCCAAAACACTTCTCCCAGAGTGCTTCACCGTGAGTTCATGGATCTTTACTCAGCGAGTCGTGAGTTCATCGAATGCCCTGCCAGTAGCAGTGGTGGACTCTCCCTCATTATGGGCATTTAAGCGGGCATTGGATAGGCAAATAGATGAGAGTGGGCTAGTGTAGGTTAGGTGGGCTTGGATCGGCGCAACATCGAGTGCCGAAGTGCCTGTACTGCGCTGTATTCTTCTATGTTCTATGTTCTATGATACTAACTCCAAAACACTTTTCCTGGAGTGCTTCACTGTGAGAGTAACCGTAAAACGCAATACCTGGAGTGCTTCACTGTGAGATTAACCTGAAAATGCTTGTCCTGGAGAACTCCACTGTGATACTAACTCGAAAACGCTGTTCCCAGAGTGCTTCACTGTGATACTAACTCCAAAACAATTTTCCTGGAGTGCTTCACGGTGATACTCACTCCAAAACATTCTTCCTGGAGTGCTTCCCTGTGATACTAACACCAAAACACTTTTCCTGGAGTGCTTCACTGTGATACTAACTCCAGAACACTTTTCCTTGAGTGCTTCACTGTGAGACTAACCATAAAACGCTTTTCCTGGAGTGCTTCACTGTGATACTAACTCCAAAACGCTTTTCCCAGAGTGCTTCACTGTGAGACTAACCCTAAAACGCTTTTCCTGGAGTGCATCACTGTGATGCTAATTCCAGAACACTTTTCCTGGAGTGCTTCACTGTGATACTTACTCCAAAACTCTTCTCCTGGAGTGCTTCACTGTCGTACTAGCTCCAAAAAACTTTTCCTGGAGTGCATCACTGTGATACGAATTCCAGAACACTTTCCCTTGGAGTGCTTAACTGTGATACGATCCCTAAAACACTTTTTCTGGAGTGTTTTACTGTGATACTAACTCCAGAACACTTTTCCTGGAGTGCTTCACTGTGATACTAACTCCAGAACACTTTTCCTGGAGTGCATCACTGTGATACTAACCCTAAAACACTTTTCCTGGAGTGCTTCTCTGTGATACTAACCCCTAAACACTTTTCCTGGAGTGCTTCACGGTGATACTAACTCCAAATCATTCTTCCTGGAGTGCTTCCCTGTGATACTAACACCAAAACACTTTTTCTGGAGTGCTTCACTGTGATACTAACTCCAGAACACTTTTCCTGGAGTGCTTCACTGTGATACTAATTCCAGAACACTTTTCCTCGAGTGCTTCACTGTGAGTCTAACCCTAAAACGATTTTCCTGGAGTGCATCACTGTGATGCTAATTCCAGAACACTTTTCCTGGAGTGCTTCACTGTGATACTAACTCCAAAACACTTTTCCTGGAGTGTTTCACTGTCATACTAGCTCCAAAAAACTTTTCCTGGAGTGCATCACTGTGATACTAATTCCAGAACACTTTTCATTGGAGTGCTTCACTGTGATACTGATCCTAAAACACTTTTCCTGGAGTGTTTTACTGTGATACTAACTCCAGAACACGTTTCCTGGAGTGCTTCACTGTGATACTAACTCCTAAACACTTTTCCTGAAGTGCTTCACTGTGATACTACCTCCAGAACACTTTTCCTGGAGTGCTTCACCGTGATATTAACTACAAAACACGTTTCCTGGAGTGCATCACAGTGATACTAGCTCCTAAACACTTTTCCTGGAGTGCTTCACTGTGATATTAACTGGAAAACGCTGTTCCCAGAGTGCATCACTGTGATACTAACTCCAAAACACTTTTCCTGGAGTGCTTCACTGTGATATTAACTCCAAAACATTCTTCCTGGAGTGCTTCACTGTGATACTAACTCCAAAACACTCTTCCTGGAGTGCGTTACTGTGATACTAATTCAAGAAAACTTTTTCCTGGAGTGCTTCACTGCGATACTAGCTCCTAAACACTTTTCCTGGAGTGCTTCACTGTGATACTAACTGGAAAACGCTTTTCCCAGAGTGCTTCACTGTGATACTAACTCCAAAACACTTTTCCTGGAGTGCTTCATTGTGATATTAACTCCAAAACATTCTTCCTGGAGTGCTTCACTGTGATATTAACTCCAAAACATTCTTCCTGGAGTGCTTCACTGTGATACTAACTCCAAAACACTCTTCCTGGAGTGCTTTACTGTGATACTAACACCAAAACACTCTTCCTGGACTGCTGCACTGTGATACTAATTCCAAATCACTCTTCCTGGAGTGCTTCATTGTGATACTAACTCCAAAACACTCTTCCTGGAGTCTTTCACTGTGATACTAACCCTAAAACCTGTCCTGGAGTGCTTCACTGTGATACTGACCCTAAAACACATTTCCTTGAGTGCTTCACTGTGATACTGACTCCAAAACACTTTTCCCGGAGTGCATCACTGTGATACTAATTCCAAAAAACTTTTCCTGGAGTATTTCACTGTGATACTAATCCTAAAACAATTTTCCTGGAATGTTTTACTGTGCTACTAATTCCAGAACACTTTTCCTAGGAGTGCTTCCCTGTGATACTAACTCGAAAATGCTGTTCCCAGAGCACTTCACTGTGATACTAACTCCAAAACATTCTTCCTGGAGTGCTTCACTGTGATACTAACACTAAAACACTCTTCCTGGAGTGCTTCACTGTGATACTAGCTCCAAAACACTTGTCCTGGAGTGCATCACTGCGATACTAATTCCAGAACACTTTTCCTGGAGTGCTTTCCTGTGATACTAACCGAAAAACACATTTCCTGGAGTGCTTCACTGTGATACTAACTCAAGAACACTTTTCCTGGAGTGCTTCACTGTGATACTAATTCCAGAAAACTTTTCCTGGAGTGCTTCACTGTAATACTAACTCCAAAACACTTTTCCTGGAGTGCATCACTGTGATACTAATTCCAGAAAACGTTCCGTGGAGTGCTTCACTGTGATACGCTCTTCAAAACACTTTACCTGGAGTGCATCACTGTGATACTAACCCTCAAACACTTTTCCTTGAGTGCTTCACTGTGATACTGGCTCCAAAAGACTTTTCCTGGAGTGCATCACTGTGCTCCTAATTCCAGAACAATTTTCCTGGCGTGCTTCACTGTGATACTAACCCTAAAACACTTTTCCTGGAGTGCTTCACTGTGATACTAACTCCAAAACACTTTTCCTGGAGTGCTTCACTGTGATACTAGCTCCAAAACACTTTTCCTGGAGTGCATCACTGTGATACGAATTCCAGAACACTTTCCCTTGGAGTGCTTAACTGTGATACGATCCCTAAAACACTTTTTCTGGAGTGTTTTACTGTGATACTAACTCCAGAACACTTTTCCTGGAGTGCTTCACTGTGATACTAACTCCAGAACACTTTTCCTGGAGTGCATCACAGTAATACTAACCCTAAAACACTTTTCCTGGAGTGCTTCTCTGTGATACTAACCCCTAAACACTTTTTCTGGAGTGCTTCACTGTGAGAGTAACCGTAAAACGCAATTCCTGGAGTGCTTCACTGTGAGAGTAACCCGAAAATGATTTTCCTGGAGTGCTTCACTGTAATACGAACTCGAAAACGCTGTTCCCAGAGTGCTTCACTGTGATACTAACTCAAAAACACTTTTCCTGGAGTGCTTCACGGTGATACTAACTCCAAAACATTCTTCCTGGAGTGCTTCCCTGTGATACTAACACCAAAACACTTTTTCTGGAGTGCTTCACTGTGATACTAACTCCAGAACACTTTTCCTGGAGTGCTTCACTGTGATACTAATTCCAGAACACTTTTCCTCGAGTGCTTCACTGTGAGACTAACCATAAAACGCTTTTTCTGGACTGCTTCACTGTGATACTAACTCCAAAACGCTTTTCCCAGAGTGCTTCACTGTGAGTCTAACCCTAAAACGATTTTCCTGGAGTGCATCACTGTGATGCTAATTCCAGAACACTTTTCCTGGAGTGCTTCACTGTGATACTAACTCCAAAACACTTTTCCTGGAGTGTTTCACTGTCATACTAGCTCCAAAAAACTTTTCATGGAGTGCTTCACTGTGATACTAACTACAAAACACGTTTCCTGGAGTGCATCACTGTGATACTAACTCAAGAACACTTTTCCTGGAGTGCTTCACTGTGATACTAATTCCAGAAAACTTTTCCTGGAGTGCTTCACTGTAATACTAACTCCAAAACACTTTTCCTGGAGTGCATCACTGTGATACTAATTCCAGAAAACGTTCCGTGGAGTGCTTCACTGTGATACGCTCTTCAAAACACTTTACCTGGAGTGCATCACTGTGATACTAACCCTCAAACACTTTTCCTTGAGTGCTTCACTGTGATACTGGCTCCAAAAGACTTTTCCTGGAGTGCATCACTGTGCTCCTAATTCCAGAACAATTTTCCTGGCGTGCTTCACTGTGATACTAACCCTAAAACACTTTTCCTGGAGTGCTTCACTGTGATACTAACTCCAAAACACTTTTCCTGGAGTGCTTCACTGTGATACTAGCTCCAAAACACTTTTCCTGGAGTGCATCACTGTGATACGAATTCCAGAACACTTTCCCTTGGAGTGCTTAACTGTGATACGATCCCTAAAACACTTTTTCTGGAGTGTTTTACTGTGATACTAACTCCAGAACACTTTTCCTGGAGTGCTTCACTGTGATACTAACTCCAGAACACTTTTCCTGGAGTGCATCACAGTAATACTAACCCTAAAACACTTTTCCTGGAGTGCTTCTCTGTGATACTAACCCCTAAACACTTTTTCTGGAGTGCTTCACTGTGAGAGTAACCGTAAAACGCAATTCCTGGAGTGCTTCACTGTGAGAGTAACCCGAAAATGATTTTCCTGGAGTGCTTCACTGTAATACGAACTCGAAAACGCTGTTCCCAGAGTGCTTCACTGTGATACTAACTCCAAAACACTTTTCCTGGAGTGCTTCACGGTGATACTAACTCCAAAACATTCTTCCTGGAGTGCTTCCCTGTGATACTAACACCAAAACACTTTTTCTGGAGTGCTTCACTGTGATACTAACTCCAGAACACTTTTCCTGGAGTGCTTCACTGTGATACTAATTCCAGAACACTTTTCCTCGAGTGCTTCACTGTGAGACTAACCATAAAACGCTTTTTCTGGACTGCTTCACTGTGATACTAACTCCAAAACGCTTTTCCCAGAGTGCTTCACTGTGAGTCTAACCCTAAAACGATTTTCCTGGAGTGCATCACTGTGATGCTAATTCCAGAACACTTTTCCTGGAGTGCTTCACTGTGATACTAACTCCAAAACACTTTTCCTGGAGTGTTTCACTGTCATACTAGCTCCAAAAAACTTTTCCTGGAGTGCATCACTGTGATACTAATTCCAGAACACTTTTCATTGGAGTGCTTCACTGTGATACTGATCCTAAAACACTTTTCCTGGAGTGTTTTACTGTGATACTAACTCCAGAACACTTTTCCTGGAGTGCTTCATTGTGATACTAACTCCAAAACACTTTTCCTGGAGTGCTTCACTGTGATACTACCTCCAGAACACTTTTCCTGGAGTGCTTCACTGTGATATTAACTACAAAACACGTTTCCTGGAGTGCATCACTGTGATATTAACTCAAAAACATTCTTCCTGGAGTGCTTCACTGTGATATTAACTACAAAACACGTTTCCTGGAGTGCATCACTGTGATATTAACTCAAAAACATTCTTCCTGGAGTGCATCACTGCGATACTAACTCCAAAACACTCTTCCTGGAGTGCTTTACTGTGATACTAACACCAAAACACTCTTCCTGGACTGCTCCACTGTGATACTAATTCAAGAAAACGTTTTCCTGGAGTGCTTCACTGTGATACTAATTCCAGAACACTTTTCATTGGAGTGCTTCACTGTGATACTGATCCTAAAACACTTTTCCTGGAGTGTTTTACTGTGATACTAACTCCAGAACACTTTTCCTGGAGTGCTTCATTGTGATACTAACTCCAAAACACTTTTCCTGGAGTGCTTCACTGTGATACTACCTCCAGAACACTTTTCCTGGAGTGCTTCACTGTGATACTAACTCCAAAACACTTTTCCTGGAGTGCTTCACTGTGATATTAACTCCAAAACATTCTTCCTGGAGTGCTTCCCTGTGATACAAACTCCAAAACACTCTTCCTGGAGTGCTTTACTGTGATACTAACACCAAAACACTCTTCCTGGACTGCTCCACTGTGATACTAATTCCAAATCATTCGTCCTGGAGTGCTTCATTGTGATACTAACTCCAAAACACTCTTCCTGGAGTCTTTCACTGTGATACTAAACCTAAAACCTGTCCTGGAGTGCTTCACTGTGATACTAACCCTAAAACACATTTCCTTGAGTGCTTCACTGTGATACTGACTCCAAAACACTTTTCCCGGAGTGCATCACTGTGATACTAATTCCAAAAAACTTTTCCTGGAGTATTTCACAGTGATACTAATCCTAAAACAATTTTCCTGGAGTGCTTCACTGTGATACTAACCCGAAAACGGTGTTCCCAGAGTGCTTCCCTGTGATACTAACTCCAAAACACTGTTCCTGGAGTGCTTCACTGTGATACTAATTCCAGAACACTTTTCCTCGAGTGCTTCACTGTGAGACTAACCATAAAACGCTTTTCCTGGTGTGCTTCACTGTGATATTAGGTCCAAAACACTTTTCCTGGAGTGCATCACTGTGATACTAATTCCAGAAAACGCTTCCTTGGAGTGCTTCCCTGTGATACTAACTCGAAAACACTCTTCCTGGAGTGCATCACTGTGATACTGACTCCAATAGAACATAGAACATAGAACAATACAGCACAGAACATGCCCTTCGGCCCACGATGTTGTGCCGAACTTCTAACCTAGATTAAGTACCCATCCATGTACCTATCCAAATGCCGCTTAAAGGTCGCCAATGATTCCGACTCCACCACTCCCACGGGCAGCGCATTCCATGATCCCACCACTCTCTGGGTAAAGAACCCACCCCTGACATCTCCCCGATACCTTCCACCCTTCACCTTAAATTTATGTCCCCTTGTAACACTCTGTTGTACCTGGGAAAAAAGTTTCTGTCTGTCTACTCTATCTATTCCTCTGATCATCTTATAAACCTCTATCAAGTCACCCCTCATCCTTCGCCGTTCCAACGAGAAAAGGCCGAGAACTCTCAACCTATCCTCGTACGACTTCCTCTCCATTCCAGGCAACATCCTGGTAAATCTTCTCTGCACCCTCTCCAAAGCTTCCACATCTTTCCTATAGTGAGGCGACCAGAACTGCACACAGTACTCCAACTGTGGCCTAACCAAAGTCCTGTACAGCTGCAACATCACTTCACGACTCTTGAATTCAATCCCTCTTCCTGGACTGCTCCACTGTGATACAAACTCCAAAACACTCTTCCTGGAGTGCTTCACTGTGATACTAACCCTAAACACATTTCCTGGAGTGCTTCACTGTGATACTAACTCCAGAACACTATTCCTGGAGTGCTTCACTATGATACTCACCCTAAAACACTTTTCCTGGAATGCTTCACTGTGATACTAGCGCTAAAACACTTTTCCTGGAGTGCTTCACTGTGATACTAACCCTGAAACACTTTTCCTTGAGTGCTTCACTGTGATACTAGGTCCAAAACACTTTTCCTGGAGTGCTTCACTATGATACTAACCGTAAAACACTTTTCCGAGAGTGCTTCACTGTGATACTATCTCCAAAACACTTTTCCTGGAGTGCTTCACTGTGATACTATCTCCAAAACACTTTTCCTGGAGTGCTTCACTGTGATACTAACTCCAGAACACATTTCCTGGAGTATTTCACTGTGATACTAAAACTAAAACACTTTTCCTGGAGAACTTCACTGTGATACTAACTCCAAAACACTTTTCCAGGCGTGCTTCACTGTGATACTAACCCTAAAACACTTTTCCTGGAGTGTTTTACTGTGATACTAACTCCAGAACACTTTTCCTGGAGTGCTTCACTGTGATACTAATTCCAGAACACTTTCCCTCGAGTACTTCACTGTGAGACTAACACTAAAACGCTTTTCATGGAGTTCTTCACTGTGATACTAGCTCCAAAACACTTTTCCTGGAGTGCTTCACTGTGATACTATCTCCAAAACACTTTTCCTGGAGTGCTTCACTGCGATACTTACTCCAAAACACTTTTCCTGGCGTGTATCACTGTGATAATAATTCCTGAACATTTTCCTGGAGTGCGTCACTGTGATACTTACCCTAAGACACTTTTCCCAGAGTTCTTCACTGTGATACTAACTCCAAACCACTTTTCCTGAAGTGCTTCACTGTGACACTAGCTCCAAAATGCTTTTCCCAGAGTGCTTCACCGTGATACTAACTCCAAAAAACTTTTCCTGGAGTGCTTCACAGTGAGAGTAACCCTAAAACACTTTTCCTGGAGTGCTTCACAGTGAGAGTAACCCTAAAACGCTTTTCCTGGAGTGCTTCACTGTGAGAGTAACCCTAAAACGCTTTTCTTGGAGTGCTTCACTGTGATACCAACTCCAAAACATTCTTCCTGGAGTGCTTCCCTGTGATACTAACTCCAAACCACTCTTCCTGGAGTGCTTTACTGTGATACTAACACCAAAACACTCTTCCTGGAGTGCTTCACTGTGATACTATCTCCAAAACACTTTTCCTGGAGTGCTTCACTGCGATACTAGATCCAAAACACTTTTCCTGGCGTGCATCACTGTGATACTAATTCCAGAACACTATTCTTCGAGTGCATCACTGTGATACTAATTCCAGAACATTTTCCTGGAGTGTGTCACTGTGATACTAACCCAAAGACACTTTTCCTGGAGTGCTTCACTGTGATACTAACTCCGAAACAGTTTTCATGCAGTGCATCACTGCGATACTAATTTCAGAACACTTTTCCTGGAGTGCTTCACTGTGATACTGACCGTAAAACACTTTTTCTTGAGTGCTTCACTGTGATACAACCCTAGCACCAAAACACTTTTCCTGGAGTGCTTCACTGTGATACTAATTCCAGAACACTTTTGCTGGAGTGCTTCACTGTGATTATAATTCCAGAACACTTTTCCTCGAGTGCTTCACTGCGAGACTAACCCTAAAACGTTTTTCTGGAGTGCTTCACTGTGATACTAACTCAAAAACACTTTTCCCAGAGTGCTTCACCGTGATACCTACTCAAAAATACTTTTCCTGGAGTTCTTCACTGTGATACTAACCCTAAAAAGCTTTTCCTGGAGTGCTTCAATGTGAGAGCAACACTAAAACGCTTTTCTTGGAGTGCTTCACTGTGATACAAACTCGAAAACGCTGTTCCCAGAGTGCTTCCCTGTGATACTAACTCCAAAACACTCTTCCTGGAGTGCTTTACTGTGATACTAACACTAACACACTCTTCCTGGAGTGCTTCACTGTGATACTAACTCCAAAACATTTTTCCTGGAGTGCTTCACTGTGATACTAGCTCCAAAACACTTTTCCTGGAGTGCTTCACTGGGAAACTAACTCCAGAACACTTTTCCTGGAGTGCTTCACTGTGATACTAACCCTAAAACCCTTTTCCAGGACTGTTTTACTGTGATACTAACTCCAAAACACTTTTCCTGGAGTGCTTCACTGCGATACTCGCTCCAAAACACTTTTCCTGGAGTGCATCACTGTGATACTAATTCCAGAACACTTTTCATGGAGTGCTTCACTGTGATACTAACCCAAAAACACTTTTCCTGGAGTGTTTTACTGTGATACTGACTCCAGAACAATTTTCCAGGAGTGTTTCACTGTGATGCAAACTCCAAAACACTTTTCCTGGAGTACCTCACTGTGATACTAACCCTAAAACATATTTCCCGGAGTGCTTCACTGCGATACTCGCTCCAAAACACTTTTCCCGGAGTGCTTCGCTGGGATACTAACTCCAGAACACTTTTCCTGGAGTGCTTCACTGTGATACTAACTCCAGAACACTTTTCCTGGAGTGCTTCACTGTGATACTAATTCCAGAACACTTTTCCTGGAGTGCTTCTCTGTGATACTAACCCCAAAAACACTTTTCCTTGAGTGCTTCACTGTGATACTTACTCCAGAAAACTTTTCCTGGAGTGCTTCACTGTGATACTAATTCCCGAACACTTTTCCTGGAATGCTTCACTGTGATATTAACCCTAAAACACTTTTCCTGGAATGTTTTACAGTGATACTAACTCCAAAACACTTTTCCTGGAGGGCTTCACTGTGATACTAGCTCCAAAACATTTTTCCTGGAGTGCACCACTGTGACACGAACCGTAAAACACTTTTCCTTGAATGCTTCACTGTGATACTCGCTCCAAAACATTTTTCCTGGAGTGCATCACTGTGATACTAATTCCAGAACAATTTTCCTAGAGTGCTTCACTGTGATACTAACCCTAAAACACATTTCCTGGAGTGCTTCACTGTGATATTAACTCCAAAACACTTTTCCTGGAGTGCTTCTCTGTGATACTAGCTCCAAAACACTTTGCCTGGAGAGCATCACTGCGATACTAATTCCAGAACACTTTTGCTGGAGTGCTTCACTGTGATACTAACCCTAAAACACTTTTCCTGGTGGGGTTTACTGTGATATTAACTCCAAAACATTTTTCCTGGAGTGCTTCACTGTGATACTAGGTCCAAAACACTTTCCCTGGAGTGCTTCACTGCGATACTCGCTCTAAAACACCTTTTCTGGAGTGCATCACTGTGATACTAATTCCAGAACACTTTTCATGGAGTGCTTCACTGTGATACTAACCCTAAAACACTTTTCCTGGATTATTTTACTGTGAAACTGACTCCAGAACAATTTTCCTGGAGTGCTTCACTGTGATACGAACTCCAGATAATTTTCCTGGAGTGCTTCACTGTGATACTAACACTAAAATACTTTTCCTGGAGTGTTTTACTGTGATACTGACTCCAGAACAATTTTCCAGGAGTGCTTCACTGTGATACTAACACCAGAATACTTATCCTGGAGTGCGTCACTGTGATACTAATCCTAAAACACATTTCCTTGAGTGCTTCACTGTGATACTAGCACCAAAACACTTTTCCTGGAGTGCATCACTGTGATACTAATTCCAGAACACTTTTCCTGGAGTACTTCACTGTGATACTAACCCTAAAACCCTTTTCCAGGACTGTTTTACTGTGATACTAACTCCAGAACACTTTTCCTGCAGTGCTTCACTGTGATACTAACTCCAGAACACTTTTCCTGGAGTGCTTCACTGTGATACTAACTCCAGAACACTTTTCCTGGAGTGCTTCACTGTGATACTAATTCCAGAACACTTTTCCTGGAATGCTTCACTGTGACACTAACACCAAAATGCATTTCCCAGAGCGCTTCACCGTGATACTAACTCTAAAACACTTTTCCTGGAGTGCTTCACTGTGAGAGTAACCGTGAAACGCTTTTCCTGGAGTGCTTTACTGTGATACTAACACCATAACACTTTTCCTGGAGTGCTTCACTGCGATACTAGCTCCAGAACACTTTTCCTGGAGTGCTTCACTGTGATACTAACTCCAAAACACTTTTCCTGGAGTGCTTCACTGTGATACTCGCTCCAAAACACTCTTTCTGGAGTGCATCACTGTGATACTAATTCCAGAACACTTTTCATGGAGTGCTTTACTGTGATACTAACCCTAAAACACTTTTCCTGGAGTGTTTTACTGTGATACTGACTCCAGAACAATTTTCCTGGACTGCTTTACTGTGATACTAAATCCAGAATACTTTTCCTGGAGTGCTTCACTGTGATACTAATCCTAAACCACTTTTCCTGGATGGTTTTACTGTGAAACTGACTCCAGAACAATTTTCCAGGAGTGCTTCACTGTGATACTAACACTAAAACACATTTCCTGGAGTGCGTCACTGAGGTACTAACTCCAAAACACTTTTCCTGGAGTGCTTCAGTGTGATACTAACCCTAAAACACATTTCCTGGAGTGCTTCACTGTGATACTAATTCCAGAACACTTTTCCTGGAGTGCTTCACTATGATACTAACTCCAGAAGACTGTTCCTGGAGTACTGCACTGTGATGCTAACCCTAAAACACATTTCCCGGAGTGCTTCACTGCGATACTAACCCAAAACACTTTTCCTGGACTGCTTCACTGGGATACTAACTCCAAAACACTTTTCCTTGAGTGCTTCACTGTGATACTAATTCCAGAACACTTTTCCTGGAGTGCTACACTGTGATACTAACTCCAAAACACTTTTCCTGGAGTGCATCACTGTGATGCTAACCCTAAACCAATTTTCCTGGAGTGCTTCACTGTGATACTAATTCCAGAACACTTTTCCTGGAGTGCATCACTGTGATACTAATTCCAGAACACATTTCCTGGAGTGCTTCACTGCGATACTAGCTCCAAAACACTTTTCCTGGAGTGCATCACTGTGGTGCTAAACCAAAACCTCTTTTCCTGGAGTGCTTCACTGTGAAACTACCCCTGTAACACTTTTCCTGGACTGTTTTACTGTGAGTTTGACTCCAGAACAATTTTCCAGGATTGTTTCACTGTGATACTAGCTCCAAAACACTTTTCCAGGAGTGTTTTTCTGTGATACTAACGCCAAAATACACATGCTGGAGTGCTTCACTGTGATACTAACTCCAGAACACTTTTCCTGGAGTATTTCACTGTGATACTAGCCCTAAAACACATTTCCTTGAGTGCTTCACTGTGATACAACTCCAAAACACTTTCCCTGGAGTGCATCACTGTGATACTAATTCCAGAACACTTTTCCTGGAGTACGTCACTGCGATACTTACCCTAAACCACATTTCCTGGAGTGCTTCACTGTGATACTAACTTCAAAACACTTTTCCTGGAGTGCATCACTGCGATACTAGCTCCAAAACACTTTTCCTGGAGTGCATCACTGTGATACTAATTCCGGAACACTTTTCCTGGAGTGATTCACTGTGATATTAACCCAAAAACACTTTTCCTGGAGTGCTTCACTTTGATACTAACGCCAAGACACTTTTCCTGGTGTGCATCACTGTGATACTAACCCTAAAACACTTTTCCTCTAGTGTTTTACTGCGATACTAATTCCAGAACACTTTTCCTGGAGTGCTTCACTGTGATACTAACTCCAGAATAATTTTCCTTGAGTGCTTCACTGTGATAACAGCTCAAAAACATATTTCCTGGTGTGCATCGCAGTGATACTAATTCCAGAACACTTTTCCTGGAGTACTTCACTGTGATACTAACCCTAAAACACATTTCCTGGAGTGCTTCACTGAGATACTAACTCCAAAACACTTTTCCTGGAGTGCTTCACTGCGATACTAGCTCCAGAACACTTTTCCTGGAGTGCTTCACTGTGATACTAACTCCAAAACACTTTTCCTGGAGTGCTTCACTGTGATACTCGCTCCTAAACACTCTTTCTGGAGTGCGTCACTGTGATACTAATTCCAGAACACTTTTCATGGAGTGCTTTACTGTAATACTAACCCTAAAACACATTTCCTGGAGTGTTTTACTGTGATACTGACTCCAGAACAATTTTCCTGGACTGCTTTACTGTGATACTAAATCCAGAATACTTTTCCTGGAGTGCTTCACTGTGATACTAATCCTAAACCACTTTTCCTGGAGTGTTTTACTGTGAAACTTACTCCAGAACAATTTTCCAGGAGTGCTTCACTGTGATACTAACCCTAAAACACATTTCCTGGAGTGCATCACTGAGATACTAACTCCAAAATACTTTTCCTGGAGTGCATCACTGTGGTGCTTACCCTAAACTACTTTTCCTGCAGTGCTTCACTGTGATACTACCCCGATAACACCTTTCCTGGACTGTTTTACTGTGAGTTTGACTCCAGAACAATTTTCCAGGAGTGCTTCACTGTGATACTAGCTCCAAAACACTTTTCCTGGAGTGTTTTTCTGTGATACTAACGCCAAAATACACATCCTGGAGTGCTTCACTGTGATACTAACTCCAGAACACTTTTCCTGGAGTATTTCACTGTGATACTAGCCCTAAAACACAATTCCTTGAGTGCTTCACTGTGATACTAGCTCCAAAACACTTTCCTGGAGTGCTTTTCTGTGATACTAACGCCAAAATACACTTCCTGGAGCGCTTCACTGTGATACGAACTCCAGAACACTTGCCCTGGAGTATTTCACTGTGATACTAACCCTAAAACACATTTCCTGGAGTGCTTCACTGTGATACTAACCCTAAAAGACTTGTCCTTGAGTGCTTCACTGTGATACAATCTCCAAAACACTTTTCCTGGAGTGCATCACTGTGATACTAATTCCAGAAAACCTTTCCTGGAGTGCTTCACTGTGATATTAACTCCAAAACGCTTTTCCTGGAGTGCTTCACTATGATACTAACCCTAAATCACATTTCCTGGAGTGTTTTACTGTGATACTAACTCCAAAACACTTTTCCTGGAGTGCTTCACTGTAATACTAATTCCAGAACACTTTTCCTGGAGTGCTTCACAGTGATACTAACTCCAAAACACTTTTCCTGGTGTGCATCACTGTGATGCTAACCCAAAAAAACATTTCCTGGAGTGCATCATTGTGGTACTAATTCCAGAACACGTTTCCTGGATTGCATCACTGTGATACTAACCCTAAAATAATCTTCCTCGAGTGTTTACTGTGATACCAACGGGAAAAAACTTTTCCTGGAGAGCATCACTGTGATGCTAACCCTAAACCAATTTACCTGGAGTGCTTCACTGTGATACTAACCCTAAAACACTTTTCCTGGAGTGCTTCACTGCGATACCAGCTCCAAAAGACTCTTCCTGGAGTGCTTCACTGTGATACTAACCCTTTAACACTTTTCCTGGAGTTCATCACTGTGATACTAACCCTAAAACACTTTTCCTGGAGTGCTTCACTGCGATATTAGCTCCAAAACACTCTTCCTGGAGTGCTTCACTGTAATACTAACCCTAAACCACTTTTCCTGGAGTGCTTCACTGTGATACGAACTCCAAAACACTTTTTCTGGAGTGCTTCACTGGGATACCAGTTCCAAAACACTTTTCCTGGAGGGCATCACCGTAATACTAATTCCAGAACACTTTTCTTGGAGTGCTTCACTTTGATACCAACCCTAAAACTCTTTTCCTGGAGTGTTTTACTTGAGACTAACTCCAGAACACTTTTCCTGGAGTGCTTCTCTGTAATACTAACCCCTAAACACTTTTTCTGGAGTGCTTCACTGTGATACTCAACCCTAAAACACTTTTTCTGGAGTGTTTTACTGTGATAATAGATCCAAAACACTTTCCCCGGAGTACTTCACTGTGATACTAATTCCAAACCACTTTTCCCGGAGTGCTTCAGTGTGATACTAATTCCAAAACACTTTTCCCAAAATGCTTCACTGTGATACTAACTCCAAAACACTTTTCCCGGAGTGCTTCACTGTGATACTAACTCCAAAATATTTTTCCTGGAGTACTTCACTGTGATACTAATCCTAAAACACTATTCCTGGAGTGCTTCACTGGGATACAAACCCTAAAACACTTTTCCTTGAGTGCTTCACTGTGACAGTAGCTCCAAAACACATTTCCTGGAGTGCATCACTGTGATACTAATTCCAGAACACGTTTCCTGGAGTGTTTCACTGCGATACTCGCTCCAAAACACTTTTCCTGGAGTGTTTTACTTGAGACTAACTCCAGAACACTTTTCATGGAGTGCTTCACTGTGATACAAATTCCAGAACACTTTTCCTGGAGTGCTTCACTGTGATACTAACCCAAAAACACTTTTCCTGGAGTGCATGACTGCGATCCTAACCCTAAAACACTTTTCCTGGAGTGCTTCACTGTGATACTAGCTCCAAAAAACTTCCTGGAGTGCTTCACTGTGATACTAACCGTAAAACACTTTTCCTGGAGTGTATCACTGTGATACTAACCCTAAACCAATTTACCTGGAGTGCTTCACCGTGATACTAACTCCAAAACACTTTTCCTGGAGTGCTTCACTGTGAGAGTAACCCTAAAGCGCTTTCCCTGGAGTGCTTCACTGTTATACTAACTCGGAAACGCTGTTCCCAGAGTGCTTCACTGTGATACTAACTCCAAAACATTCTTCCTGGAGTGCTTCCTTCTGATACTAACTCCAAAGTACTGTTACTGGAGTGCTTCACTGTGATACTAGCTCCAAAACACTTTTCCTTGGAGTGCTTCACTGTGATACGAACACTAAAAACCTTTCCTGGAGAGTTTTACTGTGATACTAACTCCAGAACACTTTTGCTGGAGTTCTTCACTGTGAGACTAACCCTAACATGCTTTTCCTGGAGTGCTTCACTGTGATACTAACTCCAAAACGCTTTTCCCAGAGTGCTTCACCGTGATACTAACTCGAAACACTTTTCCTGGAGTGCTTCACTGTGACAGTAACCTTAAAAGGCAATTCCTGGAGTGCTTCACTGTGAAACTAACTCGGAAACGCTGTTCCCAGAGTGCTTCACTGTGATACTAACACTAAAAACTTTTCCTGGAGTGTTTTACTGAGATACTAACTCCAGAACACTTTTGCTGGAGTGCTTCACTGTGATACTAACCCTAAAACACTATTCCTGGAGGGTTTTACTGTGATATTAACTCCAAAACACTTTTCCTGGAGTGCTTCACTGTGATACTAGGTCCAAAACACTCTTTCTGGAGTGCTTCACTGCGATACTTGCTCCAAAACACCTTTTCTGGAGTGCATCACTGTGATACTAATTCCAGAACACTTTTCATGGAGTGCTTCACTGTGATACTAACCCCAAAAACACTTTTCCTGGATTATTTAACTGTGATACTGACTACAGAACAATTTTCCTGCAGTGCTTCACTGTGATAATAACTCCAGAATACTTTTCCTGGAGTGCTTCACTGTGATACTAACCCTAAAACACTTTTCCTGGAGTGTTTTACTGTGATACTGACTCCAGAACAATTTTCCAGGAGTGCTTCACTGTGATACTAACACCAGAATACTTTTCCTGGAGTGCTTCACTGTGATACTAGCCCTAAAACACATTTCCTTGAGTGCTTCACTGTGATACTAGCTCCAAAACACTTTTCCTGGAGTGCATCACTGTGATACTAATTCCAGAACACTTTTCCTGGAGTACTTCACTGTGATACTAACCATAAAACACATTTCCTGGAAAGCTTCACTGTGATACTAGCTCCAAAACACTTTTCCTGGAGTGCATCACTGTGATACTAAATCCAGAACACTTTTCCTGGAGTGCTTCACTGTGAGAGTAACCGTAAAACGCTTTTCCTGGAGTGCTTCACTGTGATAATAACTCGAAAACGCAGTTCCCAGAGTGCTTCACCGTGATACTAACTCTAAAACACTTTTTCTCGAGTGCTTCACTGTGAGAGTAACCGTAAAACGCTTTTCCTGGAGTGCTTTACTGTGATACTAACACTAAAACACTCTTCCTTGAGTGCTTCACTGTGATACTAAGTCCAGAACACTTTTTCTGGAGTGCTTCACTGTGATACTAATTCCAGAACACTTTTCCTGGAATGCTTCACTGTGATACTCACCCTAAACCACTTTTCCTGGAGTGCTTCTCTGTGATACTAATTCCAGAACACTTTTCCTCGAGTGCTTCACTGTGAGAGTAACCGTAAAACGCTTTTCCTGGAGTGCTTCACTGTGATACTAACACTAAAACACTCTTCCTGGAGTGCTTCACTGTCATACTAGCTCCAAAACAATTTTCCTGGAGTGCATCACTGTGATACTTACTCCAGAACACTTTTCCTGGAGTGCTTCACTGTGATACTAATTCCAGAACACTTTTCCTGGAATGCTTCACTGTGATACCCACCCTAAACCACTTTTCCTGGAGTGCTTCTCTGTGATACTAATTCCAGAACACTTTTCCTCGAGTGCTTCACTGTGAGAGTAACCGTAAAACGCTTTTCCTGGAGTGCGTCACTGTGATACTAACTCCAGAACACTTTTCCTGGAGTGCTTCACTGTGATACTAACTCCAGAACACTTTTCCTGAAGTGCTTCTCTGTGATACTAATTCCAGAACACTTTTCCTCGAGTGCTTCACTGTGAGAGTAACCGTAAAACGCTTTTCCTGGAGTGCTTCACTGTGATACTAACACTAAAACACTCTTCCTGGAGTGCTTCACTGTCATACTAGCTCCAAAACAATTTTCCTGGAGTGCATCACTGTGATACTTACTCCAGAACACTTTTCCTCGAGTGCTTCACTGTGAGAGTAACAGTAAAACGCTTTTCCTGGAGTGCTTCACTGTGATACTAACACTAAAACACTCTTCCTGGAGTGCTTCACTGTGATACTAACTCCAAAACATTTTTCCTGGAGTGCTTCACTTTGATACTAAATCCAGAACTCTTTTCCTTGAAGTGCTTCACTCTAAACTAACCCTAAAACAAATTTCCTGGAGTGTTTTACTGTGATACTAACCCCAAAAACACTTTTCCTGGATTATTTAACTGTGATACTGACTACAGAACAATTTTCCTGCAGTGCTTCACTGTGATAATAACTCCAGAATACTATTCCTGGAGTGCTTCACTGTGATACTAACCCTAAAACACTTTTCCTGGAGTGTTTTACTGTGATACTGACTCCAGAACAATTTTCCAGGAGTGCTTCACTGTGATACTAACACCAGAATACTTTTCCTGGAGTGCTTCACTGTGATACTAGCCCTAAAACACATTTCCTTGAGTGCTTCACTGTGATACTAGCTCCAAAACACTTTTCCTGGAGTGCATCACTGTGATACTAATTCCAGAACACTTTTCCTGGAGTACTTCACTGTGATACTAACCATAAAACACATTTCCTGGAAAGCTTCACTGTGATACTAGCTCCAAAACACTTTTCCTGGAGTGCATCACTGTGATACTAAATCCAGAACACTTTTCCTGGAGTGCTTCACTGTGAGAGTAACCGTAAAACGCTTTTCCTGGAGTGCTTCACTGTGATAATAACTCGAAAACGCAGTTCCCAGAGTGCTTCACCGTGATACTAACTCTAAAACACTTTTTCTCGAGTGCTTCACTGTGAGAGTAACCGTAAAACGCTTTTCCTGGAGTGCTTTACTGTGATACTAACACTAAAACACTCTTCCTTGAGTGCTTCACTGTGACACTAAGTCCAGAACACTTTTTCTGGAGTGCTTCACTGTGATACTAATTCCAGAACACTTTTCCTGGAATGCTTCACTGTGATACTCACCCTAAACCACTTTTCCTGGAGTGCTTCTCTGTGATACTAATTCCAGAACACTTTTCCTCGAGTGCTTCACTGTGAGAGTAACCGTAAAACGCTTTTCCTGGAGTGCTTCACTGTGATACTAACACTAAAACACTCTTCCTGGAGTGCTTCACTGTCATACTAGCTCCAAAACAATTTTCCTGGAGTGCATCACTGTGATACTTACTCCAGAACACTTTTCCTGGAGTGCTTCACTGTGATACTAATTCCAGAACACTTTTCCTGGAATGCTTCACTGTGATACCCACCCTAAACCACTTTTCCTGGAGTGCTTCTCTGTGATACTAATTCCAGAACACTTTTCCTCGAGTGCTTCACTGTGAGAGTAACCGTAAAACGCTTTTCCTGGAGTGCTTCACTGTGATACTAACTCCAGAACACTTTTCCTGGAGTGCTTCACTGTGATACTAACTCCAGAACACTTTTCCTGGAGTGCTTCTCTGTGATACTAATTCCAGAACACTTTTCCTCGAGTGCTTCACTGTGAGAGTAACCGTAAAACGCTTTTCCTGGAGTGCTTCACTGTGATACTAACACTAAAACACTCTTCCTGGAGTGCTTCACTGTCATACTAGCTCCAAAACAATTTTCCTGGAGTGCATCACTGTGATACTTACTCCAGAACACTTTTCCTCGAGTGCTTCACTGTGAGAGTAACCGTAAAACGCTTTTCCTGGAGTGCTTCACTGTGATACTAACACTAAAACACTCTTCCTGGAGTGCTTCACTGTGATACTAACTCCAAAACATTTTTCCTGGAGTGCTTCACTGTGATACTAAATCCAGAACTCTTTTCCTTGAAGTGCTTCACTCTAAACTAACCCTAAAACAAATTTCCTGGAGTGTTTTACTGTGATACCAACTCCAGAACACTTTTCCTGGAGTGCTTCGCTGTGATACTAACTCCAAAAAACTTTTCCGGGAGTGCTTCACTGTGATACGATCCCTAAAACACTTTTCCTGGAGTGTTTTACTGTGATACTAACTCCAGAACACTTTTCCTGGAGTGCATCACTGCGATACTAATTCCAGAACACTTTTCCTGGAGTGCTTCACTGTGATAATAACCATAAAATACTTTTCCTGGAGTGCTTCACTGTGATACTAACCCTAAAACACTTTTCCAGGACTGTTTTACTGTGATACTAACTCCAGAACACTTTTCCTGGAGTGCTTCACTGTGATACTAACTCCAGAACACTTTTCATGGAGTGCTTCACTGTGATACAAATTCCAGAACACTTTTCCTGGAGTGCTTCACTGTGATACTAACCCAAAAACACTTTTCCTGGAGTGCATGACTGCGATCCTAACCCTAAAACACTTTTCCTGGAGTGCTTCACTGTGATACTAGCTCCAAAAAACTTCCTGGAGTGCTTCACTGTGATACTAACCGTAAAACACTTTTCCTGGAGTGTATCACTGTGATACTAACCCTAAACCAATTTACCTGGAGTGCTTCACTGTGATACTAACTCGAAAACGCTTTTCCCAGGGTGCTTCACCGTGATACTAACTCCAAAACACTTTTCCTGGAGTGCTTCACTGTGAGAGTAACCCTAAAGCGCTTTCCCTGGAGTGCTTCACTGTTATACTAACTCGGAAACGCTGTTCCCAGAGTGCTTCACTGTGATACTAACTCCAAAACATTCTTCCTGGAGTGCTTCCTTCTGATACTAACTCCAAAGTACTGTTACTGGAGTGCTTCACTGTGATACTAGCTCCAAAACACTTTTCCTTGGAGTGCTTCACTGTGATACGAACACTAAAAACCTTTCCTGGAGAGTTTTACTGTGATACTAACTCCAGAACACTTTTGCTGGAGTTCTTCACTGTGAGACTAACCCTAACATGCTTTTCCTGGAGTGCTTCACTGTGATACTAACTCCAAAACGCTTTTCCCAGAGTGCTTCACCGTGATACTAACTCGAAACACTTTTCCTGGAGTGCTTCACTGTGACAGTAACCTTAAAAGGCAATTCCTGGAGTGCTTCACTGTGAAACTAACTCGGAAACGCTGTTCCCAGAGTGCTTCACTGTGATACTAACACTAAAAACTTTTCCTGGAGTGTTTTACTGAGATACTAACTCCAGAACACTTTTGCTGGAGTGCTTCACTGTGATACTAACCCTAAAACACTATTCCTGGAGGGTTTTACTGTGATATTAACTCCAAAACACTTTTCCTGGAGTGCTTCACTGTGATACTAGGTCCAAAACACTCTTTCTGGAGTGCTTCACTGCGATACTTGCTCCAAAACACCTTTTCTGGAGTGCATCACTGTGATACTAATTCCAGAACACTTTTCATGGAGTGCTTCACTGTGATACTAACCCCAAAAACACTTTTCCTGGATTATTTAACTGTGATACTGACTACAGAACAATTTTCCTGCAGTGCTTCACTGTGATAATAACTCCAGAATACTTTTCCTGGAGTGCTTCACTGTGATACTAACCCTAAAACACTTTTCCTGGAGTGTTTTACTGTGATACTGACTCCAGAACAATTTTCCAGGAGTGCTTCACTGTGATACTAACACCAGAATACTTTTCCTGGAGTGCTTCACTGTGATACTAGCCCTAAAACACATTTCCTTGAGTGCTTCACTGTGATACTAGCTCCAAAACACTTTTCCTGGAGTGCATCACTGTGATACTAATTCCAGAACACTTTTCCTGGAGTACTTCACTGTGATACTAACCATAAAACACATTTCCTGGAAAGCTTCACTGTGATACTAGCTCCAAAACACTTTTCCTGGAGTGCATCACTGTGATACTAAATCCAGAACACTTTTCCTGGAGTGCTTCACTGTGAGAGTAACCGTAAAACGCTTTTCCTGGAGTGCTTCACTGTGATAATAACTCGAAAACGCAGTTCCCAGAGTGCTTCACCGTGATACTAACTCTAAAACACTTTTTCTCGAGTGCTTCACTGTGAGAGTAACCGTAAAACGCTTTTCCTGGAGTGCTTTACTGTGATACTAACACTAAAACACTCTTCCTTGAGTGCTTCACTGTGATACTAAGTCCAGAACACTTTTTCTGGAGTGCTTCACTGTGATACTAATTCCAGAACACTTTTCCTGGAATGCTTCACTGTGATACTCACCCTAAACCACTTTTCCTGGAGTGCTTCTCTGTGATACTAATTCCAGAACACTTTTCCTCGAGTGCTTCACTGTGAGAGTAACCGTAAAACGCTTTTCCTGGAGTGCTTCACTGTGATACTAACACTAAAACACTCTTCCTGGAGTGCTTCACTGTCATACTAGCTCCAAAACAATTTTCCTGGAGTGCATCACTGTGATACTTACTCCAGAACACTTTTCCTGGAGTGCTTCACTGTGATACTAATTCCAGAACACTTTTCCTGGAATGCTTCACTGTGATACCCACCCTAAACCACTTTTCCTGGAGTGCTTCTCTGTGATACTAATTCCAGAACACTTTTCCTCGAGTGCTTCACTGTGAGAGTAACCGTAAAACGCTTTTCCTGGAGTGCTTTACTGTGATACTAACTCCAGAACACTTTTCCTGGAGTGCTTCACTGTGATACTAACTCCAGAACACTTTTCCTGGAGTGCTTCTCTGTGATACTAATTCCAGAACACTTTTCCTCGAGTGCTTCACTGTGAGAGTAACCGTAAAACGCTTTTCCTGGAGTGCTTCACTGTGATACTAACACTAAAACACTCTTCCTGGAGTGCTTCACTGTCATACTAGCTCCAAAACAATTTTCCTGGAGTGCATCACTGTGATACTTACTCCAGAACACTTTTCCTCGAGTGCTTCACTGTGAGAGTAACCGTAAAACGCTTTTCCTGGAGTGCTTCACTGTGATACTAACACTAAAACACTCTTCCTGGAGTGCTTCACTGTGATACTAACTCCAAAACATTTTTCCTGGAGTGCTTCACTGTGATACTAAATCCAGAACTCTTTTCCTTGAAGTGCTTCACTCTAAACTAACCCTAAAACAAATTTCCTGGAGTGTTTTACTGTGATACTAACCCCAAAAACACTTTTCCTGGATTATTTAACTGTGATACTGACTACAGAAAAATTTTCCTGCAGTGCTTCACTGTGATAATAACTCCAGAATACTTTTCCTGGAGTGCTTCACTGTGATACTAACCCTAAAACACTTTTCCTGGAGTGCTTCACCGTGATACTAACTCCAAAACATTCTTCCTGGAGTGCTTCCCTGTGATACTAACACTAAAACACTCTTCCTGGAGTGCTTCACTGTGATACTAACTCCAAAACATTTTTCCTGGAGTGCTTCACTGTGATACTAAATCCAGAACTCTTTTCCTTGAAGTGCTTCACTCTAAACTAACCCTAAAACAAATTTCCTGGAGTGTTTTACTGTGATACCAACTCCAGAACACTTTTCCTGGAGTGCTTCGCTGTGATACTAACTCCAAAAAACTTTTCCGGGAGTGCTTCACTGTGATACGATCCCTAAAACACTTTTCCTGGAGTGTTTTACTGTGATACTAACTCCAGAACACTTTTCCTGGAGTGCATCACTGCGATACTAATTCCAGAACACTTTTCCTGGAGTGCTTCACTGTGATAATAACCATAAAATACTTTTCCTGGAGTGCTTCACTGTGATACTAACCCTAAAACACTTTTCCAGGACTGTTTTACTGTGATACTAACTCCAGAACACTTTTCCTGGAGTGCTTCACTGTGATACTAACTCCAGAACACTTTTCATGGAGTGCTTCACTGTGATACAAATTCCAGAACACTTTTCCTGGAGTGCTTCACTGTGATACTAACCCAAAAACACTTTTCCTGGAGTGCATGACTGCGATCCTAACCCTAAAACACTTTTCCTGGAGTGCTTCACTGTGATACTAGCTCCAAAAAACTTCCTGGAGTGCTTCACTGTGATACTAACCGTAAAACACTTTTCCTGGAGTGTATCACTGTGATACTAACCCTAAACCAATTTACCTGGAGTGCTTCACTGTGATACTAACTCGAAAACGCTTTTCCCAGGGTGCTTCACCGTGATACTAACTCCAAAACACTTTTCCTGGAGTGCTTCACTGTGAGAGTAACCCTAAAGCGCTTTCCCTGGAGTGCTTCACTGTTATACTAACTCGGAAACGCTGTTCCCAGAGTGCTTCACTGTGATACTAACTCCAAAACATTCTTCCTGGAGTGCTTCCTTCTGATACTAACTCCAAAGTACTGTTACTGGAGTGCTTCACTGTGATACTAGCTCCAAAACACTTTTCCTTGGAGTGCTTCACTGTGATACGAACACTAAAAACCTTTCCTGGAGAGTTTTACTGTGATACTAACTCCAGAACACTTTTGCTGGAGTTCTTCACTGTGAGACTAACCCTAACATGCTTTTCCTGGAGTGCTTCACTGTGATACTAACTCCAAAACGCTTTTCCCAGAGTGCTTCACCGTGATACTAACTCGAAACACTTTTCCTGGAGTGCTTCACTGTGACAGTAACCTTAAAAGGCAATTCCTGGAGTGCTTCACTGTGAAACTAACTCGGAAACGCTGTTCCCAGAGTGCTTCACTGTGATACTAACACTAAAAACTTTTCCTGGAGTGTTTTACTGAGATACTAACTCCAGAACACTTTTGCTGGAGTGCTTCACTGTGATACTAACCCTAAAACACTATTCCTGGAGGGTTTTACTGTGATATTAACTCCAAAACACTTTTCCTGGAGTGCTTCACTGTGATACTAGGTCCAAAACACTCTTTCTGGAGTGCTTCACTGCGATACTTGCTCCAAAACACCTTTTCTGGAGTGCATCACTGTGATACTAATTCCAGAACACTTTTCATGGAGTGCTTCACTGTGATACTAACCCCAAAAACACTTTTCCTGGATTATTTAACTGTGATACTGACTACAGAACAATTTTCCTGCAGTGCTTCACTGTGATAATAACTCCAGAATACTTTTCCTGGAGTGCTTCACTGTGATACTAACCCTAAAACACTTTTCCTGGAGTGTTTTACTGTGATACTGACTCCAGAACAATTTTCCAGGAGTGCTTCACTGTGATACTAACACCAGAATACTTTTCCTGGAGTGCTTCACTGTGATACTAGCCCTAAAACACATTTCCTTGAGTGCTTCACTGTGATACTAGCTCCAAAACACTTTTCCTGGAGTGCATCACTGTGATACTAATTCCAGAACACTTTTCCTGGAGTACTTCACTGTGATACTAACCATAAAACACATTTCCTGGAAAGCTTCACTGTGATACTAGCTCCAAAACACTTTTCCTGGAGTGCATCACTGTGATACTAAATCCAGAACACTTTTCCTGGAGTGCTTCACTGTGAGAGTAACCGTAAAACGCTTTTCCTGGAGTGCTTCACTGTGATAATAACTCGAAAACGCAGTTCCCAGAGTGCTTCACCGTGATACTAACTCTAAAACACTTTTTCTCGAGTGCTTCACTGTGAGAGTAACCGTAAAACGCTTTTCCTGGAGTGCTTTACTGTGATACTAACACTAAAACACTCTTCCTTGAGTGCTTCACTGTGATACTAAGTCCAGAACACTTTTTCTGGAGTGCTTCACTGTGATACTAATTCCAGAACACTTTTCCTGGAATGCTTCACTGTGATACTCACCCTAAACCACTTTTCCTGGAGTGCTTCTCTGTGATACTAATTCCAGAACACTTTTCCTCGAGTGCTTCACTGTGAGAGTAACCGTAAAACGCTTTTCCTGGAGTGCTTCACTGTGATACTAACACTAAAACACTCTTCCTGGAGTGCTTCACTGTCATACTAGCTCCAAAACAATTTTCCTGGAGTGCATCACTGTGATACTTACTCCAGAACACTTTTCCTGGAGTGCTTCACTGTGATACTAATTCCAGAACACTTTTCCTGGAATGCTTCACTGTGATACCCACCCTAAACCACTTTTCCTGGAGTGCTTCTCTGTGATACTAATTCCAGAACACTTTTCCTCGAGTGCTTCACTGTGAGAGTAACCGTAAAACGCTTTTCCTGGAGTGCTTCACTGTGATACTAACTCCAGAACACTTTTCCTGGAGTGCTTCACTGTGATACTAACTCCAGAACACTTTTCCTGGAGTGCTTCTCTGTGATACTAATTCCAGAACACTTTTCCTCGAGTGCTTCACTGTGAGAGTAACCGTAAAACGCTTTTCCTGGAGTGCTTCACTGTGATACTAACACTAAAACACTCTTCCTGGAGTGCTTCACTGTCATACTAGCTCCAAAACAATTTTCCTGGAGTGCATCACTGTGATACTTACTCCAGAACACTTTTCCTCGAGTGCTTCACTGTGAGAGTAACCGTAAAACGCTTTTCCTGGAGTGCTTCACTGTGATACTAACACTAAAACACTCTTCCTGGAGTGCTTCACTGTGATACTAACTCCAAAACATTTTTCCTGGAGTGCTTCACTGTGATACTAAATCCAGAACTCTTTTCCTTGAAGTGCCTCACTCTAAACTAACCCTAAAACAAATTTCCTGGAGTGTTTTACTGTGATACTAACCCCAAAAACACTTTTCCTGGATTATTTAACTGTGATACTGACTACAGAACAATTTTCCTGCAGTGCTTCACTGTGATAATAACTCCAGAATACTTTTCCTGGAGTGCTTCACTGTGATACTAACCCTAAAACACTTTTCCTGGAGTGTTTTACTGTGATACTGACTCCAGAACAATTTTCCAGGAGTGCTTCACTGTGATACTAACACCAGAATACTTTTCCTGGAGTGCTTCACTGTGATACTAGCCCTAAAACACATTTCCTTGAGTGCTTCACTGTGATACTAGCTCCAAAACACTTTTCCTGGAGTGCATCACTGTGATACTAATTCCAGAACACTTTTCCTGGAGTACTTCACTGTGATACTAACCATAAAACACATTTCCTGGAAAGCTTCACTGTGATACTAGCTCCAAAACACTTTTCCTGGAGTGCATCACTGTGATACTAAATCCAGAACACTTTTCCTGGAGTGCTTCACTGTGAGAGTATCCGTAAAACGCTTTTCCTGGAGTGCTTCACTGTGATAATAACTCGAAAACGCAGTTCCCAGAGTGCTTCACCGTGATACTAACTCTAAAACACTTTTTCTCGAGTGCTTCACTGTGAGAGTAACCGTAAAACGCTTTTCCTGGAGTGCTTTACTGTGATACTAACACTAAAACACTCTTCCTTGAGTGCTTCACTGTGATACTAAGTCCAGAACACTTTTTCTGGAGTGCTTCACTGTGATACTAATTCCAGAACACTTTTCCTGGAATGCTTCACTGTGATACTCACCCTAAACCACTTTTCCTGGAGTGCTTCTCTGTGATACTAATTCCAGAACACTTTTCCTCGAGTGCTTCACTGTGAGAGTAACCGTAAAACGCTTTTCCTGGAGTGCTTCACTGTGATACTAACACTAAAACACTCTTCCTGGAGTGCTTCACTGTCATACTAGCTCCAAAACAATTTTCCTGGAGTGCATCACTGTGATACTTACTCCAGAACACTTTTCCTGGAGTGCTTCACTGGGATACTAATTCCAGAACACTTTTCCTGGAATGCTTCACTGTGATACCCACCCTAAACCACTTTTCCTGGAGTGCTTCTCTGTGATACTAATTCCAGAACACTTTTCCTCGAGTGCTTCACTGTGAGAGTAACCGTAAAACGCTTTTCCTGGAGTGCTTCACTGTGATACTAACTCCAGAACACTTTTCCTGGAGTGCTTCACTGTGATACTAACTCCAGAACACTTTTCCTGGAGTGCTTCTCTGTGATACTAATTCCAGAACACTTTTCCTCGAGTGCTTCACTGTGAGAGTAACCGTAAAACGCTTTTCCTGGAGTGCTTCACTGTGATACTAACACTAAAACACTCTTCCTGGAGTGCTTCACTGTCATACTAGCTCCAAAACAATTTTCCTGGAGTGCATCACTGTGATACTTACTCCAGAACACTTTTCCTCGAGTGCTTCACTGTGAGAGTAACCGTAAAACGCTTTTCCTGGAGTGCTTCACTGTGATACTAACACTAAAACACTCTTCCTGGAGTGCTTCACTGTGATACTAACTCCAAAACATTTTTCCTGGAGTGCTTCACTGTGATACTAAATCCAGAACTCTTTTCCTTGAAGTGCTTCACTCTAAACTAACCCTAAAACAAATTTCCTGGAGTGTTTTACTGTGATACCAACTCCAGAACAGTTTTCCTGGAGTGCTTCGCTGTGATACTAACTCCAAAAAACTTTTCCGGGAGTGCTTCACTGTGATACGATCCCTAAAACACTTTTCCTGGAGTGTTTTACTGTGATACTAACTCCAGAACACTTTTCCTGGAGTGCATCACTGCGATACTAATTCCAGAACACTTTTCCTGGAGTGCTTCACTCTGATAATAACCATAAAATACTTTTCCTGGAGTGCTTCACTGTGATACTAACCATAAAACACTTTTCCAGGACTGTTTTACTGTGATACTAACTCCAGAACACTTTTCCTGGAGTGCATCACTGCGATACTAATTCCAGAACACTTTTCCTGGAGTGCTTCACTGTGATAATAACCATAAAATACTTTTCCTGGAGTGCTTCACTGTGATACTAACCCTAAAACCCTTTTCCAGGACTGTTTTACTGTGATACTAACTCCAGAACACTTTTCCTGGAGTGCTTCACTGTGAAACTAACCCTAAACCACTTTTCCTGGAGTGCTTCTCAGTGATACTAATTCCAGAACACTTTTCCTCGAGTGCGTCACTGTGAGAGTAACCGTAAAACGCTTTTCCTGGAGTGCTTCACTGTGATACTAAGACTAAAACACTCTTCCTTGAGTGCTTCACTGTGATACTAACTCCAAAACATTTTTCCTGGAGTGCTTCACTGTCATACTAGCTCCAAAACAATTTTCCTGGAGTGCATCACTGTGATACTAAATCCAGAACTCTTTTCCTTGGAGTGCTTCACTCTAAACTAACCCTAAAACAAATTTCCTGGAGTGTTTTACTGTGATACTAACTCCAGAACACTTTTCCTGGAGTGCTTCACTGTGAAACTAACCCTAAAACACTTTTCCTGGAGTGCTTCACTGTGATACTAATTCCAGAACACTTTTCCTGGAATGCTTCACTGTGATACTAACCCTAAAACACTTTTCCTGGAGTGCTTCTCTGTGATACAAACACCAATACACTTTTCCTGGAGTGCTTCACTGTGATAATTACTCCAGAAAACTTTTCCTGGAGTGCTTCACTGTGATAATAATTCCCGAACACTTTTCCTGGAATGCTTCACTGTGATATTAACCCAAAAACACTTTTCCTGGAATGTTTTACAGTGATACTAACTCCAAAACACTTTTCCTGGAGGGCTTCACTGTGATACTGGCTCCAAAACATTTTTCCTGGAGTGCATCACTGTGACACTAACCGTAAAACACTTTTCCTTGAGTGCTTCACTGTGATAAAGCTCCAAAACACTTTTCCTGGAGTGCATCACTGTGATACTAATTCCAGAACACTTTTCCTGGAGTGCTTCACTGTGATACTAACCCTAAAACACTTTTCCTGGAGGGTTTTACTGTGATATTAACTCCAAAACATTTTTCCTGGAATGCTTCACTGTGATACTAGGTCCAAAACACTTTTCCTGGAGTGCTTCACTGCGATACTCGCTCCAAAACACCTTTTCTGGAGTGCATCACTGTGAAACTAATTCCAGAACACTTTTCATGGAGTACTTCACTGTGATACTAACCCTAAAACACTTTTCCTGGATTATTTTACTGTGATACTGACTCCAGAACAATTTTCCTGGAGTGCTTCACTGTGATACTAACTCCAGAATACTTTTCCTGGAGTGCTTCACTGTGATACTAACACTAAAATACTTTTCCTGGAGTGTTTTACTGTGATACTGACTCCAGAACAATTCTCCAGGAGTGCTTCACTGTGATACTTCCACCAGAATACTTATCCTGGACTGCGTCACTGTGATACTAACCCTAAAACACATTTTCTTGAGTGCTTCACTGTGATACTAGCTCCAAAACAATTTTCCTGGAGTGCATCACTGTGATACTCATTCCAGAACACTTTTCCTGGAGTACTTCACTGTGATACTAACCATAAAACACATTTCCTGGAAAGCTTCACTGTGATACTAGCTCCAAAACACTTTTCCTGGAGTGCTTCACTGTGATACTAATTCCAGAACATTTTTCCTGGAGTGCTTCACTGTGGTACTAACTCAAAGCACTTTTACTGGATTGCTTCACTGTGATAATAACTCGAAAATGCATTTCCCAGAGTGCCTCACCGTGATACTAACTCTAAAACACTTTTCCTGGAGTGCTTCACTGTGAGAGTAACCGTGAAACGCTTTTCCTGGAGTGCTTTACTGTGATACTAACACCAAAACACTCGTCCTGGAGTGCTTCACTGTGATACGAACTCCAAAACACTCTTCCTGGATAGCTCCACTGTGATACTAACTCCAGAACACTCTTCCTGGAGTGCTTCATTGTGATACTAACTCCAAAACCCGCTTCCTGGAGTGCTTCACTGTGATACCAATCCTTAAATCTTTCCTGGAATGCTTCACTCTGATACTAATCCTAAAACACTTTTCCTTGAGTGCTTCTCTGTGATCCTAACTCCAAAACACTTTTCCCGGAGTGCATCACTGTGATACTAATTCCAGAACACTTTTCCTGGGGTGCTTCACTGTGATATTAGCCCTAAAACACAACTTCCTGGAGTGCTTCACTGTGATACTAACCCGAAACCACTTTTCCTTGAGTGCTTCACTGTGATACGAGCTCCAAAACACTTTTCCTGGAGTGCTTCACTGCGATACTAACCCTAAAACACTTTTCCTGGAGTGCTTCACTCCGATACTAGCTCCAAAACACTTTTCCTGGCGTGCATCACTGTGATACTAATTCCAGAACACTTTTCATGGAGTGCTTCACTGTGATACTTACCCTAAAACACTTTTCCTGGAGTGTTTTACTGTGATACTGACTCGTGAACAATTTTCCCAGAATGCTTCACCGTGATACTAACTCCAGAACACTTTTGCTGGAGTGCTTCACTGTGATACTATCTCCAAAACACTTTTCCTGGAGTGCTTCACTGCGATACTTACTCCAAAACACTTTTCCTGGCGTGATTCACTGTGATAATAATTCCTGAACATTTTCCTGGAGTGCGTCACTGTGATACTAACCCTAAGACACTTTTCCCAGAGTGCTTCACTGTGATACTAACTCCAAACCACTTTTCCTGGAGTGCTTCACTCTGACACGAGCTCCAAAATGCTTTTCCCAGAGTGCTTCACCGTGATACTAACTCCAAAAAACTTTTCCTGGAGTGCTTTACAGTGAGAGTAATCCTAAAACGCTTTTCCTGGAGTGCTTCACTGTGAGAGTAACCCTAAAACGCTTTTCCTGGAGTGCTTCACTGTGAGAGTAACCCTAAAACACTTTTCTTGGAGTGCTTCACTCTGATACTAACACCAAAACAATCTTCCTGGAGTGCTTCCCTGTGATACTAACACCAAACCACTCTTCCTGGAGTGCTTCACTGTGATACTAACACCAAAACACGCTTCCTGGAGTGCTTCACTGTGATACTATCTCCAAAACACTTTTCCTGGAGTGCTTCACTGCGATACTAGATCCAAAACACTTTTCCTGGCGTACATCACTGTGATACTAATTCCAGAACACTATTCTTGGAGTGCATCACTGTGATACTAATTCCAGAACATTTTCCTGGAGTGTGTCACTGTGATACTAACCCTCAGACACTTTTCCTGGAGTGCTTCACTGTGATACTAGGTCCAAAACACTTTTCCTGGAGGGCTTCACTGCGATACTTGCTCCAAAACACCTTTTCTGGAGTGCATCACTGTGATACTAATTCCAGAACACTTTTCCTGGAGTGCTTCACTGTGATACTAATTCCAGAACACTTTTCCTGGAGTGCTTCACTGTGAAACTAACCCTAAAACACTTTTCCTGCAGTGCTTCACTGTGATACTTACTCCAGAACACTTCTCCTGGAGTGCTTCACTGTGATACTAATTCCAGAACACTTTTCCTGGAATGCTTCACTGTGATACTAACCCTAAAACACTTTTCCTGGAGTGCTTCTCTGTGATACAAACACCAAAACACTTTTCCTGGAGTGCTTCACTGTGATAATTACTCCAGAAAACTTTTCCTGGAGTGCTTCACTGTGATAATAATTCCCGAACACTTTTCCTGGAATGCTTCACTGTGATATTAACCCAAAAACACTTTTCCTGGAATGTTTTACAGTGATACTAACTCCAAAACACTTTTCCTGGAGGGCTTCACTGTGATACTGGCTCCAAAACATTTTTCCTGGACTGCATCACTGTGACACTAACCGTAAAACACTTTTCCTTGAGTGCTTCACTGTGATAACAGCTCCAAAACACTTTTCCTGGAGTGCATCACTGTGATACTAATTCCAGAACACTTTTCCTGGAGTGCTTCACTGTGATACTAACCCTAAAACACTTTTCCTGGAGGGTTTTACTGTGATATTAACTCCAAAACATTTTTCCTGGAATGCTTCACTGTGATACTAGGTCCAAAACACTTTTCCTGGAGTGTTTCACTGCGATACTCACTCCAAAACACCTTTTCTGGAGTGCATCACTGTGAAACTAATTCCAGAACACTTTTCATGGAGTACTTCACTGTGATACTAACCCTAAAACACTTTTCCTGGATTATTTTACTGTGATACTGACTCCAGAACAATTTTCCAGGAGTGCTTCACTGTGATGCTAACTCCAGAATACATTTCCTGGAGTGCTTCACTGTGATACTAACACTAAAATACTTTTCCTGGAGTGTTTTACTGTGATACTGACTCCAGAACAATTCTCCAGGAGTGCTTCACTGTGATACTAACACCAGAATACTTATCCTGGACTGCGTCACTGTGATACTAACCCTAAAACACATTTTCTTGAGTGCTTCACTGTGATACTAGCTCCAAAACACTTTTCCTGGAGTGCATCACTGTGATACTAATTCCAGAACACTTTGCCTGGAGTTCTTCACTGTGATACTAACCATAAAACACATTTCCTGGAAAGCTTCACTGTGATACTCGCTCCAAAACACTTTTCCTGGAGTGCTTCACTGTGATACTAATTCCAGAACACTTTTCCTGGAGTGCTTCACTGTGGTACTAACTCAAAGCACTTTTACTGGATTGCTTCACTGTGATAATAACTTGAAAATGCATTTCCCAGAGTGCCTCACCGTGATACTAACTCTAAAACACTTTTCCTGGAGTGCTTCACTGTGAGAGTAACCGTGAAACGCTTTTCCTAGAGTGCTTTACTGTGATACTAACACCAAAACACTCGTCCTGGAGTGCTTCACTGTGATACTAACTCCAAAACACTCTTCCTGGATAGCTCCACTGTGATACTAACTCCAAAACACTCTTCCTGGAGTGCTTCATTGTGATACTAACTCCAAAACCCACTTCCTGGAGTGCTTCACTGTGATACCAATCCTTAAATCTTTCCTGGAATGCTTCACTGTGATACTAACCCTAAAACACTTTTCCTTGAGTGCTTCTCTGTGATCCTAACACCCAAACACTTTTCCTGGAATGCATCACTGTGATACTAATTCCAGAACACTTTTCCTGGAGTGCTTCACTGTGATACTAACCCGAAACCACTTTTCCTTGAGTGCTTCACTGTGATACTAGCTCCAAAACACTTTTCCTGGAGTGCTTCACTGCGATACTAACTCCAAAACACTTTTCCTAGAGTGCTTCACTGCGATACTAGCTCCAAAACACTTTTCCTGGCGTGCATCACTGTGATACTAATTCCAGAACACTTTTCATGATACTTACCCTAAAACACTTTTCCTGGAGTGTTTTACTGTGATACTGACTCGTGAACAATTTTCCCACAGTGCTTCACTGTGATACTAACTCCAGAACACTTTTGCTGGAGTGCTTCACTGTGATACTATCTCCAAAACACTTTTCCTGGAGTGCTTCACTGCGATACTTACTCCAAAACACTTTTCCTGGCGTGATTCACTGTGATAATAATTCCTGAACATTTTCCTGGAGTGCGTCACTGTGATACTAACCCTAAGACACTTTTCCCAGAGTTCTTCACTGTGATACGAACTCCAAACCACTTTTCCTGAAGTGCTTCGCTGTGACACTAGCTCCAAAATGCTTTTCCCAGAGTACTTCACCGTGATACTAACTCCAAAAAACTTTTCCTGGAGTGCTTCACAGTGAGAGTAACCCTAAAACGCTTTTCCTGGAGTGCTTCACTGTGAGAGTAACCCTAAAACGCTTTTCTTGGAGTGCTTCACTGTGATACTAACTCCAAAACATTCTTCCTGGAGTGCTTCCCTGTGATACTAACTCCAAACCACTCTTCCTGGAGTGCTTTACTGTGATACTAACACCAAAACACTCTTCCTGGAGTGCTTCACTGTGATACTATCTCCAAAACACTTTTCCTGGAGTGCTTCACTGTGATACTATCTCCAAAACACTTTTCCTGGCGTGCATCACTGTGATACTAATTCCAGAACACTATTCTTGGAGTGCATCACTGTGATACTAATTGTAGAACATTTTCCTGGAGTGTGTCACTGTGACACTAACCCTAAGACACTTTTCCTGGAGTGCTTCACTGTGATACGAACTCCGAAACAGTTTTCATGCAGTGCATCACTGCGATACTAATTTCAGAACACTTTTCCTGGAGTGCTTCACTGTGATACTGACCGTAAAACACTTTTTCTTGAGTGCTTCACTGTGATACAACCCTAGCTCCAAAACACTTTTCCTGGAGTGCTTCACTGTGATACTAATTCCAGAACACTTTTGCTGGAGTGCTTCACTGTGATTATAATTCCAGAACACTTTTCCTCGAGTGCTTCACTGCGAGATTAACCCTAAAACGTTTTTCTGGAGTGCTTCACTGTGATACTAACTCAAAAACACTTTTCCCAGAGTGCTTCACCGTGATACCTACTCAAAAATACTTTTCCTGGAGTTCTTCACTGTGATACTAACCCTAAAAAGCTTTTCCTGGAGTGCTTCTCTGTGATACTAACCCCAAAACACTTTTCCTGGAGTGCTTCACTGTGATACTTACGCCAGAAAACTTTTCCTGGAGTGCTTCACTGTGATACTCATTCCCGAACACTTTTCCTGGAATGCTTCACTGTGATATTTACACGAAAACACTTTTCCTGGAATGTTTTACAGTGATACTAACTCCAAAACACTTTTCCTGGAGGGCTTCACTGTGATACCAGCTCCAAAACACTTTTCCTGGAGTGCATCACTGTGATACTAATTCCAGAACACTTTTCCTGGAGTGCTTCACTGTGATACTAACCCTAAAATACTTTTCCTGGAGTGCTTCACTGTGTTATTAACTCCAAAACACTTTTCCTGGAGTGCTTCTCTGTGATACTAGCTCCAAAACACTTTGCCTGGAGAGCATCACTGCGATACTAATTCCAGAACACTTTTGCTGGAGTGCTTCACTGTGATACTAACCCTAAAACACTTTTCCTGGAGGGTTTTACTGTGATATTAACTCCAAAACATTTTTCCTGGAGTGCTTCACTGTGATACTAGGTCCAAAACACTTTTCCTGGAGTGCTTCACTGCGATACTCGCTCCAAAACACCTTTTCTGGAGTGCATCACTGTGATACTAATTGCAGAACACTTTTCATGGAGTGCTTCACTGTGATACTAACCCTAAAACACTTTTCCTGGATTATTTTACTGTGATACTGACTCCAGAACAATTTTCCTGGAGTGCTTCACTGTGATACTAACTCCAGAATACTTTTCCTGGAGTGCTTCACTGTGATACTAACACTAAAATACTTTTCTTCGAGTGTTTTCCTGTGATACTGACTCCAGAACAATTTTCCAGGAGTGCTTCACTGTGATACTAACCATAAAACACATTTCCTTGAGTGCTTCACTGTGATACTAGCTCCAAAACACTTTTCCTGGAGTGCAACACTGTGATACTAATTCCAGAACACTTTTCCTGGAGTACTTCACTGTGATACTAACCATAAAACACATTTCCTGGAAAGCTTCACTGTGATACTAGCTCCAAAACACTTTTCCTGGAGTGCTTCACTGTGATACTAACTCCAAAACACTCTTCCTGCAGTGCTTCATTGTGATACTAACTCCAAAACCCGCTTCCTGGAGTGCTTCACTGTGATACCAATCCTTAAATCTTTCCTGGAATGCTTCACTGTGATACTAACCCTAAAACACTTTTCCTTGAGTGCTTCTCTGTGATCCTAACTCCAAAACACTTTTCCCGGAGTGCATCACTGTGATACTAATTCCAGAACACTTTTCCTGGGGTGCTTCACTGTGATATTAGCCCTAAAACACAACTTCCTGGAGTGCTTCACTGTGATACTAACCCGAAACCACTTTTCCTTGAGTGCTTCACTGTGATGCTAGCTCCAAAACACTTTTCCTGGAGTGCATCACTGTGATACTAATTCCAGAACACTTTTCCTGGAGTGCTTCACTGTGAAACTAACCCTAAAACACTTTTCCTGGAGTGCTTCACTGTGATACTTACTCCAGAACACTTTTCCTGGAGTGCTTCACTGTGATACTAATTCCAGAACACTTTTCCTGGAATGCTTCACTGTGATACTAACCCTAAAACACTTTTCCTGGAGTGCTTCTCTGTGATACAAACACCAAAACACTTTTCCTGGAGTGCTTCACTGTGATAATTACTCCAGAAAACTTTTCCTGGAGTGCTTCACTGTGATATTAACCCAAAAACACTTTTCCTGGAATGTTTTACAGTGATACTAACTCCAAAACACTTTTCCTGGAGGGCTTCACTGTGATACTGGCTCCAAAACATTTTTCCTGGAGTGCATCACTGTGACACGAACCATAAAACACTTTTCCTTGAGTGCTTCACAGTGATAATAGCTCCAAAACACTTTTCCTGGAGTGCATCACTGTGATACTAATTCCAGAACACTTTTGCTGGAGTGCTTCACTGTGATTATAATTCCAGAACACTTTTCCTCGAGTGCTTCACTGCGAGACTAACCCTAAAACGTTTTTCTGGAGTGCTTCACTGTGATACTAACTCAAAAACACTTTTCCCAGAGTGCTTCACCGTGATACCTACTCAAAAATACTTTTCCTGGAGTTCTTCACTGTGATACTAACCCTAAAAAGCTTTTCCTGGAGTGCTTCACTGTGATACTTACGCCAGAAAACGTTTCCTGGAGTGCTTCACTGTGATACTCATTCCCGAACACTTTTCCTGGAATGCTTCACTGTGATATTTACACGAAAACACTTTTCCTGGAATGTTTTACAGTGATACTAACTCCAAAACACTTTTCCTGGAGGGCTTCACTGTGATACAAGCTCCAAAACATTTTTCCTGGAGTGCATCACTGTGACACTAACCGTAAAACACTTTTCCTTGAGTTCTTCACTGTGATACCAGCTCCAAAACACTTTTCCTGGAGTGCATCACTGTGATACTAATTCCAGAACACTTTTCCTGGAGTACTTCACTGTGATACTAACCCTAAAATACTTTTCCTGGAGTGCTTCACTGTGTTATTAACTCCAAAACACTTTTCCTGGAGTGCTTCTCTGTGATACTAGCTCCAAAACACTTTGCCTGGAGAGCATCACTGCGATACTAATTCCAGAACACTTTTGCTGGAGTGCTTCACTGTGATACTAACCCTAAATCACTTTTCCTGGAGGGTTTTACTGTGATATTAACTCCAAAACATTTTTCCTGGAGTGCTTCACTGTGATACTAGGTCCAAAACACTTTTCCTGGAGTGCTTCACTGCGATACTCGCTCCAAAACACCTTTTCTGGAGTGCATCACTGTGATACTAATTCCAGAACACTTTTCCTGGAGTGCTTCACTGTGATACTAATTCCAGAACACTTTTCCTGGAGTGCTTCACTGTGAAACTAACCCTAAAACACTTTTCCTGGAGTGCTTCACTGTGATACTTAATCCAGAACACTTTTCCTGGAGTGCTTCACTGTGATACTAATTCCAGAACACTTTTCCTGGAATGCTTCACTGTGATACTAACCCTAAAACACTTTTCCTGGAGTGCTTCTCTGTGATACAAACACCAATACACTTTTCCTGGAGTGCTTCACTGTGATAATTACTCCAGAAAACTTTTCCTGGAGTGCTTCACTGTGATAATAATTCCCGAACACTTTTCCTGGAATGCTTCACTGTGATATTAACCCAAAAACACTTTTCCTGGAATGTTTTACAGTGATACTAACTCCAAAACACTTTTCCTGGAGGGCTTCACTGTGATACTGGCTCCAAAACATTTTTCCTGGAGTGCATCACTGTGACACGAACCGTAAAACACTTTTCCTTGAGTGCTTCACAGTGATAATAGCTCCAAAACACTTTTCCTGGAGTGCATCACTGTGATACTAATTCCAGAACACTTTTCCTGGAGTGCTTCACTGTGATACTAACCCTAAAACACTTTTCCTGGATTATTTTACTGTGATACTGACTCCAGAACAATTTTCCTGGAGTGCTTCACTGTGATACTAACTCCAGAATACTTTTCCTGGAGTGCTTCACTGTGATACTAACACTAAAATACTTTTCCTGGAGTGTTTTACTGTGATACTGACTCCAGAACAATTCTCCAGGAGTGCTTCACTGTGATACTAACACCAGAATACTTATCCTGGACTGCGTCACTGTGATACTAACCCTAAAACACATTTTCTTGAGTGCTTCACTGTGATACTAGCTCCAAAACACCTTTCCTGGAGTGCATCACTGTGATACTAATTCCAGAACACTTTTCCTGGAGTACTTCACTGTGATACTAACCATAAAACACATTTCCTGGAAAGCTTCACTGTGATACTAGCTCCAAAACACTTTTCCTGGAGTGCTTCACTGTGATACTAATTCCAGAACACTTTTCCTGGAGTGCTTCACTGTGGTACTAACTCAAAGCACTTTTACTGGATTGCTTCACTGTGATAATAACTCGAAAATGCATTTCCCAGAGTGCCTCACCATGATACTAACTCTAAAACACTTTTCCTGGAGTGCTTCACTGTGAGAGTAACCGTGAAACGCTTTTCCTGGCATGCATCACTGTGATACTAATTCCAGAACACTTTTCATGGAGTGCTTCACTGTGATACTTACCCTAAAACACTTTTCCTGGAGTGTTTTACTGTGATACTGACTCGTGAACAATTTTCCCACAGTGCTTCACTGTGATACTAACTCCAGAACACTTTTGCTGGAGTGCTTCACTGCGATACTTACTCCAAAACACTTTTCCTGGCGTGATTCACTGTGATAATAATTCCTGAACATTTTCCTGGAGTGCGTCACTGTGATACTAACCCTAAGACACTTTTCCCAGAGTTCTTCACTGTGATACGAACTCCAAACCACTTTCCCTGAAGTGCTTCGCTGTGACACTAGCTCCAAAATGCTTTTCCCAGAGTACTTCACCGTGATACTAACTCCAAAAAACTTTTCCTGGAGTGCTTCACAGTGAGAGTAACCCTAAAACGCTTTTCCTGGAGTGCTTCACTGTGAGAGTAACCCTAAAACGCTTTTCTTGGAGTGCTTCACTGTGATACTAACTCCAAAACATTCTTCCTGGAGTGCTTCCCTGTGATACTAACTCCAAACCACTCTTTCTAGAGTGCTTTACTGTGATACTAACACCAAAACACTCTTCCTGGAGTGCTTCACTGTGATACTATCTCCAAAACACTTTTCCTGGAGTGCTTCACTGCGATACTAGATCCAAAACACTTTTCCTGGCGTGCATCACTGTGATACTAATTCCAGAACACTATTCTTGGAGTGCATCACTGTGATACTAATTCCAGAACATTTTCCTGGAGTGTGTCACTGTGATACTAACCCTAAGACACTTTTCCTGGAGTTCTTCACTGTGATACTGACCGTAAAACACTTTTTCTTGAGTGCTTCACTGTGATACAACCCTAGCTCCAAAACACTTTTCCTGGAGTGCTTCACTGTGATACTAATTCCAGAACACTTTTGCTGGAGTGCTTCACTGTGATTATAATTCCAGAACACTTTTCCTCGAGTGCTTCACTGCGAGACTAACCCTAAAACGTTTTTCTGGAGTGCTTCACTGTGATACTAACTCAAAAACACTTTTCCCAGAGTGCTTCACCGTGATACCTACTCAAAAATACTTTTCCTGGAGTTCTTCACTGTGATACTAACCCTAAAAAGCTTTTCCTGGAGTGCTTCAATGAGAGAGTAACACTAAAACGCTTTTCTTGGAGTGCTTCACTCTGATATAAACTCGAAAACGCTGTTCCCAGAGTGCTTCCCTGTGATACAAACTCCAAAACACTCTTCCTGGAGTGCTTTACTGTGATACTAACACTAAAACACTCTTCCTGGAGTGCTTCACTGTGATACTAACTCCAAAACATTTTTCCTGGAGTGCTTCACTGTGATACTAGCTCCAAAACACTTTTCCTGGAGTGCATCACTGCGATACTAATTCCAGAACACATTCCCTTGGAGTGCTTCACTGTGATACTAACCCTAAAACACTTTTCCTGGAGTGTTTTACTGTGATACTGACTCGTGAACAATTTTCCCACAGTGCTTCACTGTGATACTAACTCCAGAACACTTTTGCTGGAGTGCTTCACTGTGATACTATCTCCAAAACACTTTTCCTGGAGTGCTTCACTGTGATACTTACTCCAAAACACTTTTCCTGGCGTGATTCACTGTGATAATAATTCCTGAACATTTTCCTGGAGTGCGTCACTGTGATACTAACCCTAAGACACTTTTCCTGGAGTTCTTCACTGTGATACGAACTCCAAACCACTTTTCCTGAAGTGCTTCGCTGTGACACTAGCTCCAAAATGCTTTTCCCAGAGTACTTCACCGTGATACTAACTCCAAAAAACTTTTCCTGGAGTGCTTCACAGTGAGAGTAACCCTAAAACGCTTTTCCTGGAGTGCTTCACTGTGAGAGTAACCTAAAACGCTTTTCTTGGAGTGCTTCACTGTGATACTAACTCCAAAACATTCTTCCTGGAGTGCTTCCCTGTGATACTAACTCCAAAACATTCTTCCTGGAGTGCTTCACTGTGATACTAACTCAAAAACACTTTTCCCAGAGTGCTTCACCGTGATACCTACTCAAAAATACTTTTCCTGGAGTTCTTCACTGTGATACTAACCCTAAAAAGCTTTTCCTGGAGTGCTTCAATGAGAGAGTAACACTAAAACGCTTTTCTTGGAGTGCTTCACTGTGATACAAACTCGAAAACGCTGTTCCCAGAGTGCTTCCCTGTGATACTAACTCCAAAACACTCTTCCTGGAGTGCTTTACTGTGATACTAACACTAAAACACTCTTCCTGGAGTGCTTCACTGTGATACTAACTCCAAAACATTTTTCCTGGAGTGCTTCACTGTGATACTAGCTCCAAAACACTTTTCCTGGAGTGCTTCACTGTGATACTAACCCTTAAACACATTTCCTGGAGTGCTTCACAGTGATACTAACACAAAAACACTTTTCCTGGAGTGCTTTACTGTGATAGTAATTCCAAAACATTTTTCCTGGATGGCTTCACTGTGATACTAACCCTAAAATACTTTTCCTGGAGTGCTTCACTGTGTTATTAACTCCAAAACACTTTTCCTGGAGTGCTTCTCTGTGATACTAGCTCCAAAACACTTTGCCTGGAGAGCATCACTGCAATACTAATTCCAGAACACTTTTGCTGGAGTGCTTCACTGTGATACTAACCCTAAAACACTTTTCTTGGAGGGTTTTACTGTGATATTAACTCCAAAACATTTTTCCTGGAGTGCTTCACTGTGATACTAGGTCCAAAACACTTTTCCTGGAGTGCTTCACTGCGATACTCGCTCCAAAACACCTTTTCTGGAGTGCATCACTGTGATACTAATTCCAGAACACTTTTCATGGAGTGCTTCACTGTGATACTAACCCTAAAACACTTTTCCTGGATTATTTTACTGTGATACTGACTCCAGAACAATTTTCCTGGAGTGCTTCACTGTGATACTAACTCCAGAATACTTTTCCTGGAGTGCTTCACTGTGATACTAACACTAAAATACTTTTCTTCGAGTGTTTTCCTGTGATACTGACTCCAGAACAATTTTCCAGGAGTACTTCACTGTGATACTAACACCAGAATACTTATCCTGGAGTGCTTCACTGTGATACTAACCATAAAACACATTTCCTTGAGTGCTTCACTGTGATACTAGCTCCAAAACACTTTTCCTGGAGTGCATCACTGTGATACTAATTCCAGAACACTTTTCCTGGAGTACTTCACTGTGATACTAACCATAAAACACATTTCCTGGAAAGCTTCACTGTGATACTAGCTCCAAAACACTTTTCCTGGAGTGCTTCACTGTGATACTAACTCCAAAACACTCTTCCTGCAGTGCTTCATTGTGATACTAACTCCAAAACCCGCTTCCTGGAGTGCTTCACTGTGATACCAATCCTTAAATCTTTCCTGGAATGCTTCACTGTGATACTAACCCTAAAACACTTTTCCTTGAGTGCTTCTCTGTGATCCTAACTCCAAAACACTTTTCCCGGAGTGCATCACTGTGATACTAATTCCAGAACACTTTTCCTGGGGTGCTTCACTGTGATTTTAGCCCTAAAACACAACTTCCTGGAGTGCTTCACTGTGATACAAACCCGAAACCACTTTTCCTTGAGTGCTTCACTGTGATACTAGCTCCAAAACACTATTCCTGGAGTGCTTCACTGCGATACTAACCCTAAAACACTTTTCCTAGAGTGCTTCACTGCGATACTAGCTCCAAAACACTTTTCCTGGCGTGCATCACTGTGATACTAATTCCAGAACACTTTTCATGGAGTGCTTCACTGTGATACTTACCCTAAAACACTTTTCCTGGAGTGTTTTACTGTGATACTGACTCGTGAACAATTTTCCCAGAGTGCTTCACCGTGATACTAACTCCAGAACACTTTTGCTGGAGTGCTTCACTGTGAAACTATCTCCAAAACACTATTCCTGGCGTGATTCACTGTGATAATAATTCCTGAACATTTTCCTGGAGTGCATCACTGTGTTACTAACCCTAAGACACTTTTCCCAGAGTGCTTCACTGTGACACTAGCTCCAAAATGCTTTTCCCAGAGTGCTTCACCTTGATACTAACCCTAAAACACTTTTCCTGGAGTGCTTCTCTGTGATACTAACTCCAGAACACTTTTCCTGGAGTGCATCACTGTGATACTAATTCCAGAACACTTTTCCTGGAGTACTTCACTGTGATACTAAACCTAAGACACTTTTCTCAGAGTTCTTCACTGTGATACGAACTCCAAACCACTTTTCCTGAAGTGCTTCGCTGTGACACTAGCTCCAAAATGCTTTTCCCAGAGTACTTCACCGTGATACTAACTCCAAAAAACTTTTCCTGGAGTGCTTCACAGTGAGAGTAACCCTAAAACGCTTTTCCTGGAGTGCTTCACTGTGAGAGTAACCCTAAAATGCTTTTCTTGGAGTGCTTCACTGTGATACTAACTCCAAAACATTCTTCCTGGAGTGCTTCCCTGTGATACTAACTCCAAACCACTCTTCCTGGAGTGCTTTACTGTGATACTAACACCAAAACACTCTTCCTGGAGTGCTTCACTGTGATACTATCTCCAAAACACTTTTCCTGGAGTGCTTCACTGCGATACTAGATCCAAAACACTTTTCCTGGCGTGCATCACTGTGATACTAATTCCAGAACACTATTCTTGGAGTGCATCACTGTGATACTAATTCCAGAACATTTTCCTGGAGTGTGTCACTGTGATACTAACCCTAAGACACTTTTCCTGGAGTGCTTCACTGTGATACTAACTCCAAACCACTTTTCCTGAAGTGCTTCGCTGTGACACTAGCTCCAAAATGCTTTTCCCAGAGTGCTTCACCGTGATACCAACTCCAAAAAACTTTTCCTGGAGTGCTTCACTGTGAGAGTAACCCTAAAACGCTTTTCCTGGAGTGCTTCACTGTGAGAGTAACCCTAAAACGCTTTTCTTGGAGTGCTTCACTGTGATACTAACTCCAAAACGTTCTTCCTGGAGTGCTTCCCTGTGATACTAACTCCAAACCACTCTTCCTGGAGTGCTTTACTGTGATACTAACACCAAAACACTCTTCCTGGAGTGCTTCACTGTGATACTATCTCCAAAACACTTTTCCTGGAGTGCTTCACTGTGATACTATCTCCAAAACACTTTTCCTGGAGTGCTTCACTGCGATACTAGATCCAAAACACTTTTCCTGGCGTGCATCACTGTGATACTAATTCCAGAACACTATTCTTGGAGTGCATCACTGTGATACTAATTCCAGAACATTTTCCTGGAGTGTGTCACTGTGATACTAACCCTAAGACACTTTTCCTGGAGTGCTTCACTGTGATACTAACTCCGAAACAGTTTTCATGCAGTGCATCACTGCGATACTAATTTCAGAACACTTTTCCTGGAGTGCTTCACTGTGATACTGACCGTAAAACACTTTTTCTTGAGTGCTTCACTGTGATACAACCCTAGCTCCAAAACACTTTTCCTGGAGTGCTTCACTGTGACACTAATTCCAGAACACTTTTGCTGGAGTGCTTCACTGTGATGAAAATTCCAGAACACTTTTCCTCGAGTGCTTCACTGCGAGACTAACCCTAAAACGTTTTTCTGGAGTGCTTCACTGTGATACTAACTCAAAAACACTTTTCCCAGAGTGCTTCACCATGATACCTACTCAAAAATACTTTTCCTGGAGTTCTTCACTGTGATACTAACCCTAAAACACTTTTCCTGGAGTGCTTCTCTGTGATACTAACCCCAAAACACTTTTTCTGGAGTGCTTCACTGTGATACTAATTCCCGAACACTTTTCCTGGAATGCTTCACTGTGATATTTACACTAAAACACTTTTCCTGGAATGTTTTACAGTGATACTAACTCCAAAACACTTTTCCTGGAGGGCTTCACTGTGATACTAGCTCCAAAACATTTTTCCTGGAGTGCATCACTGTGACACTAACCGTAAAACACTTTTCCTTGAGTTCTTCACTGTGATACTAGCTCCAAAACACTTTTCGAGGAGTGCTACGCTTTGATACGAACCGTAAAACACTTTTCCGAGAGTGCTTCACTGTGATACTAACTCCAAAACACTTTTCCTGGAGTGCTTCACTGCGATACTAGCTCCTAAACACTTTTCCTGGAGTGCATCACTGTGATACTAATTCCAGTACACTTTTCATGGAGTGCTTCACTATGATACTAACCCGAAAACACTTTTCCTGGAGTGTTTTACTGTGATACTGACTCCAGAACAATTTTCCTGGAGTGCTTCACTGTGATACGATCTCCAAAACACTTTTCCTGGAGTGCTTCACTGTGATACTAACTCCAGAATACTCTTCCTGGAGTATTTCACTGAGATACTAACTCCAGAACACTTTTCCTGGAGTGCTTCACTGTGATACTAACTCCAGAATACTTTTCCTGGAGTGCTTCACTGTGATACTAACACGAAAATACTTTTCTTCGAGTGTTTTCCTGTGATACTGACTCCAGAACAATTTTCCAGGAGTGCTTCACTGTGATACTAACACCAGAATACTTATCCTGGAGTGCTTCACTGTGATACTAACCATAAAACACATTTCCTTGAGTGCTTCACTGTGATACTAGCTCCAAAACACTTTTCCTGCAGTGCATCACTGTGATACTAATTCCAGAACACTTTTCCTGGAGTACTTCACTGTGATACTAACCATAAAACACATTTCCTGGAAAGCTTCACTGTGATACTAGCTCCAAAACACTTTTCCTGGAGTGCTTCACTGTGATACTAATTCCAGAACACTTTTCCTGGAGTGCTTCACTGTGGTACTAACTCAAAGCACTTTTACTGGATTGCTTCACTGTGATAATAACTCGAAAATGCATTTCCCAGAGTGCCTCACCGTGATACTAACTCTAAAACACTTTTCCTGGAGTGCTTCACTGTGAGAGTAACCGTGAAACGCTTTTCCTGGAGTGCTTCACTGTGATACTAACTCCAAAACACTCTTCCTGGATAGCTCCACTGTGATACTAACTCCAAAACACTCTTCCTGGAGTGCTTCATTGTGATACTAACTCCAAAACTCGCTGCCTGGAGTGCTTCACTCTGATACCAATCCTTAAATCTTTCCTGGAATGCTTCACTGTGATACTAACCCTAAAACACTTTTCCTTGAGTGCTTCTCTGTGATCCTAACACCCAAACACTTTTCCTGGAATGCATCACTGTGATACTAATTCCAGAACACTTTTCCTGGAGTGCTTCACTGTGATACTAGCCCTAAAACACAACTTCCTGGAGTGCTTCACTGTGATACTAACCCGAAACCACTTTTCCTTGAGTGCTTCACAGTGATACTAGCTCCAAAACACTTTTCCTGGAGTGCTTCACTGCGATACTAACTCCAAAACACTTTTCCTGGAGTGCTTCACTGCGATACTAGCTCCAAAACACTTTTCCTGGCGTGCATCACTGTGATACTTACCCTAAAACACTTTTCTTGGAGTGTTTTACTGTGATACTGACTCGTGAACAATTTTCCCACAGTGCTTCACTGTGATACTAACTCCAGAACACTTTTGCTGGAGTGCTTCACTGTGATACTATCTCCAAAACACTTTTCCTGGAGTGCTTCACTGTGATACTTACTCCAAAACACTTTTCCTGGCGTGATTCACTGTGATAATAATTCCTGAACATTTTCCTGGAGTGCGTCACTGTGATACTAACCCTAAGACACTTTTCCCAGAGTTCTTCACTGTGATACTAACTCCAAACCACTTTTCCTGAAGTGCTTCGCTGTGACACTAGCTCCAAAATGCTTTTCCCAGAGTGCTTCACCGTGATACTAACTCCAAAAAACTTTTCCTGGAGTGCTTCACAGTGAGAGTAACCCTAAAACGCTTTTCCTGGAGTGCTTCACTGTGAGAGTAACCCTAAAACGCTTTTCTTGGAGTGCTTCACTGTGATACTAACTCCAAAACATTCTTCCTGGAGTGCTTCCCTGTGATACTAACTCCAAACCACTCTTCCTGGAGTGCTTTACTGTGATACTAACACCAAAACACTCTTCCTGGAGTGCTTCACTGTGATACTATCTCCAAAACACTTTTCCTGGAGTGCTTCACTGCGATACTAGATCCAAAACACTTTTCCTGGCGTGCATCACTGTGATACTAATTCCAGAACACTATTCTTGGAGTGCATCACTGTGATACTAATTCCAGAACATTTTCCTGGAGTGTGTCACTGTGATACTAACCCTAAGACACTTTTCCTGGAGTGCTTCACTGTGATACTAACTCCGAAACAGTTTTCATGCAGTGCATCACTGCGATACTAATTTCAGAACACTTTTCCTGGAGTGCTTCACTGTGATACTGACCGTAAAACACTTTTTCTTGAGTGCTTCACTGTGATACAACCCTAGCTCCAAAACACTTTTCCTGGAGTGCTTCACTGTGATACTAATTCCAGAACACTTTTGCTGGAGTGCTTCACTGTGATTATAATTCCAGAACACTTTTCCTCGAGTGCTTCACTGCGAGACTAACCCTAAAACGTTTTTCTGGAGTGCTTCACTGTGATACTAACTCAAAAACACTTTTCCCAGAGTGCTTCACCGTGATACCTACTCAAAAATACTTTTCCTGGAGTTCTTCACTGTGATACTAACCCTAAAAAGCTTTTCCTGGAGTGCTTCAATGAGAGAGTAACACTAAAACGCTTTTCTTGGAGTGCTTCACTGTGATACAAACTCGAAAACGCTGTTCCCAGAGTGCTTCCCTGTGATACTAACTCCAAAACACTCTTCCTGGAGTGCTTTACTGTGATACTAACACTAAAACACTCTTCCTGGAGTGCTTCACTGTGATACTAACTCCAAAACATTTTTCCTGGAGTGCTTCACTGTGATACTAGCTCCAAAACACTTTTCCTGGAGTGCATCACTGCGATACTAATTCCAGAACACATTCCCTTGGAGTGCTTCACTGTGATACTAACCCTAAAACCCTTTTCCAGGACTGTTTTACTGTGATACTAACTCCAAAACACTTTTCCTGGAGTGCATCACTGTGATACTAATTCCAGAACACTTTTCCTGGAGTACTTCACTGTGATACTAACCCTAAGACACTTTTCTCAGAGTTCTTCACTGTGATACGAACTCCAAACCACTTTTCCTGAAGTGCTTCGCTGTGACACTAGCTCCAAAATGCTTTTCCCAGAGTACTTCACCGTGATACTAACTCCAAAAAACTTTTCCTGGAGTGCTTCACAGTGAGAGTAACCCTAAAATGCTTTTCCTGGAGTGCTTCACTGTGAGAGTAACCCTAAAATGCTTTTCTTGGAGTGCTTCACTGTGATACTAACTCCAAAACATTCTTCCTGGAGTGCTTCCCTGTGATACTAACTCCAAACCACTCTTCCTGGAGTGCTTTACTGTGATACTAACACCAAAACACTCTTCCTGGAGTGCTTCACTGTGATACTATCTCCAAAACACTTTTCCTGGAGTGCTTCACTGCGATACGAGATCCAAAACACTTTTCCTGGCGTGCATCACTGTGATACTAATTCCAGAACACTATTCTTGGAGTGCATCACTGTGATACTAATTCCAGAACATTTTCCTGGAGTGTGTCACTGTGATACTAACCCTAAGACACTTTTCCTGGAGTGCTTCACTGTGATACTGACCGTAAAACACTTTTTCTTGAGTGCTTCACTGTGATACAACCCTAGCTCCAAAACACTTTTCCTGGAGTGCTTCACTGTGATTATAATTCCAGAACACTTTTCCTCGAGTGCTTCACTGCGAGACTAACCCTAAAACGTTTTTCTGGAGTGCTTCACTGTGATACTAACTCAAAAACACTTTTCCCAGAGTGCTTCACCGTGATACCTACTCAAAAATACTTTTCCTGGAGTTCTTCACTGTGATACTAACCCTAAAAAGCTTTTCCTGGAGTGCTTCAATGAGAGAGTAACACTAAAACGCTTTTCTTGGAGTGCTTCACTCTGATATAAACTCGAAAACGCTGTTCCCAGAGTGCTTCCCTGTGATACAAACTCCAAAACACTCTTCCTGGAGTGCTTTACTGTGATACTAACTCCAAAACATTTTTCCTGGAGTGCTTCACTGTGATACTCGCTCCAAAACACTTTTCCTGGAGTGCATCACTGCGATACTAATTCCAGAACACATTCCCTTGGAGTGCTTCACTGTGATACTAACCCTAAAACACTTTTCCTGGAGTGTTTTACTGTGATACTGACTCGTGAACAATTTTCCCACAGTGCTTCACTGTGATACTAACTCCAGAACACTTTTGCTGGAGTGCTTCACTGTGATACTATCTCCAAAACACTTTTCCTGGAGTGCTTCACTGTGATACTTACTCCAAAACACTTTTCCTGGCGTGATTCACTGTGATAATAATTCCTGAACATTTTCCTGGAGTGCGTCACTGTGATACTAACCCTAAGACACTTTTCCTGGAGTTCTTCACTGTGATACTAACTCCAAACCACTTTTCCTGAAGTGCTTCGCTGTGACACTAGCTCCAAAATGCTTTTCCCAGAGTGCTTCACCGTGATACCAACTCCAAAAAACTTTTCCTGGAGTGCTTCACTGTGAGAGTAACCCTAAAACGCTTTTCCTGGAGTGCTTCACTGTGAGAGTAACCCTAAAACGCTTTTCTTGGAGTGCTTCACTGTGATACTAACTCCAAAACGTTCTTCCTGGAGTGCTTCCCTGTGATACTAACTCCAAACCACTCTTCCTGGAGTGCTTTACTGTGATACTAACACCAAAACACTCTTCCTGGAGTGCTTCACTGTGATACTATCTCCAAAACACTTTTCCTGGAGTGCTTCACTGCGATACTAGATCCAAAACACTTTTCCTGGCGTGCATCACTGTGATACTAATTCCAGAACACTATTCTTGGAGTGCATCACTGTGATACTAATTCCAGAACATTTTCCTGGTGTGTGTCACTGTGATACTAACCCTAAGACACTTTTCCTGGAGTGCTTCACTGTGATACTAACTCCGAAACAGTTTTCATGCAGTGCATCACTGCGATACTAATTTCAGAACACTTTTCCTGGAGTGCTTCACTGTGATACTGACCGTAAAACACTTTTTCTTGAGTGCTTCACTGTGATACAACCCTAGCTCCAAAACACTTTTCCTGGAGTGCTTCACTGTGACACTAATTCCAGAACACTTTTGCTGGAGTGCTTCACTGTGATGAAAATTCCAGAACACTTTTCCTCGAGTGCTTCACTGCGAGACTAACCCTAAAACGTTTTTCTGGAGTGCTTCACTGTGATACTAACTCAAAAACACTTTTCCCAGAGTGCTTCACCATGATACCTACTCAAAAATACTTTTCCTGGAGTTCTTCACTGTGATACTAACCCTAAAACACTTTTCCTGGAGTGCTTCTCTGTGATACTAACCCCAAAACACTTTTCCTGGAGTGCTTCACTGTGATACTTACGCCAGAAAACTTTTCCTGGAGTGCTTCACTGTGATACTAATTCCCGAACACTTTTCCTGGAATGCTTCACTGTGATATTTACACTAAAACACTTTTCCTGGAATGTTTTACAGTGATACTAACTCCAAAACACTTTTCCTGGAGGGCTTCACTGTGATACTAGCTCCAAAACATTTTTCCTGGAGTGCATCACTGTGACACTAACCGTAAAACACTTTTCCTTGAGTTCTTCACTGTGATACTAGCTCCAAAACACTTTTCGAGGAGTGCTACGCTTTGATACGAACCGTAAAACACTTTTCCGAGAGTGCTTCACTGTGATACTAACTCCAAAACACTTTTCCTGGAGTGCTTCACTGCGATACTAGCTCCTAAACACTTTTCCTGGAGTGCATCACTGTGATACTAATTCCAGTACACTTTTCATGGAGTGCTTCACTATGATACTAACCCGAAAACACTTTGTCTGGAGTGTTTTACTGTGATACTGACTCCAGAACAATTTTCCTGGAGTGCTTCACTGTGATACGATCTCCAAAACACTTTTCCTGGAGTGCTTCACTGTGATACTAACTCCAGAATACTCTTCCTGGAGTATTTCACTGAGATACTAACTCCAGAACACTTTTCCTGGAGTGCTTCACTGTGATACTAACTCCAGAATACTTTTCCTGGAGTGCTTCACTGTGATACTAACACGAAAATACTTTTCTTCGAGGGTTTTCCTGTGATACTGACTCCAGAACAATTCTCCAGGAGTGCTTCACTGTGATACTAACACCAGAATACTTATCCTGGAGTGCTTCACTGTGATACTAACCATAAAACACATTTCCTTGAGTGCTTCACTGTGATACTAGCTCCAAAACACTTTTCCTGGAGTGCATCACTGTGATACTAATTCCAGAACACTTTTCCTGGAGTACTTCACTGTGATACTAACCATAAAACACATTTCCTGGAAAGCTTCACTGTGATACTAGCTCCAAAACACTTTTCCTGGAGTGCTTCACTGTGATACTAATTCCAGAACACTTTTCCTGGAGTGCTTCACTGTGGTACTAACTCAAAGCACTTTTACTGGATTGCTTCACTGTGATAATAACTCGAAAATGCATTTCCCAGAGTGCCTCACCGTGATACTAACTCTAAAACACTTTTCCTGGAGTGCTTCACTGTGAGAGTAAACGTGAAACGCTTTTCCTGGAGTGCTTCACTGTGAGAGTAACCGTGAAACGCTTTTCCTGGAGTGCTTCACTGTGATACTAACTCCAAAACACTCTTCCTGGATAGCTCCACTGTGATACTAACTCCAAAACACTCTTCCTGGAGTGCTTCATTGTGATACTAACTCCAAAACTCGCTTCCTGGAGTGCTTCACTCTGATACCAATCCTTAAATCTTTCCTGGAATGCTTCACTGTGATACTAACCCCAAAACACTTTTCCTTGAGTGCTTCTCTGTGATCCTAACACCCAAACACTTTTCCTGGAATGCATCACTGTGATACTAATTCCAGAACACTTTTCCTGGAGTGCTTCACTGTGATACTAGCCCTAAAACACAACTTCCTGGAGTGCTTCACTGTGATACTAACCCGAAACCACTTTTCCTTGAGTGCTTCACTGTGATACTAGCTCCAAAACACTTTTCCTGGAGTGCTTCACTGCGATACTAACTCCAAAACACTTTTCCTGGAGAGCTTTACTGCGATACTAGCTCCAAAACACTTTTCCTGGCGTGCATCACTGTGATACTTACCCTAAAACACTTTTCTTGGAGTGTTTTACTGTGATACTGACTCGTGAACAATTTTCCCACAGTGCTTCACTGTGATACTAACTCCAGAACACTTTTGCTGGAGTGCTTCACTGTGATACTATCTCCAAAACACTTTTCCTGGAGTGCTTCACTGTGATACTTACTCCAAAACACTTTTCCTGGCGTGATTCACTGTGATAATAATTCCTGAACATTTTCCTGGAGTGCGTCACTGTGATACTAACCTTAAGACACTTTTCCCAGAGTTCTTCACTGTGATACTAACTCCAAACCACTTTTCCTGAAGTGCTTCGCTGTGACACTAGCTCCAAAATGCTTTTCCCAGAGTGCTTCACCGTGATACTAACTCCAAAAAACTTTTCCTGGAGTGCTTCACAGTGAGAGTAACCCTAAAACGCTTTTCCTGGAGTGCTTCACTGTGAGAGTAACCCTAAAACGCTTTTCTTGGAGTGCTTCACTGTGATACTAACTCCAAAACATTCTTCCTGGAGTGCTTCCCTGTGATACTAACTCCAAACCACTCTTCCTGGAGTGCTTTACTGTGATACTAACACCAAAACACTCTTCCTGGAGTGCTTCACTGTGATACTATCTCCAAAACACTTTTCCTGGAGTGCTTCACTGCGATACTAGATCCAAAACACTTTTCCTGGCGTGCATCACTGTGATACTAATTCCAGAACACTATTCTTGGAGTGCATCACTGTGATACTAATTCCAGAACATTTTCCTGGAGTGTGTCACTGTGATACTAACCCTAAGACACTTTTCCTGGAGTGCTTCACTGTGATACTAACTCTGAAACAGTTTTCATGCAGTGCATCACTGCGATACTAATTTCAGAACACTTTTCCTGGAGTGCTTCACTGTGATACTGACCGTAAAACACTTTTTCTTGAGTGCTTCACTGTGATACAACCCTAGCTCCAAAACACTTTTCCTGGAGTGCTTCACTGTGATACTAATTCCAGAACACTTTTGCTGGATTGCTTCACTGTGATTATAATTCCAGAACACTTTTCCTCGAGTGCTTCACTGCGAGACTAACCCTAAAACGTTTTTCTGGAGTGCTTCACTGTGATACTAACTCAAAAACACTTTTCCCAGAGTGCTTCACCGTGATACCTACTCAAAAATACTTTTCCTGGAGTTCTTCACTGTGATACTAACCCTAAAAAGCTTTTCCTGGAGTGCTTCAATGAGAGAGTAACACTAAAACGCTTTTCTTGGAGTGCTTCACTGTGATACTAACTCCAAAACACTCTTCCTGGAGTGCTTTACTGTGATACTAACACTAAAACACTCTTCCTGGAGTGCTTCACTGTGATACTAACTCCAAAACATTTTTCCTGGAGTGCTTCACTGTGATACTAGCTCCAAAACACTTTTCCTGGAGTGCATCACTGCGATACTAATTCCAGAACACATTCCCTTGGAGTGCTTCACTGTGATACTAACCCTAAAACCCTTTTCCAGGACTGTTTTACTGTGATACTAACTCCAAAACACTTTTCCTGGAGTGCTTCACTGTGATACTAACTCCAGAACACTTTTCCTGGAGTGCTTCACTGTGATACTAACTCCAGAACACTTTTCCTGGAGTGCTTCACTGTGATACTAATTCCAGAACACTTTTCCTGGAATGCTTCACTGTGATACTAACCCTAAAACACTTTTCCTGGAGTGCTTCTCTGTGATACTAACCCCAAAACACTTTTCCTGGAGTGCTTCACTGTGATACTTACTCCAGAAAACTTTTCCTGGAGTGCTTCACTGTGATACTAAATCCAGATCACTTTTCCTGGAGTGCTTCACTGTGAGAGTAACCGTAAAACGCTTTTCCTGGTGTGCTTCACTGTGATAATATCTCGAAAACGCAGTTCCCAGAGTGCTTCACTGTGATACTAATTCCCGAACACTTTTCCTGGAATGTTTTACAGTGATACTAACTCCAAAACACTTTTCCTGGAGGGCTTCACTGTGATACTAACCCTAAAATACTTTTCCTGGAGTGCTTCACTGTGTTATTAACTCCAAAACACTTTTCCTGGAGTGCTTCTCTGTGATACTAGCTCCAAAACACTTTGCCTGGAGAGCATCACTGCAATACTAATTCCAGAACACTTTTGCTGGAGTGCTTCACTATGATACTAACCCTAAAACACTTTTCCTGGAGGGTTTTACTGTGATATTACCTCCAAAACATTTTTCCTGGAGTGCTTCACTGTGATACTAGGTCCAAAACACTTTTCCTGGAGTGCTTCACTGCGATACTCGCTCCAAAACACCTTTTCTGGAGTGCATCACTGTGATACTAATTCCAGAACACTTTTCATGGAGTGCTTCACTGTGATACTAACCCTAAAACACTTTTCCTGGATTATTTTACTGTGATACTGACTCCAGAACAATTTTCCTGGAGTGCTTCACTGTGATACTAACACTAAAATACTTTTCTTCGAGTGTTTTCCTGTGATACTGACTCCAGAACAATTTTCCAGGAGTGCTTCACTGTGATACTAACACCAGAATACTTATCCTGGAGTGCTTCACTGTGATACTCACCATAAAACACATTTCCTGGAGTGCTTCACTGTGATACTAGCTCCAAAACACTTTTCCTGGAGTGCATCACTGTGATACTAATTCCAGAACACTTTTCCTGGAGTACTTCACTGTGATACTAACCATAAAACACATTTCCTGGAAAGCTTCACTGTGATACTAGCTCCAAAACACTTTTCCTGGAGTGCTTCACTGTGATACTAACTCCAAAACACTCTTCCTGCAGTGCTTCATTGTGATACTAACTCCAAAACCCGCTTCCTGGAGTGCTTCACTGTGATACCAATCCTTAAATCTTTCCTGGAATGCTTCACTGTGATACTAACCCTAAAACACTTTTCCTTGAGTGCTTCTCTGTGATCCTAACTCCAAAACACTTTTCCCGGAGTGCATCACTGTGATACTAATTCCAGAACACTTTTCCTGGGGTGCTTCACTGTGATATTAGCCCTAAAACACAACTTCCTGGAGTGCTTCACTGTGATACAAACCCGAAACCACTTTTCCTTGAGTGCTTCACTGTGATACTAGCTCCAAAACACTTTTCCTGGAGTGCTTCACTGCGATACTAACCCTAAAACACTTTTCCTGGAGTGCTTCACTGCGATACTAGCTCCAAAACACTTTTCCTGGCGTGCATCACTGTGATACTAATTCCAGAACACTTTTCATGGAGTGCTTCACTGTGATACTTACCCTAAAACACTTTTCCTGGAGTGTTTTACTGTGATACTGACTCGTGAACAATTTTCCCAGAGTGCTTCACCGTGATACTAACTCCAGAACACTTTTGCTGGAGTGCTTCACTGTGAAACTATCTCCAAAACACTTTTCCTGGAGTGCTTCACTGCGATACTTACTCCAAAACACTTTTCCTGGCGTGATTCACTGTGATAATAATTCCTGAACATTTTCCTGGAGTGCATCACTGTGATACTAACCCTAAGACACTTTTCCCAGAGTGCTTCACTGTGACACTAGCTCCAAAATGCTTTTCCCAGAGTGCTTCACCTTGATACTAACCCTAAAACACTTTTCCTGGAGTGCTTCTCTGTGATACTAACTCCAGAACACTTTTCCTGGAGTGCATCACTGTGATACTAATTCCAGAACACTTTTCCTGGAGTACTTCACTGTGATACTAACCATAAAACACATTTCCTGGAAAGCTTCACTGTGATACGAGCTCCAAAACACTTTTCCTGGAGTGCATCACTGTGATACTAAATCCAGATCACTTTTCCTGGAGTGCTTCACTGTGAGAGTAACGGTAAAACGCTTTTCCTGGAGTGCTTCACTGTGATAATAACTCGAAAACGCAGTTCCCAGAGTGCTTCACTGTGATACTAACACCAAAATGCTTTTCCCAGAGTGCTTCACCGTGATACTAACTCTAAAACATTTTTCCTCGAGTGCTTCACTGTGAGAGTAACCGTAAAACGCTTTTCCTGGAGTGCTTTACTGTGATACTAACACTAAAACACTCTTCCTGGAGTGCTTCACTGTGATAATAACTCCAAAACATTTTTCCTGGAGTGCATCACTGTGATACTAATTCCAGAACTCTTTTCCTTGGAGTGCTTCACTCTAAACTAACCCTAAAACAAATTTCCTGGAGTGTTTTACTGTGATACTAACTCCAGAACACTTTTCCGGGAGTGCTTCACTGTGATACGAATCCTAAAACACTTTTCCTGGAGTGTTTTACTGTGATACTAATTCCAGAACACTTTTCCTGGAGTGCATCACTGCGATACTAATTCCAGAACACTTTTCCTGGAGTGCTTCACTGTGATACTAACCATAAAATACTTTTCCTGGAGTGCTTCACTGTGATACTAACCCTAAAACCCTTTTCCAGGACTGTTTTACTGTGATACTAACTCCAGAACACTTTTCCTGGAGTGCTTCACTGTGATACTAACTCCAGAACACTTTTCCTGGAGTGCTTCACTGTGATACTAACTCCAGAACACTTTTCCTGGAGTGCTTCACTGTGAAACTAACCCTAAAACACTTTTCCTGGAGTGCTTCACTGTGATACTTACTCCAGAACACTTTCCCTGGAGTGCTTCACTGTGATACTAATTCCAGAACACTTTTCCTGGAATGCTTCACTGTGATACTAACACCAAAACACTTTTCCTGGAGTGCTTCACTGTGATACTAACCATAAAACACATTTCCTGGAAAGCTTCACTGTGATACTAGCTCCAAAACTCTTTTCCTGGAGTGCATCACTGTGATACTAAATCCAGATCACTTTTCCTGGAGTGCTTCACTGTGAGAGTAACCGTAAAACGCTTTTCCTGGAGTGCTTCACTGTGATAATAACTCGAAAACGCAGTTCCCAGAGTGTTTCACTGTGATACGAACACCAAAATGCTTTTCCCAGAGTGCTTCACCGTGATACTAACTCTAAAACACTTTTCCTCGAGTGCTTCACTGTGAGAGTAACCGTAAAACGCTTTTCCTGGAGTGCTTTACTGTGATACTAACACTAAAACACTCTTCCTGGAGTGCTTCACTGTGATACTAACTCCAAAACATTTTTCCTGGAGTGCTTCACTGTCATACTAGCTCCAAAACAATTTTCCTGGAGTGCATCACTGTGATACTAATTCCAGAACTCTTTTCCTTGGAGTGCTTCACTCTAAACTAATCCTAAAACAAATTTCCTGGAGTGTTTTACTGTGATACTAACTCCAGAACACTTTTCCGGGTGTGCTTCACTGTGATACGAATCCTAAAACACTTTTCCTGGAGTGTTTTACTGTGATACTAATTCCAGAACACTTTTCCTGGAGTGCATCACTGCGATACTAATTCCAGAACACTTTTCCTGGAGTGCTTCACTGTGATATTAACCATAAAATACTTTTCCTGGAGTGCTTCACTGTGATACTAACCCTAAAACCCTTTTCCAGGACTGTTTTACTGTGATACTAACTCCAGAACACTTTTCCTGGAGTGCTTCACTGTGATACTAACTCCAGAACACTTTTCCTGGAGTGCTTCACTGTGATACTAACTCCAGAACACTTTTCCTGGAGTGCTTCACTGTGAAACTAACCCTAAGACACTTTTCCTGGAGTGCTTCACTGTGATACTTACTCCAGAACACTTTTCCTGGAGTGCTTCACTGTGATACTAATTCCAGAACACTTTTCCTGGAATGTTTCACTGTGATACTAACCCTAAAACACTTTTCCTGGAGTGCTTCTCTGTGATACTAATACCAAAACACTTTTCCTGGAGTGCTTCACTGTGATACTAACCATAAAACACATTTCCTGGAAAGCTTCACTGTGATACTAGCTCCAAAACACTTTTCCTGGAGTGCATCACTGTGATACTAAATCCAGATCACTTTTCCTGGAGTGCTTCACTGTGAGAGTAGCCGTAAAACGCTTTTCCTGGAGTGCTTCACTGTGATACTAACACTAAAACACTCTTCCTGGAGTGCTTCACTGTGATACTAACTCCAAAACATTTTTCCTGGAGTGCTTCACTGTGATACTAAATCCAGAACTCTTTTCCTTGGAGTGCTTCACTCTAAACTAACCCTAAAACAAATTTCCTGGAGTGTTTTACTGTGATACTAACTCCAGAACACTTTTCCGGGAGTGCTTCACTGTGATACGAACCCAAAAACACTTTTCCTGGAGTGTTTTACTGTGATACTAATTCCAGAACACTTTTCCTGGAGTGCATCACTGCGATATTAATTCCAGAACACTTTTCCTGGAGTGCTTCACTGTGATACTAACCATAAAATACTTTTCCTGGAGTGCTTCACTGTGATACTAACCCTAAAAACCTTTTCCAGGACTGTTTTACTGTGATACTAACTCCAGAACACTTTTCCTGGAGTGCTTCACTGTGATACTAACTCCAGAACACTTTTCCTGGAGTGCTTCACTGTGATACTAACTCCAGAACACTTTTCCTGGAGTGCTTCACTGTGATACTAACTCCAAAACATTTTTCCTGGAGTGCTTCACTGTGATACTAGCTCCAAAACACTTTTCCTCGAGTGCTTCACTGTGAGAGTAACCGTAAAACGCTTTTCCTGGAGTGCTTTACTGTGATACTAACACTAAAACACTCTTCCTGGAGTGCTTCACTGTGATACTTACTCCAGAACACTTTTCCTGGAGTGCTTCACTGTGATACTAATTCCAGAACACTTTTCCTGGAATGCTTCACTGTGATACTAACCCTAAAACACTTTTCCTGGAGTGCTTCTCTGTGATACTAACACCAAAACACTTTTCCTGGAGTGCTTCACTGTGATACTTACTCCAGAAAACTTTTCCTGGAGTGCTTCACTGTGATACTAACCATAAAACACATTTCCTGGAAAGCTTCACTGTGATACTAGCTCCAAAACACTTTTCCTGGAGTGCATCACTGTGATACTAAATCCAGATCACTTTTCCTGGAGTGCTTCACTGTGAGAGTAACCGTAAAACGCTTTTCCTGGAGTGCTTCACTGTGATAATAACTCGAAAACGCAGTTCCCAGAGTATTTCACTGTGATACTAACACCAAAATGCTTTTCCCAGAGTGCTTCACCATGATACTAACTCTAAAACACTTTTCCTCGAGTGCTTCACTGTGATAGTAACCGTTAAACGCTTTTCCTGGAGTGCTTTACTGTGATACTGACACTAAAACACTCTTCCTGGAGTGCTTCACTGTGATACTAACTCCAAAACATTTTTCCTGGAGTGCATCACTGTGATACTAATTCCAGAACTCTTTTCCTTGGAGTGCTTCACTCTAAACTAACCCTAAAACAAATTTCCTGGAGTGTTTTACTGCGATACTAACTCCAGAACACTTTTCCTGGAGTGCTTCGCTGTGATACTAACTCCAAAAAACTTTTCCGGGAGTGCTTCACTGTGATACGAACCCTAAAACACTTTTCCTGGAGTGTTTTGCTGTGATACTAACTCCAAAACACTTTTCCTGGAGTTCATCACTGCGATACTAATTCCAGAACACTTTTCCTGGAGTGCTTCACTGTGATACTAACCATAAAATACTTTTCCTGGAGTGCTTCACTGTGATACTAACTCCAAAACACTTTTCCTGGAGTGCTTCACTGTGATACTAGCTCCAAAACACTTTTCCTGGAGTGCATCACTGCGATACGAATTCCAGAACACTTTCGCTTGGAGTGCTTCACTGTGATACTAACCCTAAAACCCTTTTCCAGGACAGTTTTACTGTGATACTAACTCCAGAACACTTTTCCTGGAGTGCTTCACTCTGAAACTAACTCCAGAACACTTTTCCTGGAGTGCTTCACTGTGAAACTAACCCTAAAACACTTTTCCTGGAGTGCTTCACTGTGATACTTACTCCAGAACACTTTTCCTGGAGTGCTTCACTGTGATACATACTCCAGAACACTTTTCCTGGAATGCTTCACTGTGATACTAACCCTAAAACACTTTTCCTGGAGTGCATCTCTGTGATACTAACCCCAAAACACTTTTCCTGGAGTGCTTCACTGTGATACTTACGCCAGAAAACCTTTCCTGGAGTGCTTCACTGTGATACTAATTCCCGAACACTTTTCCTGGAATGCTTCACTGTGATATTAACACTAAAACACTTTTCCTGGAATGTTTTACAGTGATTCTAACTCCAAAACACTTTTCCTGGAGGGCTTCACTGTGATACTAGCTCCAAAACATTTTTCCTGGAGTGCATCACTGTGACACTAACCGTAAAACACTTTTCCTTGAGTTCTTCACTGTGATACTAGCTCCAAAACACTTTTCCTGGAGTGCATCACTGTGATACTAATTCCAGAACACTTTTCCTGGAGTGCTTCACTGTGATACTAACCCTAAAATACTTTTCAAGGAGTGCTTCACTGTGATACTAACTCCAAAACACTTTTCCTGGAGTGCATCACTGTGATACTAATTCCGGAACATTTTCGTTGGAATGCTTCACTGTGATACTAACTCGAAAACGCTGTTCCCAGAGTGCTTCACTGTGATACTAACTCCAAAACATTCTTCCTGGACTGCTTCACTGTGATACTAACTCCAAAACACTTTTCCTGGAGTGCTTTACTGTGATACTAACACTAAAACACTCTTCCTGGAGTGCATCACTGTGATACTAATTCCAAAACGCTTTTCCTGGAGTGCTTCACTGTGATACTAACTCCAAAACATTCTTCCTGGAGTGCTTCCCTGTGATACTAACACTAAAACATTCTTCCTGGAGTGCTTTACTGTGATACTAACACTAAAACACTCTTCCTGGAGTGCTTCACTGTGATACTAGCTCCAAAACACTTTTCCTGGAGTGCGTCACTGCGATACTAATTCCAGAACACTTTTCCTGGAATGCTTCACTGTGATACTAACCCTAAAACACTTTTCCTGGAGTGCTTCTCTGTGATACTAACACCAAAACACTTTTCCTGGAGTGCTTCACTGTGATACTTACTCCAGAAAACTTTTCCTGGAGTGCTTCACTGTGATACTAACCATAAAACACATTTCCTGGAAAGCTTCACTGTGATACTAGCTCCAAAACACTTTTCCTGGAGTGCATCACTGTGATACTAAATCCAGATCACTTTTCCTGGAGTGCTTCACTGTGAGAGTAACCGTAAAACGCTTTTCCTGGAGTGCTTCACTGTGATAATAACTCGAAAACGCAGTTCCCAGAGTGTTTCACTGTGATACTAACACCAAAATGCTTTTCCCAGAGTGCTTCACCATGATACTAACTCCAAAACACTTTTCCTCGAGTGCTTCACTGTGATAGTAACCGTAAAACGCTTTTCCTGGAGTGCTTTACTGTGATACTGACACTAAAACACTCTTCCTGGAGTGCTTCACTGTGATACTAACTCCAAAACATTTTTCCTGGAGTGCATCACTGTGATACTAATTCCAGAACTCTTTTCCTTGGAGTGCTTCACTCTAAACTAACCCTAAAACAAATTTCCTGGAGTGTTTTACTGCGATACTAACTCCAGAACACTTTTCCTGGAGTGCTTCGCTGTGATACTAACTCCAAAAAACTTTTCCGGGAGTGCTTCACTGTGATACGAACCCTAAAACACTTTTCCTGGAGTGTTTTACTGTGATACTAACTCCAGAACACTTTTCCTGGAGTTCATCACTGCGATACTAATTCCAGAACACTTTTCCTGGAGTGCTTCACTGTGATACTAACCATAAAATACTTTTCCTGGAGTGCTTCACTGTGATACTAACTCCAAAACACTTTTCCTGGAGTGCTTCACTGTGATACTAGCTCCAAAACACTTTTCCTGGAGTGCATCACTGCGATACGAATTCCAGAACACTTTCGCTTGGAGTGCTTCACTGTGATACTAACCCTAAAACCCTTTTCCAGGACAGTTTTACTGTGATACTAACTCCAGAACACTTTTCCTGGAGTGCTTCACTCTGAAACTAACTCCAGAACACTTTTCCTGGAGTGCTTCACTGTGAAACTAACCCTAAAACACTTTTCCTGGAGTGCTTCACTGTGATACTTACTCCAGAACACTTTTCCTGGAGTGCTTCACTGTGATACTAATTCCAGAACACATTTCCTGGAATGCTTCACTGTGATACTAACCCTAAAACACTTTTCCTGGAGTGCTTCTCTGTGATACTAACCCCAAAACACTTTTCCTGGAGTGCTTCACTGTGATACTTACGCCAGAAAACTTTTCCTGGAGTGCTTCACTGTGATACTAATTCCCGAACACATTTCCTGGAATGCTTCACTGTGATATTAACACTAAAACACTTTTCCTGGAATGTTTTACAGTGATTCTAACTCCAAAACACTTTTCCTGGAGGGCTTCACTGTGATACTAGCTCCAAAACATTTTTCCTGGAGTGCATCACTGTGACACTAACCGTAAAACACTTTTCCTTGAGTTCTTCACTGTGATACTAGCTCCAAAACACTTTTCCTGGAGTGCATCACTGTGATACTAATTCCAGAACACTTTTCCTGGAGTGCTTCACTGTGATACTAACCCTAAAATACTTTTCAAGGAGTGCTTCACTGTGATACTAACTCCAAAACACTTTTCCTGGAGTGCATCACTGTGATACTAATTCCGGAACATTTTCGTTGGAATGCTTCACTGTGATACTAACTCGAAAACGCTGTTCCCAGAGTGCTTCACTGTGATACTAACTCCAAAACATTCTTCCTGGACTGCTTCACTGTGATACTAACTCCAAAACACTTTTCCTGGAGTGCTTTACTGTGATACTAACACTAAAACACTCTTCCTGGAGTGCATCACTGTGATACTAATTCCAAAACGCTTTTCCTGGAGTGCTTCACTGTGATACTAACTCCAAAACATTCTTCCTGGAGTGCTTCCCTGTGATACTAACACTAAAACATTCTTCCTGGAGTGCTTTACTGTGATACTAACACTAAAACACTCTTCCTGGAGTGCTTCACTGTGATACTAGCTCCAAAACACTTTTCCTGGAGTGCGTCACTGCGATACTAATTCCAGAACACTTTTCCTTGGAGTGCTTCACTGTGATACTAACTCGAAAACGCTGTTCCCAGAGTGCTTCACTGTCATACTAGCTCCAAAACACTTTTCCTGGAAAGCATCACTGTGAAACTAACTCCAGAACACGTTTCCTTGGAGTGCATCACTGTGATACTAATTCCAAAACACTTTTCCTGGAGTGCTTCACTGTGATACTAACTCCAAAACATTCTTCCTGGAGTGCTTCCCTGTGATACTAACACTAAAACATTCTTCCTGGAGTGCTTCACTGTGATACTAACTCCAAAACATTCTTCCTGGAGTGCTTCCCTGTGATACTAACTCCAAATCACTTTTCCTGGAGTGCTTTACTGTGATACTAACCCTAAAACACTTTTCCTGGAATGTTTTACTGTGATACTAACTCCAGAATACTTTTCTAGGAGTGCTTCACTGTGATACTAACTCCAAACCACTTTTCCTGGAGTGCTTCACTGTGATACTAACTCCAAAACACTTTTCCTGGAGTGCATCACTGTGATACTAACCCTAAAACATTTTCCTGGAGTGCGTCACTGTGATACTAACTCGAAAACACTTTTCTTTGGGTGTTTTACTGTGATACTAACTCCAGAACACTTTTCCTGGAGTGCTTTCCTGTATTACTAACCGGAAAACACATTTCCTGGAGTGCTCACTGTGATACTAACCGTAAAGCACACTTCCTTGAGTGCATCACTGTGATACTAATTCCAGAACACTTTTCCTCGAGTGCTTCCCTGTGATACTAACTCCGGAACACTTTTCCTGGAGTGCTTTACTGTGATACTAACACTAAAACACTCTTCCTGGAGTGCTTCACTGTGATACTAACCCTAAAACGCTTTTCCTGGAGTGCTTCACTGTGATACTAACTCCAAACCACTTTTCCTGGAGTGCTTCACTGGGATACCAGCTCCAAAACACTTTTCCTGGAGTGCATCACAGTGATACTAATTCCAGAACACTTTTCCTTGGAGTGCATCACTGTGATACTAATTCCAAAACACTCTTCCTGGAGTGCTTTACTGTGATACTAGCTCCAAAACACTTTTCCTGGAGTGCTTCCCTGTGATACTAACCGTAAAGCACACTTCCTTGAGTGCTTCACTGTGATACTAGCTCCAAAAGACTTTTTCTGGAGTGCATCACTGTGATACTAATTCCAGAACACTTTTCCTCGAGTGCTTCACGGTGAGACTAACCCTAAAATGCTTTTCCTGGAGTGCATCACTGTGATACTAATTCCAGAACACGTTTCCTTGGAGTGCTTCACTGGGATACTAGCTCCAAAACACTTTTCCTGGAGTGCATCACTGTGATACTAATTCCAGAACACTTTTCCTTGGAGTGCATCACTGTGATACTAATTCCAAAACACTTTTCCTGGAGTGCTTCACTGTGATAGTAGCTCCAAAACACTTTTCCTGGAGTGCATCACTGCGATACAAATTCTAAAACACTTTTCCTAGGAGTGCTTCACTGTGATACAAACCCTAAAACACTTTTCCTGGAGTGTTTTACTGTGATACTAACTTCAGAACACTTTTCCTCGAGTGCTTCACTGTGATACTAACTCCAGAACACTTTTCCTGGAGTGCTTCACTGTGATACTAACGCCAAAACACTTTTCCTGGAGGCCTTCACTGTGATACTAACTCCAAAACACTTTTCCTGGAGTGCATCACTGTGATACTAATTCCGGAGCACTTTTCCTTGGAGTGCTTCACCGTGATACTAATTCCAAAACACTTTTCCTGGAGTGCTTCACTGTGATACTAACACTAAAACACTCTTACTGGAGTGCTTCACTATGATACTAGCTCCAAAACACTTTTCCTGCAGTGCGTCACTGCGATACTAATTCCAGAACAATTTTCCTTGGAGTGCTTCACTGTGATACTAACTCGAAAACGCTGTTCCCAGAGTGCTTCACTGTCATACTAACTCCAAAACATTCTTCCTGGAGTGCTTCCCTGTGATACTAATTCCAAATCACTTTTCCTGGAGTGCTTTACTGTGATACTAACACTAAAACAATCTTCCTGAAGTGCTTCACTGTGATACTAGCTCCAAAACACTCTTCCTGGAGTGCTTCACTGTGATACTATCTCCAAAACACTTTTCCTGGAGTGCTTCACAGTGATACTAACTCCAAAATAATTTTCCTGGAGTATTTCACTGTGATACTAACCCTAAAACATTTTCCTGGAGTGCTTCACTGTGATACTAACTCGAAAACACTTTTCTTAGGGTGTTTTACTGTGATACTAACTCCAGAACACTTTTCCTGGAGTGCTTTCCTGTGATACTAACGTTAAAACACATTTCCTGGAGTGCTTCACTGTGATACTAATTCCAGAACACTTTTCCTCGAGTGCGTCACGGTGCGACTAACCCTAAAACGCTTTTCCTGGAGTGCTTCACTGTGATACTAACTCCAAACCACTTTTCCTGGAGTGGTTCACTGGGATACTAGCTCCAAAACACTTTTCCTGGAGTGCATCACTGTGATACTAATTCCAGAACACTTTTCCTTGGAGTGCATCACTGTGATACTAATTCCAAAACACTTTTCTTGGAGTGCTTCACTGTGATACTAATTACCAAACATTCTTCCTGGAGTGCTTCCCTGTGATACTAACACTCAAACACTCTTCCTGGAGTGCTTCACTGTGATACTAACTCCAAACCACTTTTCCTGGAGTGGTTCACTGGGATACTAGATCCAAAACACTTTTCCTGGAGTGCATCACTGCGATACAAATTCTAAAACACTTTTCCTTGGAGTGCTTCACTGTGATACAAACCCTAAAACACTTTTCCTGGAGTGTTTTACTGTGATACTAACTTCAGAACACTTTTCCTGGAGTGCTTCACTGTGATACTAACTCCGGAACACTTTTCCTGGAGTGCTTTACTGTGATACTAACACTAAAACACTCTTCCTGGAGTGCTTCACTGTGATACTACCACCAAAACACGCTTCCTGGAGTGCTTCACTGTGATACTCGCTCCAAAACACTTTTCCTGGAGTGCTTCACTGTGATAATAACTCCAGAATACTTTTCCTGGAGTATTTCACTGTGATACCAGCACTAAAACATTTTCCTGGAGTGCTTCATCGTGATACTAACTCGAAAACACTTTTCTTAGGGTGTTTTACTGTGATACTAACTCCAGAACACTTTTCCTGGAGTGCTTTCCTGTGATACTAACCGTAAAACACATTTCCTGGAGTGCTTCACTGTGATACTAACTCCAAAACACTTTACCAGGAGTGCTTCACTGTGATACTAACCGTAAAGCACACTTCCTTGAGTGCTTCACTGTGATACTAGCTCCAAAAGACTTTTTCTGGAGTGCCTCACTGTGATACTAATTCCAGAACACTTTTCCTCGAGTGCTTCACGGTGAGACTAACCCTAAAACGCTTTTCCTGGAGTGCTTCACTGTGATACTACCCCTAAAACGCTTTTCCAGGTGTGCATCACTGTGATACTAACTCCAAACCACTTTTCCTGGAGTGCTTCACTGGGATCCTAGCTCCAAAACACTTTTCCTGGAGTGCTTCACTGTGATACTAATTCCAGAACACTTTTCCTTGGAGTGCATCACTGTGATACTAATCCAAAACACTTTTCCTGGAGTGCTTCACTGTGATACTAACTCCAAAACATTCTTCCTGGAGTGCTTCCCTGTGATAGTAACACTAAAACACTCTTCCTGGAGTGCTTCACTGTGATACTAGATCCAAAACACTTTTCCTGGAGTGCATCACTGCGATACAAATTCTAAAACACTTTTCCTTGGAGTGCTTCACTGTGATACAAACGCTAAAACACTTTTCCTGGAGTGTGTGACTGTGATACTAACTTCAGAACACTTTTCCTGGAGTGCTTCACTGTGATACTAACTCCAGAACACTTTTCCTGGAGTGCTTCACTGTGATACTAACCCTAAAACACTTTGCCTGGAATGTTTTACTGTGATACTAACTCCAGAATACTTTTCCAGGAGTGCTTCACTGTGATACTAACTCCAAACCACTTTTCCTGGAGGCCTACACTGTGATACCAACTCCAAAACACTTTTCCTGGAGTGCATCACTGTGATACTAATTCCGGAGCACTTTTCCTTGGAGTGCATCACTGTGATACTAACTCGAAAACGCTGTTCCCAGAGTGCTTCACTGTGATACTAACTCCAAAACATTCTTCCTGGAGTGCTTCCCTGTGATACTAACTCCAAATCACTTTTCCTGGAGTGCTTTACTGTGATACTAACACTAAAACAATCTTCCTGAAGTGCTTCACTGTGATACTAGCTCCAAAACACTTTTCCTGGAGTGCTTCACTGTGATACTAGCTCCAAAACACTCTTCCTGGAGTGCTTCACTGTGATACTAGCTCCAAAACACTTTTCCTGGAGTATTTCACTGTGATACTAACCCTAAAACATTTTCCTGGAGTGCTTCACTGTGATACTAACTCGAAAACACTTTTCTTAGGGTGTTTTACTGTGATACTAACTCCAGAACACTTTTCCTGGAGTGCTTTCCTGTATTACAAACCGGAAAACACATTTCCTGGAGTGCTTCACTGTGATACGAACCGTAAAGCACACTTCCTTGAGTGCTTCACTGTGATACTAGCTCCAAAAGACTTTTTCTGGAGTGCATCACTGTGATACTAATTCCAGAACACTTTTCCTCGAGTGCTTCACGGTGAGACTAACCATAAAATGCTTTTCCTGGTGTGCTTCACTGCGATACTAACCCTAAAACGCTTTTCCTGGAGTGCTTCACTGTGATACTAACTCCAAACCACTTTTCCTGGAGTGCATCACTGTGATACTAATACCAGAACACTTTTCCTTGGAGTGCATCACTGTGATACTAATTCCAAAACACTTTTCCTGGAGTGCTTCACTGTGATACTAACTCCCAAACATTCTTCCTGGAGTGCTTCCCTGTGATACTAGATCCAAAACACTTTTCCTGGAGTGCATCACTGCGATACAAATTCTAAAACACTTTTCCTTGGAGTGCTTCACTGTGATACAAACCCTAAAACACTTTTCCTGGAGTGTTTTACTGTGATATTAACTTCAGAACACTTTTCCTGGAGTGCTTCACTGTGATACTAACTCCAGAACACTTTTCCTGGAGTGCTTCACTGTGATACTAACCCTAAAACACTTTTCCTGGAATGTTTTACTGTGATACTAAATCCAGAATACTTTTCCAGGAGTGTTTCACTGTGATACTAACTCCAAACCACTTTTCCTGGAGTCCTTCACTGTGATACTAACTCCAAAACACTTTTCCTGGAGTGCATCACTGTGATACTAATTCCGGAACACTTTTCCTTGGAGTGCTTCACTGTGATACTAACTCGAAAACGCTGTTCCCAGAGTGCCTCACTGTGTTACTAACTCCAAAACATTCTTCCTGCAGTGCTTCCCTGTGATACTAACTCCAAAACAATTTTCCTGGAGTGCTTTACTGTGATACTAACACTAAAACACTCTTCCTGGAGTGCTTCACTGTGATACTAGCTCCAAAACACTTTTCCTCGAGTGCTTCACTGTGATACTACCACCAAAACACGCTTCCTGGAGTGCTTCACTGTGATACTAGCTCCAAAACACTTTTCCTGGAGTGCTTCACTGTGATAATACCTCCAGAATACTTTTCCTGGAGTATTTCACTGTGATACCAGCCCTAAAACATTTTCCTGGAGTGCTTCATTATGATACTAACTCGAAAACACTTTTCTTAGGGTGTTTTACTGTGATACCAGCTCCAAAACACTTTTCCTGGAGTGCATCACTGCGATACAAATTCCAAAACACTTTTCCTTGGAGTGCTTCACTGTGATACAAACCCTAAAACACTTTTCCTGGAGTGTTTTACTGTGATACTAACTTCAGAACACTTTTCCTGGAGTGCTTCACTGTGATACCACCTCCAGAACACTTTTCCTGGTGTGCTTCACTGTGATACTAACCCTAAAACACTATTCCTGGAATGTTTTACTGTGATACTAACTCCAGAATACTTTTCCAGGAGTGCTTCACTGTGATACTAGCTCCAAAACACTTTTCCTGGAGTGCATCACTGTGACATTAATTCCAGAACACTTTTCCTAGGAGTGCTTCCCTGTGATACTAACTCGAAAACGCTGATCCCAGAGCACTTCACTGTGATACTAACTCCAAAACATTCTTCCTGGAGTGCTTCACTGTGATACTAACACTAAAACACTCTTCCTGGAGTGCTTCACTGTGGTACTAGCTCCAAAACACTTGTCCTGGTGTGCATCACTGCGATACTAATTCCAGAACACATTTCCTGGAGTGCTTTCCTGAGATCCTAACCGTAAAACACATTTCCTGGAGTGCTTCATTGTGATACTACCTCCAGAACACTTTTCCTGGAGTGCTTCACTGTGATACTAATTCCAGAAAACTTTTCCTGGAGTGCTTCACTGTGATACTAACTCCAAAGCACTCTTCCTGGAGTGGTTTACTGTGATACTAACACGAAAACACTCTTCCTGGAGTGCTTCACTGTGATACTAACTCCAAAACATTTTTCCTGGAGTGCTTCACTGTGATATTAGCTCCAAAACACTTTTCCTGGAGTGCACCTCTGTGATACTAATTCCAGAACACGTTTCCTTGGAGTGCTTCACTGTGATACTAATTCCAAAACACTTTTCCTGGAGTGCTTCACTGTGATACTAACTCCAAAACATTCTTCCTGGAGTGCTTCCCTGTGATACTAACACTAAAACACTCTTCCTGGAGTGCTTCACTGTGATACTAGCTCCAAAACACTTTTTCTGGAGTGCATCACTGCGATACAAATTCCAAAACACTTTTCCTTGGAGTGCTTCACTGTGATACAAACCCTAAAACACTTTTCCTGGAGTGTTTTACTGTGATACTAACTTCAGAACACTTTTCCTCGAGTGCTTCACTGTGATACTAACTCCAGAACACTTTTCCTGGAGTGCTTCACTGTGATACTAACCCTAAAACACTTTTCCTGGAATGTTTTACTGTGATACTAACTCCAGAATACTTTTCTAGGAGTGCTTCACTGTGATACTAACTCCAAACCACTTTTCCTGGAGTGCTTCACTGTGATACTAACTCCAAAACACTTTTCCTGGAGTGCATCACTGTGATACTAATTCCGGAACACTTTTCGTTGGAGTGCTTCACTGTGATACTAACTCGAAAACGCTGTTCCCAGAGTGCTTCACTGTGATACTAACTCCAAAACACTTTTCCTGGAGTGCATCACTGTGATACTAATTCCGGAACACTTTTCGTTGGAGTGCTTCACTGTGATACTAACTCGAAAACGCTGTTCCCAGAGTGCTTCACTGTGATACTAACTCCAAAACATTCGTCCTGGAGTGCTTCCCTGTGATACTAACTCCGGAACACTTTTCCTGGAGTGCTTTACTGTGATACTAACACTAAAACACTCTTCCTGGAGTGCTTCACTGTGATACTACCTCCAAAACACTCTTCCTGGAGTGCTTCCCTGTGATACGAACACTAAAACACTCTTCATGGAGTGCTTCACTGTGATACTAGCTCCAAAACACTTTTCCTGGAGTGCATCACTGCGATACAAATTCCAAAACACTTTTCCTTGGAGTGCTTCACTGTGATACAAACCCTAAAACACTTTTCCTGGAGTGTTTTACTGTGATACTAACTTCAGAACACCTTTCCTGGAGTGCTTCACTGTGATACTAACTCCTGAATACCTTTCCTGGAGTGCTTCACTGTGATACTAACCCTAAAACACTTTTCCTGGAATGTTTTACTGTGATACTAACTCCAGAATACTTTTCCAGGAGTGCTTAACTGTGATACGAGCTCCAAAACACTTTTCCTGGAGTGCATCACTGTGACACTAATTCCAGAACACTTTTCCTGGAGTGCTTCACTGTAATACTAACTCCAAAACACTCATCCTGGAGCGTTTTACTGTGATACTAACACTAAAACACTCTTCCTGGAGTGCTTCACTGTGATACTAACTCCAAAACATTTTTCCTGGAGTGCTTCACTGTGATATTAGCTCCAAAACACTTTTCCTGGAGTGCATCACTGTGATACTAATTCCAGAAAACGTTCCTTGGAGTGCTTCACTGTGATACGCGCTTCAAAACACTTTACCTGGAGTGCATCACTGCGATACTAACCCTAAAGCACTTTTCCTTGAGTGCTTCACTGTGATACTAGCTCCAAAAGACTTTTCCTGGAGTGCATCACTGTGATACTAATTCCAGAACAATTTTCCTGGAGTGCTTCACTGTGATACTAACCCTAAAACACTTTTCCTGGAGTGATTCACTGTGATACTAACTCCAAAACACTTTTCCTGGAGTGCTTCACTGTGATACTAGCTCCAAAACACTTTTCCTGGAGTGCATCACTGTGATACTAATTCCAGAACCCTTTCCCTTGGAGTGCTTCACTGTGATACGAACCCTAAAACACTTTTTCTGGAGTGTTTTACTGTGATACTAACTCCAGAACACTTTTCCTGGAGTGCTTCACTGTGATACTAACTCCAGAACACTTTTCCTGGAGTGCATCACAGTAATACTAACCCTAAAACACTTTTCCTGGAGTGCTTCTCTGTGATACTAACCCCTAAACACTTTTTCTGGAGTGCTTCACTGTGATACTAACCCTAAAACACTTTTCCTGGAATGTTTTAATGTGATACTAACTCCAGAATACTTTTCCAGGAGTGCTTCACTGTGATACTAGCTCCAAAACACTTTTCCTGGAGTGCATCACTGTGACATTAATTCCAGAACACTTTTCCTAGGAGTGCTTCCCTGTGATACTAACTCGAAAACGCTGATCCCAGAGCACTTCACTGTGATACTAACTCCAAAACATTCTTCCTGGAGTGCTTCACTGTGATACTAACACTAAAACACTCTTCCTGGAGTGCTTCACTGTGGTACTAGCTCCAAAACACTTGTCCTGGTGTGCATCACTGCGATACTAATTCCAGAACACATTTCCTGGAGTGCTTTCCTGAGATCCTAACCGGAAAACACATTTCCTGGAGTGCTTCATTGTGATACTACCTCCAGAACACTTTTCCAGGAATGTTTTACTGTGATACTAACTCCAGAATACTTTTCCAGGAGTGCTTAACTGTGATACGAGCTCCAAAACACTTTTCCTGGAGTGCATCACTGTGACACTAATTCCAGAACACTTTTCCTGGAGTGCTTCACTGTAATACTAACTCCAAAACACTCATCCTGGAGCGTTTTACTGTGATACTAACACTAAAACACTCTTCCTGGAGTGCTTCACTGTGATACTAACTCCAAAACATTTTTCCTGGAGTGCTTCACTGTGATATTAGCTCCAAAACACTTTTCCTGGAGTGCATCACTGTGATACTAATTCCAGAAAACGTTCCTTGGAGTGCTTCACTGTGATACGCGCTTCAAAACACTTTACCTGGAGTGCATCACTGCGATACTAACCCTAAAGCACTTTTCCTTGAGTGCTTCACTGTGATACTAGCTCTAAAAGACTTTTCCTGGAGTGCATCACTGTGATACTAATTCCAGAACAATTTTCCTGGAGTGCTTCACTGTGATACTAACCCTAAAACACTTTTCCTGGAGTGATTCACTGTGATACTAACTCCAAAACACTTTTCCTGGAGTGCTTCACTGTGATACTAGCTCCAAAACACTTTTCCTGGAGTGCATCACTGTGATACTAATTCCAGAACCCTTTCCCTTGGAGTGCTTCACTGTGATACGAACCCTAAAACACTTTTTCTGGAGTGTTTTACTGTGATACTAACTCCAGAACACTTTTCCTGGAGTGCTTCACTGTGATACTAACTCCAGAACACTTTTCCTGGAGTGCATCACAGTAATACTAACCCTAAAACACTTTTCCTGGAGTGCTTCTCTGTGATACTAACCCCTAAACACTTTTTCTGGAGTGCTTCACTGTGATACTAACCCTAAAACACTTTTCCTGGAATGTTTTAATGTGATACTAACTCCAGAATACTTTTCTAGGAGTGCTTCACTGTGATACTAACTCCAAACCACTTTTCCTGGAGTGCTTCACTGTGATACTAACTCCAAAACACTTTTCCTGGAGTGCATCACTGTGATACTAATTCCGGAACACTTTTCGTTGGAGTGCTTCACTGTGATACTAACTCGAAAACGCTGTTCCCAGATTGCTTCACTGTGATACTAACTCCAAAACACTTTTCCTGGAGTGCATCACTGTGATACTAATTCCGGAACACTTTTCGTTGGAGTGCTTCACTGTGATACTAACTCGAAAATGCTGTTCCCAGAGTGCTTCACTGTGATACTAACTCCAAAACATTCGTCCTGGAGTGCTTCCCTGTGATGCTAACTCCGGAACACTTTTCCTGGAGTGCTTTACTGTGATACGAACACTAAAGCACTCTTCCTGGAGTGCTTCACTGTGATACTACCTCCAAAACACTCTTCCTGGAGTGCTTCCCTGTGATACTAACACTAAAACACTCTTCCTTGAGTGCTTCACTGTGATACTAGCTCCAAAACACTTTTCCTGGAGTGCATCACTGCGATACAAATTCCAAAACACTTTTCCTTGGAGTGCTTCACTGTGATACAAACCCTAAAACACTTTTCCTGGAGTGTTTTACTGTGATACTAACTTCAGAACACCTTTTCTGGAGTGCTTCACTGTGATCCTAACTCCTGAATACCTTTCCTGGAGTGCTTCACTGTGATACTAACCCTAAAACACTTTTCCTGGAATGTTTTACTGTGATACGAACTCCAGAATACTTTTCCAGGAGTGCTTAACTGTGATACGAGCTCCAAAACACTTTTCCTGGAGTGCATCACTGTGACACTAATTCCAGAACACTTTTCCTGGAGTGCTTCACTGTAATACTAACTCCAAAACACTCTTCCTGGAGCGTTTTACTGTGATACTAACACTAAAACACTCTTCCTGGAGTGCTTCACTGTGATACTAACTCCAAAACATTTTTCCTGGAGTGCTTCACTGTGATATTAGCTCCAAAACACTTTTCCTGGAGTGCATCACTGTGATACTAATTCCAGAAAACGTTCCTTGGAGTGCTTCACTGTGATACGCGCTTCAAAACACTTTACCTGGAGTGCATCACTGCGATACTAACCCTAAAGCACTTTTCCTTGAGTGCTTCACTGTGATACTAGCTCCAAAAGACTTTTCCTGGAGTGCTTCACTGTGACACTAATTCCAGAACACTTTTCCTCGAGTGCTTCACTGTGAGACTAACCCTAAAACGCTTTTCCTGGAGTGCTTCACTGTGATAGTAACTCCAAAACGCTTTTCCCAGAGTGCTTCACCGTGAGTTCATGGATCTTTACTCAGCGAGTCGTGAGTTCATGGAATGCCCTGCCAGGAGCAGTGGTGGACTCTCCCTCATTATGGGCATTTAAGCGGGCATTGGATAGGCATATGGATGAGAGTGGGCTAGTGTAGGTTAGGTGGGCTTGGATCGGCGCAACATCGAGGGCCGAAGTGCCTGTACTGCGCTGTATTCTTCTATATTCTATGTTCTATGATACTAACTCCAAAACACTTTTCCTGGAGTGCTTCACTGTGATACGAACTCCAAAACATTCTTCCTGGAGTGCTTCCCTGTGATACTAACACTAAAACACTCTTCCTGGAGTGCTTCACTGTGATACTAGCTCCAAAACACTTTTCCTGGAGTGCATCACTGCGATACAAATTCCAAAACACTTTTCCTTGGAGTGCTTCACTGTGATACAAACCCTAAAACACTTTTCCTGGAGTGTTTTACTGTGATACTAACTTCAGAACACTTTTCCTGGAGTGCTTCACTGTGATACGAACTCCAGAACACTTTTCCTGGAGTGATTCACTGTGATACTAACCCTGAAACACTTTTCCTGGAATGTTTTACTGTGATACTAACTCCAGAATACTTTTCCAGGAGTGCTTCACTGTGATACTAACTCCAAACCACTTTTCCTGGAGTGCTTCACTGTGATACTAACTCCAAAACACTTTTCCTGGAGTGCATCACTGTGATACTAATTCCGGAACAGTTTTCCTTGGAGTGCTTCACTGTGATACTAACTCGAAAACGCTGTTCGCAGAGTGCTTCACTGTGATACTAACTCCAAAACATTCTTCCTGGAGTGCTTCCCTGTGATACTAACTCCAAAACACTTTTCCTGGAGTGCTTTACTGTGATCCTAACACTAAAACACTCTTCCTGGAGTGCTTCAATGTGATACTAGCTCCAAAACACTTTTCCTTGGAGTGCATCACTGTGATACTAATTCCAGAACACTTTTCCTGGAGTGCTTCACTGTGATACTAACTCCAAAACATTCTTCCTGGAGTGCTTCCCTGTGATACTAACACTAAAACACTCTTCCTGGAGTGCTTCACTGTGATACTAGCTCCAAAGCACTTTTCCTGGAGTGCATCACTGCGATACAAATTCCAAAACACTTTTCCTTGGAGTGCTTCACTGTGATACAAACCCTAAAACACTTTTCCTGGAGTGTTTTACTGTGATACTAACTTCAGAACACTTTTCCTGGAGTGCATCACTGTGATACTAACTCCAGAACACTTTTCCTGGAGTGCTTCACTGTGATACTAACCCTAAAACACTTTTCCTGGAATGTTTTAATGTGATACTAACTCCAGAATACTTTTCTAGGAGTGCTTCACTGTGATACTAACTCCAAACCACTTTTCCTGGAGTGCTTCACTGTGATACTAACTCCAAAACACTTTTCCTGGAGTGCATCACTGTGATACTAATTCCGGAACACTTTTCGTTGGAGTGCTTCACTGTGATACTAACTCGAAAACGCTGTTCCCAGATTGCTTCACTGTGATACTAACTCCAAAACACTTTTCCTGGAGTGCATCACTGTGATACTAATTCCGGAACACTTTTCGTTGGAGTGCTTCACTGTGATACTAACTCGAAAACGCTGTTCCCAGAGTGCTTCACTGTGATACTAACTCCAAAACATTCGTCCTGGAGTGCTTCCCTGTGATACTAACTCCGGAACACTTTTCCTGGAGTGCTTTACTGTGATACGAACACTAAAGCACTCTTCCTGGAGTGCTTCACTGTGATACTACCTCCAAAACACTCTTCCTGGAGTGCTTCCCTGTGATACTAACACTAAAACACTCTTCCTGGAGTGCTTCACTGTGATACTAGCTCCAAAACACTTTTCCTGGAGTGCACCACTGCAATACAAATTCCAAAACACTTTTCCTTGGAGTGCTTCACTGTGATACAAACCCTAAAACACTTTTCCTGGAGTGTTTTACTGTGATACTAACTTCAGAACACCTTTTCTGGAGTGCTTCACTGTGATCCTAACTCCTGAATACCTTTCCTGGAGTGCTTCACTGTGATACTAACCCTAAAACACTTTTCCTGGAATGTTTTACTGTGATACGAACTCCAGAATACTTTTCCAGGAGTGCTTAACTGTGATACGAGCTCCAAAACACTTTTCCTGGAGTGCATCACTGTGACACTAATTCCAGAACACTTTTCCTGGAGTGCTTCACTGTAATACTAACTCCAAAACACTCTTCCTGGAGCGTTTTACTGTGATACTAACACTAAAACACTCTTCCTGGAGTGCTTCACTGTGATACTAACTCCAAAACATTTTTCCTGGAGTGCTTCACTGTGATATTAGCTCCAAAACACTTTTCCTGGAGTGCATCACTGTGATACTAATTCCAGAAAACGTTCCTTGGAGTGCTTCACTGTGATACGCGCTTCAAAACACTTTACCTGGAGTGCATCACTGCGATACTAACCCTAAAGCACTTTTCCTTGAGTGCTTCACTGTGATACTCGCTCCAAAAGACTTTTCCTGGAGTGCTTCACTGTGACACTAATTCCAGAACACTTTTCCTCGAGTGCTTCACTGTGAGACTAACCCTAAAACGCTTTTCCTGGAGTGCTTCACTGTGATAGTAACTCCAAAACGCTTTTCCCAGAGTGCTTCACCGTGAGTTCATGGATCTTTACTCAGCGAGTCGTGAGTTCATGGAATGCCCTGCCAGGAGCAGTGGTGGACTCTCCCTCATTATGGGCATTTAAGCGGGCATTGGATAGGCATATGGATGAGAGTGGGCTAGTGTAGGTTAGGTGGGCTTGGATCGGCGCAACATCGAGGGCCGAAGTGCCTGTACTGCGCTGTATTCTTCTATATTCTATGTTCTATGATACTAACTCCAAAACACTTTTCCTGGAGTGCTTCACTGTGATACTAACTCCAAAACATTCTTCCTGGAGTGCTTCCCTGTGATACTAACACTAAAACACTCTTCCTGGAGTGCTTCACTGTGATACTAGCTCCAAAACACTTTTCCTGGAGTGCATCACTGCGATACAAATTCCAAAACACTTTTCCTTGGAGTGCTTCACTGTGATACAAACCCTAAAACACTTTTCCTGGAGTGTTTTACTGTGATACTAACTTCAGAACACTTTTCCTGGAGTGCTTCACTGTGATACGAACTCCAGAACACTTTTCCTGGAGTGATTCACTGTGATACTAACCCTGAAACACTTTTCCTGGAATGTTTTACTGTGATACTAACTCCAGAATACTTTTCCAGGAGTGCTTCACTGTGATACTAACTCCAAACCACTTTTCCTGGAGTGCTTCACTGTGATACTAACTCCAAAACACTTTTCCTGGAGTGCATCACTGTGATACTAATTCCGGAACAGTTTTCCTTGGAGTGCTTCACTGTGATACTAACTCGAAAACGCTGTTCGCAGAGTGCTTCACTGTGATACTAACTCCAAAACATTCTTCCTGGAGTGCTTCCCTGTGATACTAACTCCAAAACACTTTTCCTGGAGTGCTTTACTGTGATCCTAACACTAAAACACTCTTCCTGGAGTGCTTCAATGTGATACTAGCTCCAAAACACTTTTCCTGGAGTGCTTCACTGTGATACTAGCTCCAAAACACTTTTCCTGGAGTGCATCACTGTGATACTAATTCCAGAACCCTTTCCCTTGGAGTGCTTCACTGTGATACGAACCCTAAAACACTTTTTCTGGAGTGTTTTACTGTGATACTAACTCCAGAACACTTTTCCTGGAGTGCTTCACTGTGATACTAACTCCAGAACACTTTTCCTGGAGTGCATCACAGTAATACTAACCCTAAAACACTTTTCCTGGAGTGCTTCTCTGTGATACTAACCCCTAAACACTTTTTCTGGAGTGCTTCACTGTGATACTAACCCTAAAACACTTTTCCTGGAATGTTTTAATGTGATACTAACTCCAGAATACTTTTCCAGGAGTGCTTCACTGTGATACTAGCTCCAAAACACTTTTCCTGGAGTGCATCACTGTGACATTAATTCCAGAACACTTTTCCTAGGAGTGCTTCCCTGTGATACTAACTCGAAAACGCTGATCCCAGAGCACTTCACTGTGATACTAACTCCAAAACATTCTTCCTGGAGTGCTTCACTGTGATACTAACACTAAAACACTCTTCCTGGAGTGCTTCACTGTGGTACTAGCTCCAAAACACTTGTCCTGGTGTGCATCACTGCGATACTAATTCCAGAACACATTTCCTGGAGTGCTTTCCTGAGATCCTAACCGGAAAACACATTTCCTGGAGTGCTTCATTGTGATACTACCTCCAGAACACTTTTCCTGGAGTGCTTCACTGTGATACTAATTCCAGAAAACTTTTCCTGGAGTGCTTCACTGTGATACTAACTCCAAAACACTCTTCCTGGAGTGGTTTACTGTGATACTAACACGAAAACACTCTTCCTGGAGTGCTTCACTGTGATACTAACTCCAAAACATTTTTCCTGGAGTGCTTCACTGTGATATTAGCTCCAAAACACTTTTCCTGGAGTGCATCACTGTGATACTAATTCCAGAACACGTTTCCTTGGAGTGCTTCACTGTGATACTAATTCCAAAACACTTTTCCTGGAGTGCTTCACTGTGATACTAACTCCAAAACATTCTTCCTGGAGTGCTTCCCTGTGATACTAACACTAAAACACTCTTCCTGGAGTGCTTCACTGTGATACTAGCTCCAAAACACTTTTTCTGGAGTGCATCACTGCGATACAAATTCCAAAACACTTTTCCTTGGAGTGCTTCACTGTGATACAAACCCTAAAACACTTTTCCTGGAGTGTTTTACTGTGATACTAACTTCAGAACACTTTTCCTCGAGTGCTTCACTGTGATACTAACTCCAGAACACTTTTCCTGGAGTGCTTCACTGTGATACTAACCCTAAAACACTTTTCCTGGAATGTTTTACTGTGATACTAACTCCAGAATACTTTTCTAGGAGTGCTTCACTGTGATACTAACTCCAAACCACTTTTCCTGGAGTGCTTCACTGTGATACTAACTCCAAAACACTTTTCCTGGAGTGCATCACTGTGATACTAATTCCGGAACACTTTTCGTTGGAGTGCTTCACTGTGATACTAACTCGAAAACGCTGTTCCCAGAGTGCTTCACTGTGATACTAACTCCAAAACACTTTTCCTGGAGTGCATCACTGTGATACTAATTCCGGAACACTTTTCGTTGGAGTGCTTCACTGTGATACTAACTCGAAAACGCTGTTCCCAGAGTGCTTCACTGTGATACTAACTCCAAAACATTCGTCCTGGAGTGCTTCCCTGTGATACTAACTCCGGAACACTTTTCCTGGAGTGCTTTACTGTGATACTAACACTAAAACACTCTTCCTGGAGTGCTTCACTGTGATACTACCTCCAAAACACTCTTCCTGGAGTGCTTCCCTGTGATACGAACACTAAAACACTCTTCATGGAGTGCTTCACTGTGATACTAGCTCCAAAACACTTTTCCTGGAGTGCATCACTGCGATACAAATTCCAAAACACTTTTCCTGGAGTGTTTTACTGTGATACTAACTTCAGAACACCTTTCCTGGAGTGCTTCACTGTGATACTAACTCCTGAATACCTTTCCTGGAGTGCTTCACTGTGATACTAACCCTAAAACACTTTTCCTGGAATGTTTTACTGTGATACTAACTCCAGAATACTTTTCCAGGAGTGCTTAACTGTGATACGAGCTCCAAAACACTTTTCCTGGAGTGCATCACTGTGACACTAATTCCAGAACACTTTTCCTGGAGTGCTTCACTGTAATACTAACTCCAAAACACTCATCCTGGAGCGTTTTACTGTGATACTAACACTAAAACACTCTTCCTGGAGTGCTTCACTGTGATACTAACTCCAAAACATTTTTCCTGGAGTGCTTCACTGTGATATTAGCTCCAAAACACTTTTCCTGGAGTGCATCACTGTGATACTAATTCCAGAAAACGTTCCTTGGAGTGCTTCACTGTGATACGCGCTTCAAAACACTTTACCTGGAGTGCATCACTGCGATACTAACCCTAAAGCACTTTTCCTTGAGTGCTTCACTGTGATACTAGCTCCAAAAGACTTTTCCTGGAGTGCATCACTGTGATACTAATTCCAGAACAATTTTCCTGGAGTGCTTCACTGTGATACTAACCCTAAAACACTTTTCCTGGAGTGATTCACTGTGATACTAACTCCAAAACACTTTTCCTGGAGTGCTTCACTGTGATACTAGCTCCAAAACACTTTTCCTGGAGTGCATCACTGTGATACTAATTCCAGAACCCTTTCCCTTGGAGTGCTTCACTGTGATACGAACCCTAAAACACTTTTTCTGGAGTGTTTTACTGTGATACTAACTCCAGACCACTTTTCCTGGAGTGCTTCACTGTGATACTAACTCCAGAACACTTTTCCTGGAGTGCATCACAGTAATACTAACCCTAAAACACTTTTCCTGGAGTGCTTCTCTGTGATACTAACCCCTAAACACTTTTTCTGGAGTGCTTCACTGTGATACTAACCCTAAAACACTTTTCCTGGAATGTTTTAATGTGATACTAACTCCAGAATACTTTTCTAGGAGTGCTTCACTGTGATACTAACTCCAAACCACTTTTCCTGGAGTGCTTCACTGTGATACTAACTCCAAAACACTTTTCCTGGAGTGCATCACTGTGATACTAATTCCGGAACACTTTTCGTTGGAGTGCTTCACTGTGATACTAACTCGAAAACGCTGTTCCCAGATTGCTTCACTGTGATACTAACTCCAAAACACTTTTCCTGGAGTGCATCACTGTGATACTAATTCCGGAACACTTTTCGTTGGAGTGCTTCACTGTGATACTAACTCGAAAATGCTGTTCCCAGAGTGCTTCACTGTGATACTAACTCCAAAACATTCGTCCTGGAGTGCTTCACTGTGATGCTAACTCCGGAACACTTTTCCTGGAGTGCTTTACTGTGATACGAACACTAAAGCACTCTTCCTGGAGTGCTTCACTGTGATACTACCTCCAAAACACTCTTCCTGGAGTGCTTCCCTGTGATACTAACACTAAAACACTCTTCCTGGAGTGCTTCACTGTGATACTAGCTCCAAAACACTTTTCCTGGAGTGCATCACTGCGATACAAATTCCAAAACACTTTTCCTTGGAGTGCTTCACTGTGATACAAACCCTAAAACACTTTTCCTGGAGTGTTTTACTGTGATACTAACTTCAGAACACCTTTTCTGGAGTGCTTCACTGTGATCCTAACTCCTGAATACCTTTCCTGGAGTGCTTCACTGTGATACTAACCCTAAAACACTTTTCCTGGAATGTTTTACTGTGATACGAACTCCAGAATACTTTTCCAGGAGTGCTTAACTGTGATACGAGCTCCAAAACACTTTTCCTGGAGTGCATCACTGTGACACTAATTCCAGAACACTTTTCCTGGAGTGCTTCACTGTAATACTAACTCCAAAACACTCTTCCTGGAGCGTTTTACTGTGATACTAACACTAAAACACTCTTCCTGGAGTGCTTCACTGTGATACTAACTCCAAAACATTTTTCCTGGAGTGCTTCACTGTGATATTAGCTCCAAAACACTTTTCCTGGAGTGCATCACTGTGATACTAATTCCAGAAAACGTTCCTTGGAGTGCTTCACTGTGATACGCGCTTCAAAACACTTTACCTGGAGTGCATCACTGCGATACTAACCCTAAAGCACTTTTCCTTGAGTGCTTCACTGTGATACTAGCTCCAAAAGACTTTTCCTGGAGTGCTTCACTGTGACACTAATTCCAGAACACTTTTCCTCGAGTGCTTCACTGTGAGACTATTCCTGGAATGTTTTACTGTGATACTAACTCCAGAATACTTTTCCAGGAGTGCTTCACTGTGATACTAGCTCCAAAACACTTTTCCTGGAGTGCTTCACTGCGATACTAATTCCAGAACACATTTCCTGGAGTGCTTTCCTGTGATCCTAACCGTAAAACACATTTCCTGCATGCTTCATTGTGATACTAACTCCAGAACACTTTTCCTGGAGTGCTTCACTGTGATACTAATTCCAGAAAACTTTTCCTGGAGTGCTTCACTGTGATACTAACTCCAAAACACTCTTCCTGGAGTGGTTTACTGTGATACTAACACGAAAACACTCTTCCTGGAGTGCTTCACTGTGATACTAACTCCAAAACATTTTTCCTGGAGTGCTTCACTGTGATATTAGCTCCAAAACACTTTTCCAGGAGTGCATCACTGTGATACTAATTCCAGAACATGTTTCCTTGGAGTGCTTCACTGTGATACTAATTCCAAAACATTCTTCCTGGAGTGCTTCCCTGTGATACTAACACTAAAACACTCTTCCTGGAGTGCTTCACTGTGATACTAGCTCCAAAACACTTTTTCTGGAGTGCATCACTGCGATACAAATTCCAAAACACTTTTCCTTGGAGTGCTTCACTGTGATACAAACCCTAAAACACTTTTCCTGGAGTGTTTTACTGTGATACTAACTTCAGAACACTTTTCCTGGAGTGCTTCACTGTGATACTAACCCTAAAACACTTTTCCTGGAATGTTTTACTGTGATACTAACTCCAGAATACTTTTCTAGGAGTGCTTCACTGTGATACTAACTCCAAACCACTTTTCCTGGAGTGCTTCACTGTGATACTAACTCCAAAACACTTTTCCAGGAGTGCATCACTGTGATACTAATTCCGGAACACTTTTCGTTGGAGTGCTTCACTGTGATACTAACTCGAAAACGCTGTTCCCAGAGTGCTTCACTGTGATACTAACTCCAAAACACTTTTCCTGGAGTGCATCACTGTGATACTAATTCCGGAACACTTTTCGTTGGAGTGCTTCACTGTGATACTAACTCGAAAACGCTGTTCCCAGAGTGCTTCACTGTGATACTAACTCCAAAACATTCGTCCTGGAGTGCTTCCCTGTGATACTAGCTCCAAAACACTTTTTCTGGAGTGCATCACTGCGATACAAATTCCAAAACACTTTTCCTTGGAGTGCTTCACTGTGATACAAACCCTAAAACACTTTTCCTGGAGTGTTTTACTGTGATACTAACTTCAGAACACTTTTCCTGGAGTGCTTCACTGTGATACTAACCCTAAAACACTTTTCCTAGAATGTTTTACTGTGATACTAACTCCAGAATACTTTTCTAGGAGTGCTTCACTGTGATACTAACTCCAAACCACTTTTCCTGGAGTGCTTCACTGTGATACTAACTCCAAAACACTTTTCCAGGAGTGCATCACTGTGATACTAATTCCGGAACACTTTTCGTTGGAGTGCTTCACTGTGATACTAACTCGAAAACGCTGTTCCCAGAGTGCTTCACTGTGATACTAACTCCAAAACACTTTTCCTGGAGTGCATCACTGTGATACTAATTCCGGAACACTTTTCGTTGGAGTGCTTCACTGTGATACTAACTCGAAAACGCTGTTCCCAGAGTGCTTCACTGTGATACTAACTCCAAAACATTCGTCCTGGAGTGCTTCCCTGTGATACTAGCTCCAAAACACTTTTCCTGGAGTGCTTTACTGTGATACGAACACTAAAGCACTCTTCCTGGAGTGCTTCACTGTGATACTACCTCCAAAACACTCTTCCTGGAGTGCTTCCCTGTGATACTAACACTAAAACACTCTTCCTGGAGTGCTTCACTGTGATACTAGCTCCAAAACACTTTTCCTGGAGTGCATCACTGCGATACAAATTCCAAAACACTTTTCCTTGGAGTGCTTCACTGTGATACAAACCCTAAAACACTTTTCCTGGAGTGTTTTACTGTGATACTAACTTCAGAACACCTTTCCTGGAGTGCTTCACTGTGATACTAACTCCTGAATACCTTTCCTGGAGTGCTTCACTGTGATACTAACCCTAAAACACTTTTCCTGGAATGTTTTACTGTGATACTAACTCCAGAATACTTTTCCAGGAGTGCTTAACTGTGATACGAGCTCCAAAACACTTTTCCTGGAGTGCATCACTGTGACACTAATTCCAGAACACTTTTCCTGGAGTGCTTCACTGTAATACTAACTCCAAAACACTCTTCCTGGAGCGTTTTACTGTGATACTAATACTAAAACACTCTTCCTGGAGTGCTTCACTGTGATACTAACTCCAAAACATTTTTCCTGGAGTGCTTCACGGTGATATTAGCTCCAAAACACTTTTCCTGGAGTGCATCACTGTGATACTAATTCCAGAAAACGTTCCTTGGAGTGCTTCACTGTGATACGCGCTTCAAAACACTTTACCTGGAGTGCATCACTGCGATACTAACCCTAAAGCACTTTTCCTTGAGTGCTTCACTGTGATACTAGCTCCAAAAGACTTTTCCTGGAGTGCATCACTGTGATACTAATTCCAGAACACTTTTCCTGGAGTGCTTCACTGTGATACTAACCCTAAAACACTTTTCCTGGAGTGATTCACTGTGATACTAACTCCAAAACACTTTTCCTGGAGTGCTTCACTGTGATACTAGCTCCAAAACACTTTTCCTGGAGTGCATCACTGTGATACTAATTCCAGAACCCTTTCCCTTGGAGTGCTTCACTGTGATACGAACCCTAAAACACTTTTTCTGGAGTGTTTTACTGTGATACTAACTCCAGAACACTTTTCCTGGAGTGCTTCACTGTGATACTAACTCCAGAACACTTTTCCTGGAGTGCATCACAGTAATACTAACCCTAAAACACTTTTCCTGGAGTGCTTCTCTGTGATACTAACCCCTAAACACTTTTTCTGGAGTGCTTCACTGTGATACTCAACCCTAAACACTTTTTCTGGAGTGCTTCACTGTGATACTAACTCCAGAACACTTTTCCTGGAGTGCTTCACTGTGGCACTAATTCCAGAACACTTTTCCTCGAGTGCTTCACTGTGAGACTAACCCTAAAACGCTTTTCCTGGAGTGCTTCACTGTGATACTAACTCCAAAACGCTTTTCCCAGAGTGCTTCACCGTGAGTTCATGGATCTTTACTCAGCGAGTCGTGAGTTCATGGAATGCCCTGCCAGGAGCAGTGGTGGACTCTCCCTCATTATGGGCATTTAAGCGGGCATTGGATAGGCATATGGATGAGAGTGGGCTAGTGTAGGTTAGGTGGGCTTGGATCGGCGCAACATCGAGGGCCGAAGTGCCTGTACTGCGCTGTATTCTTCTATGTTCTATGTTCTATGATACTAACTCCAAAACACTTTTCCTGGAGTGCTTCACTGTGATACTAACTCCAAAACATTCTTCCTGGAGTGCTTCCCTGTGATACTAACACTAAAACACTCTTCCTGGAGTGCTTCACTGTGATACTAGCTCCAAAACACTTTTCCTGGAGTGCATCACTGCGATACAAATTCCAAAACACTTTTCCTTGGAGTGCTTCACTGTGATCCAAACCCTAAAACACTTTTCCTGGAGTGTTTTACTGTGATACTAACTTCAGAACACTTTTCCTGGAGTGCTTCACTGTGATACTAACCCTAAAACACTTTTCCTGGAATGTTTTACTGTGATACTAACTCCAGAATACTTTTCCAGGTGTGCTTCACTGTGATACTAACTCCAAACCACTTTTCTTGGAGTGCTTCACTGTGATACTAACTCCAAAACACTTTTCCTGGAGTGCATCACTGTGATACTAATTCCGGAACACTTTTCCTTGGAGTGCTTCACTGTGACACTAACTCGAAAACGCTGTTCGCAGAGTGCTTCACTGTGATACTAACTCCAAAACATTCTTCCTGGAGTGCTTCCCTGTGATACTAACTCCAAAACACTTTTCCTGGAGTGCTTTACTGTGATCCTAACACGAAAACACTCTTCCTGGTGTGCTTCACTGTGATACCAGCTCCAAAACACTCTTCCTGGAGTGCTTCACTGTGATACTAGCTCCAAAACACTTTTCCTGGAGTGCTTCACTGTGATACTAACTCCAGAATACTTTTCCTGGAGTGCATCACTGTGATACTAATTCCGGAACACTTTTCGTTGGAGTGCTTCACTGTGATACTAACTCGAAAACGCTGTTCCCAGAGTGCTTCACTGTGATACTAACTCCAAAACATTCGTCCTGGAGTGCTTCCCTGTGATACTAACTCCGGAACACTTTTCCTGGAGTGCTTTACTGTGATACTAACACTAAAACACTCTTCCTGGAGTGCTTCACTGTGATACGACCTCCAAAACACTCTTCCTGGAGTGCTTCACTGTGATACTAGCTCCAGAATACTTTTCCTGGAGTATTTCACTGTGATACTAACCCTAAAACATTTTCCTGGAGTGCTTCACTGTGATACTAACTCGAAAACACTTTTCTTAGGGTGTTTTACTGTCATACTAACTCCAGAACACTTTTCCTGGAGTGCTTCACTGTGATACTAACCGTAAAACACATTTCCTGGAGTGTTTCACTGTGATACTAATTCCAGAACACTTTACCTGGAGTGCTTCACTGTGATACTAACCGTAAAGCACACTTCCTTGAGTGCTTCACTGTGATACTAGCTCCAAAAGACTTTTTCAGGAGTGCATCACTGTGATACTAATTCCAGAACACTTTTCCTCGAGTGCTTCACGTTGAGACTAACCCTAAAACGATTTTCCTGGAGTGCTTCACTGTGATACTAACCCTAAAACGCTTTTCCTGGAGTGCTTCACTGTGATACTAGCTCCAAAACACTTTTCCTGGAGTGCATCACTGTGATACTAATTCCAGAACACTTTTCCTGGAGTGCTTCACTGTGATACTAACTCCAAAACATTCTTCCTGGAGTACCTCCCTGTGATACTAACACTAAAACACTCTTCCTGGAGAGCTTCACTGTGATACTAGCTCCAAAACACTTTTCCTGGAGTGCATCACTGCGATACAAATTCCAAAACACTTTTCCTTGGAGTGCTTCACTGTGATACAAACCCTAAAACACTTTTCCTGGAGTGTTTTACTGTGATACTAACTTCAGAACACCTTTCCTGGAGTGCTTCACTGTGATACTAACCCTAAAACACTTTTCCTGGAATGTTTTACTGTGATACTAACTCCAGAATACTTTTCCAGGAGTGCTTAACTGTGATACGAGCTCCAAAACACTTTTCCTGGAGTGCATCACTGTGACACTAATTCCAGAACACTTTTCCTGGAGTGCTTCACTGTAATACTAACTCCAAAACACTCTTCCTGGAGCGTTTTACTGTGATACTAACACGAAAAAACTCTTCCTGGAGGGCTTCACTGTCATACTAACTCCAAAACATTTTTCCTGGAGTGCTTCACTGTGATATTAGCTCCAAAACACTTTTCCTGGTGTGCATCACTGTGATACTAATTCCAGAAAACGTTCCTTGGAGTGCTTCACTGTGATACGCGCTTCAAAACACTTTACCTGGAGTGCATCACTGCGATACTAACCCTAAAGCACCTTTCCTTGAGTGCTTCACTGTGATACTAGCTCCAAAAGACTTTTCCTGGAGTGCATCACTGTGATACTAATTCCAGAACATTTTTCCTGGAGTGCTTCACTGTGATACTAACCCTAAAACACTTTTCCTGGAGTGATTCACTGTGATACTAACTCCAAAACACTTTTCCTGGAGTGCTTCACTGTGATACTAGCTCCAAAACACTTGTCCTGGAGTGCATCACTGTGATACTAATTCCAGAACCCTTTCCCTTGGAGTGCTTCACTGTGATACGAACCCTAAAACACTTTTTCTGGAGTGTTTTACTGTGATACTAACTCCAGAACACTTTTCCTGGAGTGCATCACAGTAATACTAACCCTAAAACACTTTTCCTGGAGTGCTTCTCTGTGATACTAACCCCTAAACACTTTTTCTGGAGTGCTTCACTGTGATACTCAACCCTAAACACTTTTTCTGGAGTGCTTCACTGTGATACTAACTCCAGAACACTTTTCCTGGAGTGCTTCACTGTGACACTAATTCCAGAACACTTTTCCTCGAGTGCTTCACTGTGAGACTAACCCTAAAACGCTTTTCCTGGAGTGCTTCACTGTGATACTAACTCCAAAACGCTTTTCCCAGAGTGCTTCACCGTGAGTTCATGGATCTTTACTCAGCGAGTCGTGAGTTCATGGAATGCCCTGCCAGGAGCAGTGGTGGACTCTCCCTCATTATCGGCATTTAAGCGGGCATTGGATAGGCATATGGATGAGAGTGGGCTAGTGTAGGTTAGGTGGGCTTGGATCGGCGCAACATCGAGGGCCGAAGTGCCTGTACTGCGCTGTATTCTTCTATGTTCTATGTTCTATGATACTAACTCCAAAACACTTTTCCTGGAGTGCTTCACTGTGATACTAACTCCAAAACATTCTTCCTGGAGTGCTTCCCTGTGATACTAACACTAAAACACTCTTCCTGGAGTGCTTCACTGTGATACTAGCTCCAAAACACTTTTCCTGGAGTGCATCACTGCGATACAAATTCCAAAACACTTTTCCTTGGAGTGCTTCACTGTGATCCAAACCCTAAAACACTTTTCCTGGAGTGTTTTACTGTGATACTAACTTCAGAACACTTTTCCTGGAGTGCTTCACTGTGATACTAACCCTAAAACACTTTTCCTGGAATGTTTTACTGTGATACTAACTCCAGAATACTTTTCCAGGTGTGCTTCACTGTGATACTAACTCCAAACCACTTTTCTTGGAGTGCTTCACTGTGATACTAACTCCAAAACACTTTTCCTGGAGTGCATCACTGTGATACTAATTCCGGAACACTTTTCCTTGGAGTGCTTCACTGTGACACTAACTCGAAAACGCTGTTCGCAGAGTGCTTCACTGTGATACTAACTCCAAAACATTCTTCCTGGAGTGCTTCCCTGTGATACTAACTCCAAAACACTTTTCCTGGAGTGCTTTACTGTGATCCTAACACGAAAACACTCTTCCTGGTGTGCTTCACTGTGATACCAGCTCCAAAACACTCTTCCTGGAGTGCTTCACTGTGATACTAGCTCCAAAACACTTTTCCTGGAGTGCTTCACTGTGATACTAACTCCAGAATACTTTTCCTGGAGTGCATCACTGTGATACTAATTCCGGAACACTTTTCGTTGGAGTGCTTCACTGTGATACTAACTCGAAAACGCTGTTCCCAGAGTGCTTCACTGTGATACTAACTCCAAAACATTCGTCCTGGAGTGCTTCCCTGTGATACTAACTCCGGAACACTTTTCCTGGAGTGCTTTACTGTGATACTAACACTAAAACACTCTTCCTGGAGTGCTTCACTGTGATACGACCTCCAAAACACTCTTCCTGGAGTGCTTCACTGTGATACTAGCTCCAGAATACTTTTCCTGGAGTATTTCACTGTGATACTAACCCTAAAACATTTTCCTGGAGTGCTTCACTGTGATACTAACTCGAAAACACTTTTCTTAGGGTGTTTTACTGTCATACTAACTCCAGAACACTTTTCCTGGAGTGCTTCACTGTGATACTAACCGTAAAACACATTTCCTGGAGTGTTTCACTGTGATACTAATTCCAGAACACTTTACCTGGAGTGCTTCACTGTGATACTAACCGTAAAGCACACTTCCTTGAGTGCTTCACTGTGATACTAGCTCCAAAAGACTTTTTCAGGAGTGCATCACTGTGATACTAATTCCAGAACACTTTTCCTCGAGTGCTTCACGTTGAGACTAACTCTAAAACGATTTTCCTGGAGTGCTTCACTGTGATACTAACCCTAAAACGCTTTTCCTGGAGTGCTTCACTGTGATACTAGCTCCAAAACACTTTTCCTGGAGTGCATCACTGTGATACTAATTCCAGAACACTTTTCCTGGAGTGCTTCACTGTGATACTAACTCCAAAACATTCTTCCTGGAGTACCTCCCTGTGATACTAACACTAAAACACTCTTCCTGGAGAGCTTCACTGTGATACTAGCTCCAAAACACTTTTCCTGGAGTGCATCACTGCGATACAAATTCCAAAACACTTTTCCTTGGAGTGCTTCACTGTGATACAAACCCTAAAACACTTTTCCTGGAGTGTTTTACTGTGATACTAACTTCAGAACACCTTTCCTGGAGTGCTTCACTGTGATACTAACCCTAAAACACTTTTCCTGGAATGTTTTACTGTGATACTAACTCCAGAATACTTTTCCAGGAGTGCTTAACTGTGATACGAGCTCCAAAACACTTTTCCTGGAGTGCATCACTGTGACACTAATTCCAGAACACTTTTCCTGGAGTGCTTCACTGTAATACTAACTCCAAAACACTCTTCCTGGAGCGTTTTACTGTGATACTAACACGAAAAAACTCTTCCTGGAGGGCTTCACTGTCAAACTAACTCCAAAACATTTTTCCTGGAGTGCTTCACTGTGATATTAGCTCCAAAACACTTTTCCTGGTGTGCATCACTGTGATACTAATTCCAGAAAACGTTCCTTGGAGTGCTTCACTGTGATACGCGCTTCAAAACACTTTACCTGGATTGCATCACTGCGATACTAACCCTAAAGCACCTTTCCTTGAGTGCTTCACTGTGATACTAGCTCCAAAAGACTTTTCCTGGAGTGCATCACTGTGATACTAATTCCAGAACATTTTTCCTGGAGTGCTTCACTGTGATACTAACCCTAAAACACTTTTCCTGGAGTGATTCACTGTGATACTAACTCCAAAACACTTTTCCTGGAGTGCTTCACTGTGATACTAGCTCCAAAACACTTGTCCTGGAGTGCATCACTGTGATACTAATTCCAGAACCCTTTCCCTTGGAGTGCTTCACTGTGATACGAACCCTAAAACACTTTTTCTGGAGTGTTTTACTGTGATACTAACTCCAGAACACTTTTCCTGGAGTGCATCACAGTAATACTAACCCTAAAACACTTTTCCTGGAGTGCTTCTCTGTGATACTAACCCCTAAACACTTTTTCTGGAGTGCTTCACTGTGATACTCAACCCTAAACACTTTTTCTGGAGTGCTTCACTGTGATACTAACTCCAGAACACTTTTCCTGGAGTGCTTCACTGTGACACTAATTCCAGAACACTTTTCCTCGAGTGCTTCACTGTGAGACTAACCCTAAAACGCTTTTCCTGGAGTGCTTCACTGTGATACTAACTCCAAAACGCTTTTCCCAGAGTGCTTCACCGTGAGTTCATGGATCTTTACTCAGCGAGTCGTGAGTTCATGGAATGCCCTGCCAGGAGCAGTGGTGGACTCTCCCTCATTATCGGCATTTAAGCGGGCATTGGATAGGCATATGGATGAGAGTGGGCTAGTGTAGGTTAGGTGGGCTTGGATCGGCGCAACATCGAGGGCCGAAGTGCCTGTACTGCGCTGTATTCTTCTATGTTCTATGTTCTATGATACTAACTCCAAAAAACTTTTCCTGGAGTGCTTCACTGTGATACTAACTCCAAAACATTCTTCCTGGAGTGCTTCCCTGTGATACTAACACTAAAACACTCTTCCTGGAGTGCTTCACTGTGATACTAGCTCCAAAACACTTTTCCTGGAGTGCATCACTGCGATACAAATTCCAAAACACTTTTCCTTGGAGTGCTTCACTGTGATCCAAACCCGAAAACACTTTTCCTGGAGTGTTTTACTGTGATACTAACTTCAGAACACTTTTCCTGGAGTGCTTCACTGTGATACGAACTCCAGAACACTTTTCCTGGAGTGCTTCACTGTGATACTAACCCTAAAACACTTTTCCTGGAATGTTTTACTGTGATACTAACTCCAGAATACTTTTCCAGGAGTGCTTCACTGTGATACTAACTCCAAACCACTTTTCTTGGAGTGCTTCACTGTGATACTAACTCCAAAACACTTTTCCTGGAGTGCATCACTGTGATACTAATTCCAGAACACTTTTCCTGGAGTGCTTCACTGTGATACTAACTCCAAAACATTCTTCCTGGAGTACTTCCCTGTGATACTAACACTAAAACACTCTTCCTGGAGAGCTTCACTGTGATACTAGCTCCAAAACACTTTTCCTGGAGTGCATCACTGCGATACAAATTCCAAAACACTTTTCCTTGGAGTGCTTCACTGTGATACAAACCCTAAAACACTTTTCCTGGAGTGTTTTACTGTGATACTAACTTCAGAACACCTTTCCTGGAGTGCTTCACTGTGATACTAACCCTAAAACACTTTTCCTGGAATGTTTTACTGTGATACTAACTCCAGAATACTTTTCCAGGAGTGCTTAACTGTGATACGAGCTCCAAAACACTTTTCCTGGAGTGCATCACTGTGACACTAATTCCAGAACACTTTTCCTGGAGTGCTTCACTGTAATACTAACTCCAAAACACTCTTCCTGGAGCGTTTTACTGTGATACTAACACGAAAAAACTCTTCCTGGAGGGCTTCACTGTCATACTAACTCCAAAACATTTTTCCTGGAGTGCTTCACTGTGATATTAGCTCCAAAACACTTTTCCTGGTGTGCATCACTGTGATACTAATTCCAGAAAACGTTCCTTGGAGTGCTTCACTGTGATACGCGCTTCAAAACACTTTACCTGGAGTGCATCACTGCGATACTAACCCTAAAGCACTTTTCCTTGAGTGCTTCACTGTGATACTAGCTCCAAAAGACTTTTCCTGGAGTGCATCACTGTGATACTAATTCCAGAACACTTTTCCTGGAGTGCTTCACTGTGATACTAACCCTAAAACACTTTTCCTGGAGTGATTCACTGTGATACTAACTCCAAAACACTTTTCCTGGAGTGCTTCACTGTGATACTAGCTCCAAAACACTTTTCCTGGAGTGCATCACTGTGATACTAATTCCAGAACCCTTTCCCTTGGAGTGCTTCACTGTGATACGAACCCTAAAACACTTTTTCTGGAGTGTTTTACTGTGATACTAACTCCAGAACACTTTTCCTGGAGTGCTTCACTGTGATACTAACTCCAGAACACTTTTCCTGGAGTGCATCACAGTAATACTAACCCTAAAACACTTTTCCTGCAGTGCTTCTCTGTGATACTAACCCCTAAACACTTTTTCTGGAGTGCTTCACTGTGATACTCAACCCTAAACACTTTTTCTGGAGTGCTTCACTGTGATACTAACTCCAGAACACTTTTCCTGGAGTGCTTCACTGTGGCACTAATTCCAGAACACTTTTCCTCGAGTGCTTCACTGTGAGACTAACCCTAAAACGCTTTTCCTGGAGTGCTTCACTGTGATACTAATTCCAAAACGCTTTTCCCAGAGTGCTTCACCGTGAGTTCATGGATCTTTACTCAGCGAGTCGTGAGTTCATGGAATGCCCTGCCAGGAGCAGTGGTGGACTCTCCCTCATTATCGGCATTTAAGCGGGCATTGGATAGGCATATGGATGAGAGTGGGCTAGTGTAGGTTAGGTGGGCTTGGATCGGCGCAACATCGAGGGCCGAAGTGCCTGTACTGCGCTGTATTCTTCTATGTTCTATGTTCTATGATACTAACTCCAAAAAACTTTTCCTGGAGTGCTTCACTGTGATACTAACTCCAAAACATTCTTCCTGGAGTGCTTCCCTGTGATACTAACACTAAAACACTCTTCCTGGAGTGCTTCACTGTGATACTAGCTCCAAAACACTTTTCCTGGAGTGCATCACTGCGATACAAATTCCAAAACACTTTTCCTTGGAGTGCTTCACTGTGATCCAAACCCTAAAACACTTTTCCTGGAGTGTTTTACTGTGATACTAACTTCAGAACACTTTTCCTGGAGTGCTTCACTGTGATACGAACTCCAGAACACTTTTCCTGGAGTGCTTCACTGTGATACTAACCCTAAAACACTTTTCCTGGAATGTTTTACTGTGATACTAACTCCAGAATACTTTTCCAGGAGTGCTTCACTGTGATACTAACTCCAAACCACTTTTCTTGGAGTGCTTCACTGTGATACTAACTCCAAAACACTTTTCCTGGAGTGCATCACTGTGATACTAATTCCGGAACACTTTTCCTTGGAGTGCTTCACTGTGACACTAACTCGAAAACGCTGTTCGCAGAGTGCTTCACTGTGATACTAACTCCAAAACATTCTTCCTGGAGTGCTTCCCTGTGATACTAACTCCAAAACACTTTTCCTGGAGTGCTTTACTGTGATCCTAACACGAAAACACTCTTCCTGGTGTGCTTCACTGTGATACCAGCTCCAAAACACTCTTCCTGGAGTGCTTCACTGTGATACTAGCTCCAAAACACTTTTCCTGGAGTGCTTCACTGTGATACTAACTCCAGAATACTTTTCCTGGAGTGCATCACTGTGATACTAATTCCGGAACACTTTTCGTTGGAGTGCTTCACTGTGATACTAACTCGAAAACGCTGTTCCCAGAGTGCTTCACTGTGATACTAACTCCAAAACATTCGTCCTGGAGTGCTTCCCTGTGATACTAACTCCGGAACACTTTTCCTGGAGTGCTTTACTGTGATACTAACACTAAAACACTCTTCCTGGAGTGCTTCACTGTGATACGACCTCCAAAACACTCTTCCTGGAGTGCTTCACTGTGATACTAGCTCCAGAATACTTTTCCTGGAGTATTTCACTGTGATACTAACCCTAAAACATTTTCCTGGAGTGCTTCACTGTGATACTAACTCGAAAACACTTTTCTTAGGGTGTTTTACTGTCATACTAACTCCAGAACACTTTTCCTGGAGTGCTTCACTGTGATACTAACCGTAAAACACATTTCCTGGAGTGTTTCACTGTGATACTAATTCCAGAACACTTTACCTGGAGTGCTTCACTGTGATACTAACCGTAAAGCACACTTCCTTGAGTGCTTCACTGTGATACTAGCTCCAAAAGACTTTTTCAGGAGTGCATCACTGTGATACTAATTCCAGAACACTTTTCCTCGAGTGCTTCACGTTGAGACTAACCCTAAAACGATTTTCCTGGAGTGCTTCACTGTGATACTAACCCTAAAACGCTTTTCCTGGAGTGCTTCACTGTGATACTAGCTCCAAAACACTTTTCCTGGAGTGCATCACTGTGATACTAATTCCAGAACACTTTTCCTGGAGTGCTTCACTGTGATACTAACTCCAAAACATTCTTCCTGGAGTACTTCCCTGTGATACTAACACTAAAACACTCTTCCTGGAGAGCTTCACTGTGATACTAGCTCCAAAACACTTTTCCTGGAGTGCATCACTGCGATACAAATTCCAAAACACTTTTCCTTGGAGTGCTTCACTGTGATACAAACCCTAAAACACTTTTCCTGGAGTGTTTTACTGTGATACTAACTTCAGAACACCTTTCCTGGAGTGCTTCACTGTGATACTAACCCTAAAACACTTTTCCTGGAATGTTTTACTGTGATACTAACTCCAGAATACTTTTCCAGGAGTGCTTAACTGTGATACGAGCTCCAAAACACTTTTCCTGGAGTGCATCACTGTGACACTAATTCCAGAACACTTTTCCTGGAGTGCTTCACTGTAATACTAACTCCAAAACACTCTTCCTGGAGCGTTTTACTGTGATACTAACACGAAAAAACTCTTCCTGGAGGGCTTCACTGTCATACTAACTCCAAAACATTTTTCCTGGAGTGCTTCACTGTGATATTAGCTCCAAAACACTTTTCCTGGTGTGCATCACTGTGATACTCATTCCAGAAAACGTTCCTTGGAGTGCTTCACTGTGATACGCGCTTCAAAACACTTTACCTGGAGTGCATCACTGCGATACTAACCCTAAAGCACTTTTCCTTGAGTGCTTCACTGTGATACTAGCTCCAAAAGACTTTTCCTGGAGTGCATCACTGTGATACTAATTCCAGAACACTTTTCCTGGAGTGCTTCACTGTGATACTAACCCTAAAACACTTTTCCTGGAGTGATTCACTGTGATACTAACTCCAAAACACTTTTCCTGGAGTGCTTCACTGTGATACTAGCTCCAAAACACTTTTCCTGGAGTGCATCACTGTGATACTAATTCCAGAACCCTTTCCCTTGGAGTGCTTCACTGTGATACGAACCCTAAAACACTTTTTCTGGAGTGTTTTACTGTGATACTAACTCCAGAACACTTTTCCTGGAGTGCTTCACTGTGATACTAACTCCAGAACACTTTTCCTGGAGTGCATCACAGTAATACTAACCCTAAAACACTTTTCCTGGAGTGCTTCTCTGTGATACTAACCCCTAAACACTTTTTCTGGAGTGCTTCACTGTGATACTCAACCCTAAACACTTTTTCTGGAGTGCTTCACTGTGATACTAACTCCAGAACACTTTTCCTGGAGTGCTTCACTGTGGCACTAATTCCAGAACACTTTTCCTCGAGTGCTTCACTGTGAGACTAACCCTAAAACGCTTTTCCTGGAGTGCTTCACTGTGATACTAACTCCAAAACGCTTTTCCCAGAGTGCTTCACCGTGAGTTCATGGATCTTTACTCAGCGAGTCGTGAGTTCATGGAATGCCCTGCCAGGAGCAGTGGTGGACTCTCCCTCATTATGGGCATTTAAGCGGGCATTGGATAGGCATATGGATGAGAGTGGGCTAGTGTAGGTTAGGTGGGCTTGGATCGGCGCAACATCGAGGGCCGAAGTGCCTGTACTGCGCTGTATTCTTCTATGTTCTATGTTCTATGATACTAACTCCAAAACACTTTTCCTGGAGTGCTTCACTGTGATACTAACTCCAAAACATTCTTCCTGGAGTGCTTCCCTGTGATACTAACACTAAAACACTCTTCCTGGAGTGCTTCACTGTGATACTAGCTCCAAAACACTTTTCCTGGAGTGCATCACTGCGATACAAATTCCAAAACACTTTTCCTTGGAGTGCTTCACTGTGATCCAAACCCGAAAACACTTTTCCTGGAGTGTTTTACTGTGATACTAACTTCAGAACACTTTTCCTGGAGTGCTTCACTGTGATACGAACTCCAGAACACTTTTCCTGGAGTGCTTCACTGTGATACTAACCCTAAAACACTTTTCCTGGAATGTTTTACTGTGATACTAACTCCAGAATACTTTTCCAGGAGTGCTTCACTGTGATACTAACTCCAAACCACTTTTCTTGGAGTGCTTCACTGTGATACTAACTCCAAAACACTTTTCCTGGAGTGCATCACTGTGATACTAATTCCGGAACACTTTTCCTTGGAGTGCTTCACTGTGACACTAACTCGAAAACGCTGTTCGCAGAGTGCTTCACTGTGATACTAACTCCAAAACATTCTTCCTGGAGTGCTTCCCTGTGATACTAACTCCAAAACACTTTTCCTGGAGTGCTTTACTGTGATCCTAACACGAAAACACTCTTCCTGGTGTGCTTCACTGTGATACCAGCTCCAAAACACTCTTCCTGGAGTGCTTCACTGTGATACTAGCTCCAAAACACTTTTCCTGGAGTGCTTCACTGTGATACTAACTCCAGAATACTTTTCCTGGAGTGCATCACTGTGATACTAATTCCGGAACACTTTTCGTTGGAGTGCTTCACTGTGATACTAACTCGAAAACGCTGTTCCCAGAGTGCTTCACTGTGATACTAACTCCAAAACATTCGTCCTGGAGTGCTTCCCTGTGATACTAACTCCGGAACACTTTTCCTGGAGTGCTTTACTGTGATACTAACACTAAAACACTCTTCCTGGAGTGCTTCACTGTGATACGACCTCCAAAACACTCTTCCTGGAGTGCTTCACTGTGATACTAGCTCCAGAATACTTTTCCTGGAGTATTTCACTGTGATACTAACCCTAAAACATTTTCCTGGAGTGCTTCACTGTGATACTAACTCGAAAACACTTTTCTTAGGGTGTTTTACTGTCATACTAACTCCAGAACACTTTTCCTGGAGTGCTTCACTGTGATACTAACCGTAAAACACATTTCCTGGAGTGTTTCACTGTGATACTAATTCCAGAACACTTTACCTGGAGTGCTTCACTGTGATACTAACCGTAAAGCACACTTCCTTGAGTGCTTCACTGTGATACTAGCTCCAAAAGACTTTTTCAGGAGTGCATCACTGTGATACTAATTCCAGAAAACTTTTCCTCGAGTGCTTCACGTTGAGACTAACCCTAAAACGATTTTCCTGGAGTGCTTCACTGTGATACTAACCCTAAAACGCTTTTCCTGGAGTGCTTCACTGTGATACTAGCTCCAAAACACTTTTCCTGGAGTGCATCACTGTGATACTAATTCCAGAACACTTTTCCTGGAGTGCTTCACTGTGATACTAACTCCAAAACATTCTTCCTGGAGTACCTCCCTGTGATACTAACACTAAAACACTCTTCCTGGAGAGCTTCACTGTGATACTAGCTCCAAAACACTTTTCCTGGAGTGCATCACTGCGATACAAATTCCAAAACACTTTTCCTTGGAGTGCTTCACTGTGATACAAACCCTAAAACACTTTTCCTGGAGTGTTTTACTGTGATACTAACTTCAGAACACCTTTCCTGGAGTGCTTCACTGTGATACTAACCCTAAAACACTTTTCCTGGAATGTTTTACTGTGATACTAACTCCAGAATACTTTTCCAGGAGTGCTTAACTGTGATACGAGCTCCAAAACACTTTTCCTGGAGTGCATCACTGTGACACTAATTCCAGAACACTTTTCCTGGAGTGCTTCACTGTAATACTAACTCCAAAACACTCTTCCTGGAGCATTTTACTGTGATACTAACACGAAAAAACTCTTCCTGGAGGGCTTCACTGTCATACTAACTCCAAAACATTTTTCCTGGAGTGCTTCACTGTGATATTAGCTCCAAAACACTTTTCCTGGTGTGCATCACTGTGATACTAATTCCAGAAAACGTTCCTTGGAGTGCTTCACTGTGATACGCGCTTCAAAACACTTTCCCTGGAGTGCATCACTGCGATACTAACCCTAAAGCACTTTTCCTTGAGTGCTTCACTGTGATACTAGCTCCAAAAGACTTTTCCTGGAGTGCATCACTGTGATACTAATTCCAGAACATTTTTCCTGGAGTGCTTCACTGTGATACTAACCCTAAAACACTTTTCCTGGAGTGATTCACTGTGATACTAACTCCAAAACACTTTTCCTGGAGTGCTTCACTGTGATACTAACTCCAAAACACTTGTCCTGGAGTGCATCACTGTGATACTAATTCCAGAACCCTTTCCCTTGGAGTGCTTCACTGTGATACGAACCCTAAAACACTTTTTCTGGAGTGTTTTACTGTGATACTAACTCCAGAACACTTTTCCTGGAGTGCATCACAGTAATACTAACCCTAAAACACTTTTCCTGGAGTGCTTCTCTGTGATACTAACCCCTAAACACTTTTTCTGGAGTGCTTCACTGTGATACTAACCCCAAAACGCTTTTCCTGGAGTGCTTCACTGTGATCCTAACTCCAAACCACTTTTCCTGGAGTGCTTCACTGTGATACTAGCTCCAAAACACTTTTCCAGGAGTGCTTCACTGTGATACTGACTCCAAAACATTCTTCCTGGAGTGCTTCCCTGTGATACTAACACTAAAACACTCTTCCTGGAGTGCTTCACTGTGATACTAGCTCCAAAACACTTTTCCTGGAGGGCATCACTGCGATACAAATTCCAAAACATTTTTCCTTGGAGTGCTGCACTGTGATACAAACCCTAAAACACTTTTCCTGGAGTGTTTTACTGTGATACTTACTCCAGAACACTTTTCCTAGGAGTGCTTCCCTGTGATACTAACTCGAAAACACTGTTCCCAGAGCACTTCACTGTGATACTAACTCCAAAACATTCTTCCTGGAGTGCTTCACTGTGATACTAACACTAAAACACTCTTCCTGGAGTGCTTCACTGTTTTACTAGCTCCAAAACACTTGTCCTGGTGTGCATCACTGCGATACTAATTCCAGAACATTTTCCTGGAGTATTTCACTGTGATACTAACCGTAAAACACATTTCCTGGAGTGCTTCACTGTGATACTAACTCCAGAACACTTTTCCTGGAGTGCTTCACTGTGATACTAATTCCAGAAAACTTTTCCTGGAGTGCTTCACTGTAATACTAACTCCAAAACACTCTTCCTGGAGTGTTTTACTGTGATACTAACACTAAAACACTCTTCCTGGAGTGCTTCACTGTGATACTAACTCCAAAACATTATTCCTGGAGTGCTTCACTGTGATACTAATTCCAGAAAACGTTCCTTGGATTGCTTCACTGTGATAAGCGCTTCAAAACACTTTACCTGGAGTGCATCACTGCGATACTAACCCTAAAACACTTTTCCTTGAGTGCTTCACTGTGATACTAACTCCAGAACACGTTTCCTGGAGTGCTTCACTGTGACACTAATTCCAGAACACTTTTCCTCGAGTGCTTCACTGTGAGACTAATCCTAAAACGCTTTTCCTGGAGTGCTTCACTGTGATACTAACTCCAAAACGCTTTTCCCAGAGTGCTTCACCGTGAGTTCATGGATCTTTACTCAGCGAGTCGTGAGTTCATGGAATGCCCTGCCAGTAGCAGTGGTGGACTCTCCCTCATTATGGGCATTTACGCGGGCATTGGATAGGCAAATAGATGAGAGTGGGCTAGTGTAGGTTAGGTGGGCTTGGATCGGCGCAACATCGAGTGCCGAAGTGCCTGTACTGCGCTGTATTCTTCTATGTTCTATGTTCTATGATACTAACTCCAAAACACTTTTCCTGGAGTGCTTCACTGTGAGAGTAACCGTAAAACGCAATTCCTGGAGTGCTTCACTGTGAGATTAACCCGAAAATGCTTGTCCTGGAGTACTCCACTGTGATACTAACTCGAAAACGCTGTTCCCAGAGTGCTTCACTGTGATACTAATTCCAAAACACTTTTCCTGGAGTGCTTCATGGTGATACTCACTCCAAAACATTCTTCCTGGAGTGCTTCCCTGTGATACTAACACCAAAACACATTTTCTGGAGTGCTTCACTGTGATACTAACTCCAGAACACTTTTCCTGGAGTGCTTCACAGTGATACTAACTCCAGAACACTTTTCCTCGAGTGCTTCACTGTGAGACTAAACATAAAACGCTTTTCCTGGAGTGCTTCACTGTGATACTAACTCCAAAACGCTTTTCCCAGAGTGCTTCACTGTGAGACTAACCCTAAAACGCTTTTCCTGGAGTGCATCACTGTGATGCTAATTCCAGAACACTTTTCCTGGAGTGCTTCACAGTGATACTAACTCCAAAACTCTTTTCCTGGAGTGCTTCACTGTCGTACTAGCTCCAAAAAGCTTTTCCTGGAGTGCATCACTGTGATACTAATTCCAGAACACTTTTCATTGGAGTGCTTCACTGTGATACTGATCCTAAAACACTTTTCCTGGAGTGTTTTACTGTGATACTAACTCCAGAACACGTTTCCTGGAGTGCTTCACTGTGATACTAACTCCTAAACACTTTTCCTGAAGTGCTTCACTGTGATACTACCTCCAGAACACTTTTCCTGGAGTGCTTCACCGTGATATTAACTACAAAACACGTTTCCTGGAGTGCATCACAGTGATACTAGCTCCTAAACACTTTTCCTGGAGTGCTTCACTGTGATATTAACTGGAAAACGCTGTTCCCAGAGTGCATCACTGTGATACTAACTCCAAAACACTTTTCCTGGAGTGCTTCACTGTGATATTAACTCCAAAACATTCTTCCTGGAGTGCTTCACTGTGATACTAACTCCAAAACACTCTTCCTGGAGTGCTTCACTGTGATACTAACTCCAAAACACTTTTCCTGGAGTGCTTCACTGTGATACTAACTGGAAAACGCTGTTCCCAGAGTGCTTCACTGTGATACTAACTCCAAAACACTTTTCCTGGAGTGCTTCATTGTGATATTAACTCCAAAACATTCTTCCTGGAGTGCTTCACTGTGATATTAACTCCTAAACATTCTTCCTGGAGTGCTTCACTGTGATACTAACTCCAAAACACTCTTCCTGGAGTGCTTTACTGTGATACTAACACCAAAACACTCTTCCTGGACTGCTGCACTGTGATACTAATTCCAAATCACTCTTCCTGGAGTGCTTCATTGTGATACTAACTCCAAAACACTCTTCCTGGGGTCTTTCACGGTGATACTAACCCTAAAACCTGTCCTGGAGTGCTTCACTGTGATACTGACCCTAAAACACATTTCCTTGAGTGCTTCACTGTGATACTGACTCCAAAACACTTTTCCCGGAGTGCATCACTGTGATACTAATTCCAAAAAACTTTTCCTGGAGTATTTCACTGTGATACTAATCCTAAAACAATTTTCCTGGAATGTTTTACTGTGATACTAATTCCAGAACACTTTTCCTAGGAGTGCTTCCCTGTGATACTAACTCGAAAATGCTGTTCCCAGAGCACTTCACTGTGATACTAACTCCAAAACATTCTTCCTGGAGTGCTTCACTGTGATACTAACACTAAAACACTCTTCCTGGAGTGCTTCACTGTGATACTAGCTCCAAAACACTTGTCCTGGAGTGCATCACTGCGATACTAATTCCAGAACACTTTTCCTGGAGTGCTTTCCTGTGATACTAACCGTAAAACACATTTCCTGGAGTGCTTCACTGTGATACTAACTCATGAACACTTTTCCTGGAGTGCTTCACTATGATACTAATTCCAGAAAACTTTTCCTGGAGTGCTTCACTGTAATACTAACTCCAAAACACTGTTCCTGGAGTGTTTTACTGTGATACCAACACTAAAACACTCTTCCTGGAGTGCTTCAGTGTGATACTAACTCCAAAACATTTTTCCTGGAGTGCTTCACTGTGATATTAGCTCCAAAACACTTTTCCTGGAGTGCATCACTGGGATACTAATTCCAGAAAACGTTCCGTGGAGTGCTTCACTGTGATACGCTCTTCAAAACACTTTACCTGGAGTGCATCACTGTGATACTAACCCTAGAACACTTTTCCTGGAGTGCTTCACTGCGATACTAACCCTAAAACACATTTCCTGGAGCGCTTCACTGTGATATTAACTCCCAAACACTTTTCCTGGAGTGCTTCTCTGCGATACTAGCTCCAAAACACTTTTCCTGGAATGCATCACTGTGATACTAATTCCAGAACACTTTTCCTGAAGTGCATCACTGTGGTACTAATTCCAGAACACTTATCCTGGAGTGCTTCACTGTGATACTAACCGGAAAACACATTTCCTGGAGTGCTTCACTGTGACACTAACTCCAGAACACTTTTCCCGGAGAGCTATAATGTGATACTCGCTCCAAAACACCTTTCCCGGAGTGCTTCAGTGTGATACTAATTCCTTGAGTGATTCACTGTGATACTAACACAAAAACACTTTTCCTGGATTGCTTCACTGTGATACTAATTACAAAACACTTTTCCTGGAGTGCTTCACTGTGATACTAACCCTAAATCACATTTCCTGGAGTGTTTTACTGTGATACTAACTCCAGAACACTTTTCCTGGAGTGCTTCACTGTGATACTAACTCCAGAATACGTTTCCTGGAGTGCTTCACTGCGATACTCGCTCCAAAACACTTTTCCTGGAGTGCTTCACTGCGATACTAGCTCCAAAACACTCTACCTGGAGTGCATCACTGTGATACTAATTCCAGAACAATTTTCCTGGAGTGCTTCACTGTGATACTAACTCCAGAATACTTTTCCTGGTGTGCTTCACTGTGATACTAACCCTAAAACACATTTCCTTGAGTGCTTCACTGTGATACTAGCTCCAAAACACTTTTCCTGGAGTGCTTCACTGTGATACTAATTCCAGAACACTTTTCCTGGAGTACTTCACTGTGATACTAACTCCAAAACACTTTTCCTGGAGTGCATCACTGTGATACGAACTCCAGAATACTTTTCCTGGAGTGCTTCACTGGGATACTAGCCCTAAAACACTTTTCCTGGAGTGCTTCACTGTGATACTAATTCCAAAACACGTTTCCGGGAGTGCATCACTGTGATACTAACTCCAGAATACTTTTCCTGGAGTGCTTCACTGGGATACTAGCCCTAAAACACTTTTCCTGGAGTGCTTCACTGTGATACTAGCTCCAAAACACTTTTCCTGGAGTGCTTCACTGTGATATTAACCCTAAAACATTTTTCCTGGAGTGCTTCACTGTGATATTAATTCCAGAACACTTTTCCAGTAGTGCTTCACTGTGATACTAACCCTAAATCACATTTCCTGGAGTGTTTTACTGTGATACGAACTCCAAAACACTTTTCCTGGAGTGCATCACTGTGATACTAATTCCAGAACACTTTTCCTGGAGTGCTTCACAGCGATACTAACCCTAAAACACTTTTCCTGAAATGCTTCACTGTGATACTAACTCCAAAACACTTTTCCTGGAGTGCTTCACTGTGATACTTGCCCTAAAACACTTTTCCTGGAGTGCTTCACTGCGATACTAGCTCCAAAACACTCTACCTGGAGTGCTTCACTGTGATACTAACCCGATAACATTTTTCCTGGAGTGCTTCACTGTAATACTAACCCTAAACTACTTTTCCTGGAGTGTTTCACAGTGTTGCGAACTCCAAAATACTTTTCCTGGAGTGTTTTACTGTGATGCTGACACCAAAACACACTTCCTGGAGTGCATCACTGTGATATTAATTCCAGAACACTTTTCCTGGAGTGCACCACTGTGATACTAATTCCAGAACACATTTCCTGGAGTGTGTCACTGTGACACTAACCCTAAAACACTTTTCCTGAAATGCTTCACTGTGATACAAACTCCAAAACACTTTTCCTGGAGTGCTTCACTGTGATACTAGCTCCAATACACTTTACCTGGAGTGTTTCACTGCGATACTAATTCCAGAACACCTTTCCTGGAGTATTTCACTGTGAAACTAACCCTAAAGCACTTTTCGTGGAGTGCTTCACTGTGATACTAACTCCAGAACACTTCCTGGAGTGCTTCACTGTGATACCAGCTCCAAAACACTTTTCCTGGAGTGCTTCAATGTGATACTAACTCCAAAGCACTCTTCCTGGACTGTTTTACTGTGATGCTGACTCCAAAACACTCTTCCTGGAGTGCTTCACTGTGATACAAACTCCAAAACCCTCTTCCTGGAGTGCTTCACTGTGATACTAACTCCAGAACACTTTTACTGGAGTAATTCACTGTAATACTAACCCTAAAACACTTTTCCTGGAGTGCTTCAATGTGATACTAACCCTAAAATACATTTCCTGGAGTGAATCACTGTGATACGAACTCCAAAATACTTTTCCTGGAGTGCTTCACTGTGATACTATCTCCAAAACACTTTTCCCGGACTACTTCACTGTGATACGAGCTCCAAAACACTTTTCCCGGAGTGCTTCAGTGTGATAATCATTCCTTGAGTGCTTAGCAGTGCTATTAACATTAAAACACTTTTCCTGGAGTGCTTCACTGTGATACTATCCCTAAAACACTTTTCCTGGAGTACTTCACTGTGTTACTAACTCCAAAACACTTTTCCTGGAGTGCATCACTGTGATACTAACTCCAGAATACTTTTCCTGGAGTGCTTCACTGGGATACTAGCCCTAAAACACTTTTCCTGGAGTGCTTCACTGTGATCCTAACTCCAAAACACTTTTCCTGGAGTGCTTCACTGTGATACTAGCTCCAAAACACTTTTCCTGGAGTGCATCACTGTGATACTAATTCCAGAACACTTTTCATGGAGGGCTTCACTGTGATACAATCCCTAAAACAATTTTCCTGGAGTGTTTTACTGTGATACAAATTCCAGAACACTTTTCCTGGAGTGCTTCAATGTGATACTATCCCTAAAACACATTTCCTTGAGTGCTTCACTGTGATACAAGCTCCAAAACACTTTTCCTGGAGTGTTTCACTGTGATACTAATTCCAGAACACTTTTCCTGGAGTGCTTCACTGTGATACTAATTCCGGAACACTTTTCCTGGAGTACATCACTGTGATACTATCCCTAAAACACATTACCTGGAGTGCTTCACTGTGATACTAACTCCAAAACACTTTTCCTGGAGTGCTTCACTGAGATACTAGCTCCAAAACACTTTTCCTGGAGTGCATCACTGTGATACTAACCCTATAACACTTTTCCTGGAGTGCTTCACTGTGATACTAACCCTCAACACTTTTTCTGGAGTGCTTCACTGCGATACTAGCTGCAAAACACTCTACCTGGAGTGCATCACTGTGATACTAATTCCAGAACAATTTTCCTGGAGTGCTTCACTGTGATACTAACTCTAGAATACTTTTCCTGGAGTGCTTCACTGTGATACTAACCCTAAAACACATTTCCTTGAGTGCTTCACTGTGATACAAGCTCCAAAACACTTTTCCTGGAGTGCTTCACTGTGACACTAATTCCAGAACACTTTTCCTGGAGTACATCACTGTGATACTATCCCTAAAACACATTACCTGGAGTGCTTCACTGTGATACTAACTCCAAAACACTTTTCCTGGAGTGCTTCACTGTGATACTATCCCTAAAACACTTTTCCTGGAGTACTTCACTGTGTTACTAACTCCAAAACACTTTTCCTGGAGTGCATCACTGTGATACTAACTCCAGAATACTTTTCCTGGAGTGCTTCACTGGGATACTAGCCCTAAAACACTTTTCCTGGAGTGCTTCACTGTGATCCTAACTCCAAAACACTTTTCCTGGAGTGCTTCACTGTGATACTAGCTCCAAAACACTTTTCCTGGAGTGCATCACTGTGATACTAATTCCAGAACACTTTTCATGGAGGGCTTCACTGTGATACAATCCCTAAAACAATTTTCCTGGAGTGTTTTACTGTGATACAAATTCCAGAACACTTTTCCTGGAGTGCTTCAATGTGATACTATCCCTAAAACACATTTCCTTGAGTGCTTCACTGTGATACAAGCTCCAAAACACTTTTCCTGGAGTGTTTCACTGTGATACTAATTCCAGAACACTTTTCCTGGAGTGCTTCACTGTGATACTAATTCCGGAACACTTTTCCTGGAGTACATCACTGTGATACTATCCCTAAAACACATTACCTGGAGTGCTTCACTGTGATACTAACTCCAAAACACTTTTCCTGGAGTGCTTCACTGAGATACTAGCTCCAAAACACTTTTCCTGGAGTGCATCACTGTGATACTAACCCTATAACACTTTTCCTGGAGTGCTTCACTGTGATACTAACCCTCAACACTTTTTCTGGAGTGCTTCACTGCGATACTAGCTGCAAAACACTCTACCTGGAGTGCATCACTGTGATACTAATTCCAGAACAATTTTCCTGGAGTGCTTCACTGTGATACTAACTCTAGAATACTTTTCCTGGAGTGCTTCACTGTGATACTAACCCTAAAACACATTCCCTTGAGTGCTTCACTGTGATACAAGCTCCAAAACACTTTTCCTGGAGTGCTTCACTGTGACACTAATTCCAGAACACTTTTCCTGGAGTACATCACTGTGATACTATCCCTAAAACACATTACCTGGAGTGCTTCACTGTGATACTAACTCCAAAACACTTTTCCTGGAGTGCTTCACTGAGATACTAGCTCCAAAACACTTTTCCTGGAGTGCATCACTGTGATACTAACCCTATAACACTTTTCCTGGAGTGCTTCACTGTGAGACTTACCCAAAAACACTTTTCCTGGAGTGCTTCACTGCGATACTAGCTCCAAAACACTTTTCCTGGAGTGCTTCACTGTGATACCAGCTCCAAAACACTTTTCCTGGAGTGCTTCACTGTGATACTAACTCCAAAACACTCTTCCTGGACTGTTTTACTGTGATGCTGACTCCAAAACACTCTTCCTGGAGTGCTTCACTGTGATACAAACTCCAAAACACTCTTCCTGGAGTGCTTCACTGTGATACTAACACCAGAACACTTTTACTGGAGTAATTCACTGTAATACTAACCCTAAAACACTTTTCCTGGAGTGCTTCAATGTGATACTAACCCTAAATACATTTCCTGGAGTGCTTCACTGTGATACTAGCTCCAAAACACTTTTCCTGGAGTGCTTCACTGTGATACTAATTCCAGAACACTTTTCCTGGAGTACATCACTGTGATACTATCCCTAAAACACATTACCTGGAGTGCTTCACTGTGATACTAACTCCAAAACACTTTTCCTGGAGTGCTTCACTGAGATACTAGCTCCAAAACACTTTTCCTGGAGTGCATCACTGTGATACAAACCCTATAACACTTTTCCTGGAGTGCTTCACTGTGAGACTTAGCCCAAAACACTTTTCCTGGAGTGCTTCACTGCGATACTAGCTCCAAAACACTCTACCTGGAGTGCTTCACTGTGATACTAACCCTATAACACTTTTCCTGGAGTGCATCACTGTGATACTAACTCCAGAATACTTTTCCTGGAGTGCTTCACTGGGATACTAGCCCTAAAACACTTTTCCTGGAGAGCTTCACTGTGATCCTAACTCCAAAACACTTTTCCTGGAGTGCTTCACTGTGATACTAGCTCCAAAACACTTTTCCTGGAGTGCATCACTGTGATACTAATTCCAGAACACTTTTCATGGAGGGCTTCACTGTGATACAATCCCTAAAACAATTTTCCTGGAGTGTTTTACTGTGATACAAATTCCAGAACACTTTTCCTGGAGTGCTTCAATGTGATACTATCCCTAAAACACATTTCCTTGAGTACTTCACTGTGATACAAGCTCCAAAACACTTTTCCTGGAGTGTTTCACTGTGATACTAATTCCAGAACACTTTTCCTGGAGTGCTTCACTGTGATACTAATTCCGGAACACTTTTCCTGGAGTACATCACTGTGATACTATCCCTAAAACACATTACCTGGAGTGCTTCACTGTCATACTAACTCCAAAACACTTTTCCTGGAGTGCTTCACTGAGATACTAGCTCCAAAACACTTTTCCTGGAGTGCATCACTGTGATACTAACCCTATAACACTTTTCCTGGAGTGCTTCACTGTGATACTAACCCTAAAACACATTTCCTTGAGTGCTTCACTGTGATACTAGCTCCAAAACACTTTTCCTGGAGTGCTTCACTGTGATACTAATTCCAGAACACTTTTCCTGGAGTACATCACTGTGATACTATCCCTAAAACACATTACCTGGAGTGCTTCACTGTGATACTAACTCCAAAACACTTTTCCTGGAGTGCGTCACTGTGATACTAACTCCAAAACACTTTTCCTGGAGTGCATCACTGTGATACTAATTCCGGAACACTTTTCCTGGAGTGCTTCACTGTGATACTAACTCCAAAACACTTTTCCTGGAGTGCTTCACTGAGATACTAGCTCCAAAACACTTTTCCTGGAGTGCATCACTGTGATACTAACCCTATAACACTTTTCCTGGAGTGTTTTACTGTGATACAAATTCCAGAACACTTTTCCTGGAGTGCTTCAATGTGATACTATCCCTAAAACACATTTCCTTGAGTGCTTCACTGTGATACAAGCTCCAAAACACTTTTCCTGGAGTGTTTCACTGTGATACTAATTCCAGAACACTTTTCCTGGAGTGCTTCACTGTGATACTAATTCCAGAACACTTTTCCTGGAGTACATCACTGTGATACTATCCCTAAAACACATTACCTGGAGTGCTTCACTGTGATACTAACTCCAAAACACTTTTCCTGGAGTGCTTCACTGAGATACTAGCTCCAAAACACTTTTCCTGGAGTGCATCACTGTGATACTAACCCTATAACACTTTTCCTGGAGTGCTTCACTGTGATACTAACCCTCAACACTTTTTCTGGAGTGCTTCACTGCGATACTAGCTGCAAAACACTCTACCTGGAGTGCATCACTGTGATACTAATTCCAGAACAATTTTCCTGGAGTGCTTCACTGTGATACTAACTCCAGAATACTTTTCCTGGAGTGCTTCACTGTGATACTAACCCTAAAACACATTTCCTTGAGTGCTTCACTGTGATACTAGCTCCAAAACACTTTTCCTGGAGTGCTTCACTGTGATACTAATTCCAGAACACTTTTCCTGGAGTACATCACTGTGATACTATCCCTAAAACACATTACCTGGAGTGCTTCACTGTGATACTAACTCCAAAACACTTTTCCTGGAGTGCTTCACTGAGATACTAGCTCCAAAACACTTTTCCTGGAGTGCATCACTGTGATACTAACCCTATAACACTTTTCCTGGAGTGCTTCACTGTGAGACTTACCCAAAAACACTTTTCCTGGAGTGCTTCACTGCGATACTAGCTCCAAAACACTCTACCTGGAGTGCTTCACTGTGATACTAACCCTATAACACTTTTCCTGGAGTGCATCACTGTGATACTAACTCCAGAATACTTTTCCTGGAGTGCTTCACTGGGATACTAGCCCTAAAACACTTTTCCTGGAGTGCTTCACTGTGATACTAACTCCAAAACACTTTTCCTGGAGTGCATCACTGTGATACTAACTCCAGAATACTTTTCCTGGAGTGCATCACTGGGATACTAGCCCTAAAACACTTTTCCTGGAGTGCATCACTGTGATACTGACGCCAGAACAATTTTAATGGAATGCTTCACTGTGATACTAACCCTAAAACACTTTTCCTGGAGTGCTTCACTGCGATACTAGCTCCAAAACACTCTACCTGGAGTGCTTCACTGTGATACTCACCCTATCAGACTTTTCCTGAAGTGCTTCACTGTAATACTAACCCTAAACCACTTTTCCTGGAGTGTTTCTCAGTGATACGAACTCCAAAATACTTTTCCTGGAGTGTTTTACTGTGATGCTGACACCAAAACACTTCCTGGAGTGCATCACTGTGATATTAATTCCGGAACACTTTTCCTGGAGTGCATCACTGTGATACTAATTCCAGAACACTTTTCCTGGAGTGTGTCACTGTGATACTAACCCAAAACACTTTTCCTGAAATGCTTCACTGTGATACTAACTCCAAAACACTTTTCCTGGAGTGCTTCACTGTGATACCAGCTCCAAAACACTTTTCCTGGAGTGCTTCACTGTGATACTAAATCCAAAACACTCTTCCTGGACTGTTTTACTGTGATGCTGACTCCAAAACACTCTTCCTGGAGTGCTTCACTGTGATACAAACTCCAAAACACTCTTCCTGGAGTGCTTCACTGTGATACTAACACCAGAACACTTTTACTGGAGTAATTCACTGTAATACTAACCCTAAAACACTTTTCCTGGAGTGCTTCAATGTGATACTAACCCTAAATACATTTCCTGGAGTGCTTCACTGTGATACTAGCTCCAAAACACTTTTCCTGGAGTGCTTCACTGTGATACTAATTCCAGAACACTTTTCCTGGAGTACATCACTGTGATACTATCCCTAAAACACATTACCTGGAGTGCTTCACTGTGATACTAACTCCAAAACACTTTTCCTGGAGTGCTTCACTGAGATACTAGCTCCAAAACACTTTTCCTGGAGTGCATCACTGTGATACAAACCCTATAACACTTTTCCTGGAGTGCTTCACTGTGAGACTTAGCCCAAAACACTTTTCCTGGAGTGCTTCACTGCGATACTAGCTCCAAAACACTCTACCTGGAGTGCTTCACTGTGATACTAACCCTATAACACTTTTCCTGGAGTGCATCACTGTGATACTAACTCCAGAATACTTTTCCTGGAGTGCTTCACTGGGATACTAGCCCTAAAACACTTTTCCTGGAGAGCTTCACTGTGATCCTAACTCCAAAACACTTTTCCTGGAGTGCTTCACTGTGATACTAGCTCCAAAACACTTTTCCTGGAGTGCATCACTGTGATACTAATTCCAGAACACTTTTCATGGAGGGCTTCACTGTGATACAATCCCTAAAACAATTTTCCTGGAGTGTTTTACTGTGATACAAATTCCAGAACACTTTTCCTGGAGTGCTTCAATGTGATACTATCCCTAAAACACATTTCCTTGAGTACTTCACTGTGATACAAGCTCCAAAACACTTTTCCTGGAGTGTTTCACTGTGATACTAATTCCAGAACACTTTTCCTGGAGTGCTTCACTGTGATACTAATTCCGGAACACTTTTCCTGGAGTAAATCACTGTGATACTAACCCTATAACACTTTTCCTGGAGTGCTTCACTGTGATACTAACCCTCAACACTTTTTCTGGAGTGCTTCACTGCGGTACTAGCTGCAAAACACTCTACCTGGAGTGCATCACTGTGATACTAATTCCAGAACAATTTTCCTGGAGTGCTTCACTGTGATACTAACTCCAGAATACTTTTCCTGGAGTGCTTCACTGTGATACTAACCCTAAAACACATTTCCTTGAGTGCTTCACTGTGATACTAGCTCCAAAACACTTTTCCTGGAGTGCTTCACTGTGATACTAATTCCAGAACACTTTTCCTGGAGTACATCACTGTGATACTATCCCTAAAACACATTACCTGGAGTGCTTCACTGTGATACTAACTCCAAAACACTTTTCCTGGAGTGCTTCACTGAGATACTAGCTCCAAAACACTTTTCCTGGAGTGCATCACTGTGATACTAACCCTATAACACTTTTCCTGGAGTGCTTCACTGTGAGACTTACCCAAAAACACTTTTCCTGGAGTGCTTCACTGCGATACTAGCTCCAAAACACTCTACCTGGAGTGCTTCACTGTGATACTAACCCTATAACACTTTTCCTGGAGTGCATCACTGTGATACTAACTCCAGAATACTTTTCCTGGAGTGCTTCACTGGGATACTAGCCCTAAAACACTTTTCCTGGAGTGCTTCACTGTGATACTAACTCCAAAACACTTTTCCTGGAGTGCATCACTGTGATACTAACTCCAGAATACTTTTCCTGGAGTGCATCACTGGGATACTAGCCCTAAAACACTTTTCCTGGAGTGCATCACTGTGATACTGACGCCAGAACAATTTTAATGGAATGCTTCACTGTGATACTAACCCTAAAACACTTTTCCTGGAGTGCTTCACTGCGATACTAGCTCCAAAACACTCTACCTGGAGTGCTTCACTGTGATACTCACCCTATCAGACTTTTCCTGGAGTGCTTCACTGTAATACTAACCCTAAACCACTTTTCCTGGAGTGTTTCACAGTGATACGAACTCCAAAATACTTTTCCTGGAGTGTTTTACTGTGATGCTGACACCAAAACACTTCCTGGAGTGCATCACTGTGATATTAATTCCGGAACACTTTTCCTGGAGTGCATCACTGTGATACTAATTCTAGAACACTTTTCCTGGAGTGTGTCACTGTGATACTAACCCAAAACACTTTTCCTGAAATGCTTCACTGTGATACTAACTCCAAAACACTTTTCCTGGAGTGCTTCACTGTGATACCAGCTCCAAAACACTTTTCCTGGAGTGCTTCACTGTGATACTAACTCCAAAACACTCTTCCTGGACTGTTTTACTGTGACGCTGACTCCAAAACACTCTTCCTGGAGTGCTTCACTGTGATACAAACTCCAAAACACTCTTCCTGGAGTGCTTCACTGTGATACTAACACCAGAACACTTTTACTGGAGTAATTCACTGTAATACTAACCCTAAAACACTTTTCCTGGAGTGCTTCAATGTGATACTAACCCTAAATACATTTCCTGGAGTGCTTCACTGTGATACTAGCTCCAAAACACTTTTCCTGGAGTGCTTCACTGTGATACTAATTCCAGAACACTTTTCCTGGAGTACATCACTGTGATACTATCCCTAAAACACATTACCTGGAGTGCTTCACTGTGATACTAACTCCAAAACACTTTTCCTGGAGTGCTTCACTGAGATACTAGCTCCAAAACACTTTTCCTGGAGTGCATCACTGTGATACAAACCCTATAACACTTTTCCTGGAGTGCTTCACTGTGAGACTTAGCCCAAAACACTTTTCCTGGAGTGCTTCACTGCGATACTAGCTCCAAAACACTCTACCTGGAGTGCTTCACTGTGATACTAACCCTATAACACTTTTCCTGGAGTGCATCACTGTGATACTAACTCCAGAATACTTTTCCTGGAGTGCTTCACTGGGATACTAGCCCTAAAACACTTTTCCTGGAGAGCTTCACTGTGATCCTAACTCCAAAACACTTTTCCTGGAGTGCTTCACTGTGATACTAGCTCCAAAACACTTTTCCTGGAGTGCATCACTGTGATACTAATTCCAGAACACTTTTCATGGAGGGCTTCACTGTGATACAATCCCTAAAACAATTTTCCTGGAGTGTTTTACTGTGATACAAATTCCAGAACACTTTTCCTGGAGTGCTTCAATGTGATACTATCCCTAAAACACATTTCCTTGAGTACTTCACTGTGATACAAGCTCCAAAACACTTTTCCTGGAGTGTTTCACTGTGATACTAATTCCAGAACACTTTTCCTGGAGTGCTTCACTGTGATACTAATTCCGGAACACTTTTCCTGGAGTACATCACTGTGATACTAACCCTATAACACTTTTCCTGGAGTGCTTCACTGTGATACTAACCCTCAACACTTTTTCTGGAGTGCTTCACTGCGGTACTAGCTGCAAAACACTCTACCTGGAGTGCATCACTGTGATACTAATTCCAGAACAATTTTCCTGGAGTGCTTCACTGTGATACTAACTCCAGAATACTTTTCCTGGAGTGCTTCACTGTGATACTAACCCTAAAACACATTTCCTTGAGTGCTTCACTGTGATACTAGCTCCAAAACACTTTTCCTGGAGTGCTTCACTGTGATACTAATTCCAGAACACTTTTCCTGGAGTACATCACTGTGATACTATCCCTAAAACACATTACCTGGAGTGCTTCACTGTGATACTAACTCCAAAACACTTTTCCTGGAGTGCTTCACTGAGATACTAGCTCCAAAACACTTTTCCTGGAGTGCATCACTGTGATACTAACCCTATAACACTTTTCCTGGAGTGCTTCACTGTGAGACTTACCCAAAAACACTTTTCCTGGAGTGCTTCACTGCGATACTAGCTCCAAAACACTCTACCTGGAGTGCTTCACTGTGATACTAAACCTATAACACTTTTCCTGGAGTGCATCACTGTGATACTAACTCCAGAATACTTTTCCTGGAGTGCTTCACTGGGATACTAGCCCTAAAACACTTTTCCTGGAGTGCTTCACTGTGATACTAACTCCAAAACACTTTTCCTGGAGTGCATCACTGTGATACTAACTCCAGAATACTTTTCCTGGAGTGCATCACTGGGATACTAGCCCTAAAACACTTTTCCTGGAGTGCATCACTGTGATACTGACGCCAGAACAATTTTAATGGAATGCTTCACTGTGATACTAACCCTAAAACACTTTTCCTGGAGTGCTTCACTGCGATACTAGCTCCAAAACACTCTACCTGGAGTGCTTCACTGTGATACCCACCCTATCAGACTTTTCCTGGAGTGCTTCACTGTAATACTAACCCTAAACCACTTTTCCTGGAGTGTTTCACAGTGATACGAACTCCAAAATACTTTTCCTGGAGTGTTTTACTGTGATGCTGACACCAAAACACTTCCTGGAGTGCATCACTGTGATATTAATTCCGGAACACTTTTCCTGGAGTGCATCACTGTGATACTAATTCTAGAACACTTTTCCTGGAGTGTGTCACTGTGATACTAACCCAAAACACTTTTCCTGAAATGCTTCACTGTGATACTAACTCCAAAACACTTTTCCTGGAGTGCTTCACTGTGATACCAGCTCCAAAACACTTTTCCTGGAGTGCTTCACTGTGATACTAACTCCAAAACACTCTTCCTGGACTGTTTTACTGTGACGCTGACTCCAAAACACTCTTCCTGGAGTGCTTCACTGTGATACAAACTCCAAAACACTCTTCCTGGAGTGCTTCACTGTGATACTAACACCAGAACACTTTTACTGGAGTAATTCACTGTAATACTAACCCTAAAACACTTTTCCTGGAGTGCTTCAATGTGATACTAACCCTAAATACATTTCCTGGAGTGCTTCACTGTGATACTAGCTCCAAAACACTTTCCTGGAGTGCTTCACTGTGATACTAATTCCAGAACACTTTTCCTGGAGTACATCACTGTGATACTATCCCTAAAACACATTACCTGGAGTGCTTCACTGTGATACTAACTCCAAAACACTTTTCCTGGAGTGCTTCACTGAGATACTAGCTCCAAAACACTTTTCCTGGAGTGCATCACTGTGATACAAACCCTATAACACTTTTCCTGGAGTGCTTCACTGTGAGACTTAGCCCAAAACACTTTTCCTGGAGTGCTTCACTGCGATACTAGCTCCAAAACACTCTACCTGGAGTGCTTCACTGTGATACTAACCCTATAACACTTTTCCTGGAGTGCATCACTGTGATACTAACTCCAGAATACTTTTCCTGGAGTGCTTCACTGGGATCCTCGCCCTAAAACACTTTTCCTGGAGAGCTTCACTGTGATCCTAACTCCAAAACACTTTTCCTGGAGTGCTTCACTGTGATACTAGCTCCAAAACACTTTTCCTGGAGTGCATCACTGTGATACTAATTCCAGAACACTTTTCATGGAGGGCTTCACTGTGATACAATCCCTAAAACAATTTTCCTGGAGTGTTTTACTGTGATACAAATTCCAGAACACTTTTCCTGGAGTGCTTCAATGTGATACTATCCCTAAAACACATTTCCTTGAGTGCTTCACTGTGATACAAGCTCCAAAACACTTTTCCTGGAGTGTTTCACTGTGATACTAATTCCAGAACACCTTTCCTGGAGTGCTTCACTGTGATACTAATTCCGGAACACTTTTCCTGGAGTACATCACTGTGATACTATCCCTAAAACACATTACCTGGAGTGCTTCACTGTCATACTAACTCCAAAACACTTTTCCTGGAGTGCTTCACTGAGATACTAGCTCCAAAACACTATTCCTGGAGTGCATCACTGTGATACTAACCCTATAACACTTTTCCTGGAGTGCTTCACTGTGATACTAACCCTCAACACTTTTTCTGGAGAGCTTCACTGCGATACTAGCTGCAAAACACTCTCCCTGGAGTGCATCACTGTGATACTAATTCCAGAACAATTTTCCTGGAGTGCTTCACTGTGATACTAACTCCAGAAGACGTTTCCTGGAGTGCTTCACTGTGATACTAACCCTAAAACACATTTCCTTGAGTGCTTCACTGTGATACTAGCTCCAAAACACTTTTCCTGGAGTGCTTCACTGTGATACTAATTCCAGAACACTTTTCCTGGAGTACATCACTGTGATACTATCCCTAAAACACATTACCTGGAGTGCTTCACTGTGATACTAACTCCAAAACACTTTTCCTGGAGTGCTTCACTGAGATACTAGCTCCAAAACACTTTTCCTGGAGAGCATCACTGTGATACTAACCCTATAACACTTTTCCTGGAGTGCTTCACTGTGAGACTTACCCAAAAACACTTTTCCTGGAGTGCTTCACTGCGATACTAGCTCCAAAACACTCTACCTGGAGTGCTTCACTGTGATACTAACCCTATAACACTTTTCCTGGAGTGCATCACTGTGATACTAACTCCAGAATACTTTTCCGGGAGTGCTTCACTGGGATACTAGCCCTAAAACACTTTTCCTGGAGTGCTTCACTGTGATACTAACTCCAAAACACTTTTCCAGGAGTGCATCACTGTGATACTAACTCCAGAATACTTTTCCTGGAGTGCTTCACTGGGATACTAGCCCTAAAACACTTTTCCTGGAGTGCATCACTGTGATACTGATGCCAGAACAATTTTACTGGAATGCTTCACTGTGATACTAACCCTAAAACACTTTTCCTGGAGTGCTTCACTGCGATACTAGCTCCAAAACACTCTACCTGGAGTGCTTCACTGTGATACTCACCCAATCAGACTTTTCCTGGAGTGTTTCACAGTAATACTAACCCTAAACCACTTTTCCTGGAGTGTTTCACAGTGATACGAACTCCAAAATACTTCTCCTGGAGTGTTTTACTGTGATGCTGACACCAAAACACACTTCCTGGAGTGCATCACTGTGATATTAATTCCGGAACACTTTTCCTGGAGTGCATCACTGTGATACTAATTCCAGAACACTTTTCCTGGAGTGTCTCACTGTGATACTAACCCAAAATACTTTTCCTGAAATGCTTCACTGTGATACTAACTCCAAAACACTTTTTCTGGAGTGCTTCACTGTGATACCAGCTCCAAAACACTTTTCCTGGAGTGCTTCACTGTGATACTAACTCCAAAACACTCTTCCTGGACTGTTTTACTGTGATGCTGACTCCAAAACACTCTTCCTGGAGTGCTTCACTGTGATACAAACTCCAAAACACTCTTCCTGGAGTGCTTCACTGTGATACTAACACCAGAACACTTTTACTGGAGTAATTCACTGTAATACTAACCCTAAAACACTTTTCCTGGAGTGCTTCAATGTGATACTGACCCTAAAATACATTTCCTGGAGTGCTTCACTGTGATACGAACTCCAAAATACTTTTCCTGGAGTGCCTCACTGTGGTACGAACTCCAAAACACTTTTCCCGGACTACTTCACTGTGATACTAGCTCCAAAACACTTTTCCCAGAGTGCTTCAGTGTGATAATCATTCCTTGAGTGCTTCACTGTGCTATTAACATTAAAACACTTTTCCTGGAGTGCTTCACTGTTATACTGTCCCTAAAACACTTTTCCTGGAGTACTTCACTGTGATACTAACTCCAAAACACTTTTCCTGGAGTGCATCACTGTGATACGAACTCCAGAATACTTTTCCTGGAGTGCTTCACTGGGATACTAGCCCTAAAACACTTTTCCTGGAGTGCTTCACTGTGATACTAATTCCAAAACACGTTTCCGGGAGTGCATCACTGTGATACTAACTCCAGAATACTTTTCCTGGAGTGCTTCACTGTGATTCTAGCTCCAAAACACTTTTCCTGGAGTGCTTCACTGTGATATTAACCCTAAAACACTTTTCCTGGAGTGCTTCACTGTGATATTAATTCCAGAACACTTTTCCTGTAGTGCTTCACTGTGATACTAACCCTAAATCACATTTCCTGGAGTGTTTTACTGTGATACGAACTCCAAAACACTTTTCCTGGAGTGCATCACTGTGATACTAATTCCAGAACACTTTTCCTGGAGTGCTTCACAGCGATACTAACCCTAAATCACATTTCCTGGAGTGTTTTACGGTGATACGAACTCCAAAACACTTTTCCTGGAGTGTTTTACTGTGATGCTGACACCAAAACACACTTCCTGGAGTGCATCACTGTGATATTAATTCCAGAACACTTTTCCTGGAGTGCATCACTGTGATACTAACCCTAAAACACTTTTCCTGAAATGCTTCACTGTGATACTAACTCCAAAACACTTTTCCTGGAGTGCTTCACTGTGATACTTGCCCTAAAACACTTTTCCTGGATTGCTTCACTGCGATACTAGCTCCAAAACACTCTACCTGGAGTGCTTCACTGTGATACTAACCCGATAACACTTTTCCTGGAGTGCTTCACTGTAATACTAACCCTAAACTACTTTTCCTGGAGTGTTTCACAGTGTTGCGAACTCCAAAATACTTTTCCTGGAGTGTTTTACTGTGATGCTGACACCAAAACACACTTCCTGGAGTGCATCACTGTGATATTAATTCCAGAACACTTTTCCTGGAGTGCACCACTGTGATACTAATTCCAGAACACATTTCCTGGAGTGTGTCACTGTGACACTAACCCTAAAACACTTTTCCTGAAATGCTTCACTGTGATACAAACTCCAAAACACTTTTCCTGGAGTGCTTCACTGTGATACTAGCTCCAATACACTTTACCTGGAGTGTTTCACTGCGATACTAATTCCAGAACACTTTTCCTGGAGTATTTCACTGTGAAACTAACCCTAAAACACTTTTCGTGGAGTGCTTCACTGTGATACTAACTCCAAAACACTTCCTGGAGTGCTTCACTGTGATACCAGCTCCAAAACACTTTTCCTTGAGTGCTTCACTGTGATCCTAACTCCAAAACACTCTTCCTGGACTGTTTTACTGTGATGCTGACTCCAAAACACTCTTCCTGGAGTGCTTCACTGTGATACAAACTCCAAAACACTCTTCCTGGAGTGCTTCACTGTGATACTAACTCCAGAACACTTTTACTGGAGTAATTCACTGTAATACTAACCCTAAAACACTTTTCCTGGAGTGCTTCAATGTGATACTAACCCTAAAATACATTTCCTGGAGTGAATCACTGTGATACGAACTCCAAAATACCTTTCCTGGAGTGCTTCACTGTGATACTAACTCCAAAACACTTTTCCCGGCTGCTTCACTGTGACACTATCTCCAAAACACTTTTCCCAGACTACTTCACTGTGATACGAGCTCCAAAACACTTTTCCCGGAGTGCTTCAGTGTGATAATCATTCCTTGAGTGCTTAGCAGTGCTATTAACATTAAAACACTTTTCCTGGAGTGCTTCACTGTGATACTATCCCTAAAACACTTTTCCTGGAGTACTTCACTGTGTTACTAACTCCAAAACACTTTTCCTGGAGTGCATCACTGTGATACTAACTCCAGAATACTTTTCCTGGAGTGCTTCACTGGGATACTAGCCCTAAAACACTTTTCCTGGAGTGCTTCACTGTGATCCTAACTCCAAAACACTTTTCCTGGAGTGCTTCACTGTGATACTAGCTCCAAAACACTTTTCCTGGAGTGCATCACTGTGATACTAATTCCAGAACACTTTTCATGGAGGGCTTCACTGTGATACAATCCCTAAAACAATTTTCCTGGAGTGTTTTACTGTGATACGAACTCCAAAACACTTTTCCTGGAGTGCATCACTGTGATACTAATTCCAGAACAGTTTTCCTGGAGTGCTTCACAGCGATACTAACCCTAAATCACATTTCCTGGAGTGTTTTACGGTGATATGAGCTCCAAAACACTTTTCCTGGAGTGTTTTACTGTGATGCTGACACCAAAACACACTTCCTGGAGTGCATCACTGTGATATTAATTCCAGAACACTTTTCCTGGAGTGCATCACTGTGATACTAACCCTAAAACACTTTTCCTGAAATGCTTCACTGTGATACTAACTCCAAAACACTTTTCCTGGAGTGCTTCACTGTGATACTTGCCCTAAAACACTTTTCCTGGAGTGCTTCACTGCGATACTAGCTCCAAAACACTCTACCTGGAGTGCTTCACTGTGATACTAACCCGATAACACTTTTCCTGGAGTGCTTCACTGTAATACTAACCCTCAACTACTTTTCCTGGAGTGTTTCACAGTGTTGCGAACTCCAAAATACTTTTCCTGGAGTGTTTTACTGTGATGCTGACACCAAAACACACTTCCTGGAGTGCATCACTGTGATATTAATTCCAGAACACTTTTCCTGGAGTGCACCACTGTGATACTAATTCCAGAACACATTTCCTGGAGTGTGTCACTGTGACACTAACCCTAAAACACTTTTCCTGAAATGCTTCACTGTGATACAAACTCCAAAACACTTTTCCTGGAGTGCTTCACTGTGATACTAGCTCCAATACACTTTACCTGGAGTGTTTCACTGCGATACTAATTCCAGAACACTTTTCCTGGAGTATTTCACTGTGAAACTAACCCTAAAACACTTTTCGTGGAGTGCTTCACTGTGATACTAACTCCAGAACACTTCCTGGAGTGCTTCACTGTGATACCAGCTCCAAAACACTTTTCCTGGAGTGCTTCACTGTGATACTAACTCCAAAACACTCTTCCTGGACTGTTTTACTGTGATGCTGACTCCAAAACACTCTTCCTGGAGTGCTTCACTGTGATACAAACTCCAAAACACTCTTCCTGGAGTGCTTCACTGTGATACTAACTCCAGAACACTTTTACTGGAGTAATTCACTGTAATACTAACCCTAAAACACTTTTCCTGGAGTGCTTCAATGTGATACTAACCCTAAAATACATTTCCTGGAGTGAATCACTGTGATACGAACTCCAAAATACTTTTCCTGGAGTGCTTCACTGTGATACTAACTCCAAAACACTTTTCCCGGATGCTTCACTGTGACACTATCTCCAAAACACTTTTCCCGGACTACTTCACTGTGATACGAGCTCCAAAACACTTTTCCCGGAGTGCTTCAGTGTGATAATCATTCCTTGAGTGCTTAGCAGTGCTATTAACATTAAAACACTTTTCCTGGAGTGCTTCACTGTGATACTATCCCTAAAACACTTTTCCTGGAGTACTTCACTGTGTTACTAACTCCAAAACACTTTTCCTGGAGTGCATCACTGTGATACTAACTCCAGAATACTTTTCCTGGAGTGCTTCACTGGGATACTAGCCCTAAAACACTTTTCCTGGAGTGCTTCACTGTGATCCTAACTCCAAAACACTTTTCCTGGAGTGCTTCACTGTGATACTAGCTCCAAAACACTTTTCCTGGAGTGCATCACTGTGATACTAATTCCAGAACACTTTTCATGGAGGGCTTCACTGTGATACAATCCCTAAAACAATTTTCCTGGAGTGTTTTACTGTGATACAAATTCCAGAACACTTTTCCTGGAGTGCTTCAATGTGATACTAACTCCAAAACACTTTTCCTGGAGTGCTTCACTGTGATACTAGCTCCAAAACACTTTTCCTGGAGTGCATCACTGTGATACTAATTCCAGAACACTTTTCCTGGAGTGCTTCACTGTGATACTAATTCCGGAACACTTTTCCTGGAGTACATCACTGTGATACTATCCCTAAAACACATTACCTGGAGTGCTTCACTGTGATACTAACTCCAAAACACTTTTCCTGGAGTGCTTCACTGAGATACTAGCTCCAAAACACTTTTCCTGGAGTGCATCACTGTGATACTAACCCTATAACACTTTTCCTGGAGTGCTTCACTGTGATACTAACCCTCAACACTTTTTCTGGAGTGCTTCACTGCGATACTAGCTGCAAAACACTCTACCTGGAGTGCATCACTGTGATACTAATTCCAGAACAATTTTCCTGGAGTGCTTCACTGTGATACTAACTCCAGAATACTTTTCCTGGAGTGCTTCACTGTGATACTAACCCTAAAACACATTTTCTTGAGTGCTTCACTGTGATACTAGCTCGAAAACACTTTTCCTGGAGCGCTTCACTGTGATACTAATTCCAGAACCCTTTTCCTGGAGTACATCACTGTGATACTATCCCTAAAACACATTACCTGGAGTGCTTCACTGTGATACTAACTCCAAAACACTTTTCCTGGAGTGCTTCACTGAGATACTAGCTCCAAAACACTTTTCCTGGAGTGCATCACTGTGATACTAACCCTATAACACTTTTCCTGGAGTGCTTCACTGTGAGACTTACCCAAAAACACTTTTCCTGGAGTGCTTCACTGCGATACTAGCTCCAAAACACTCTACCTGGAGTGCTTCACTGTGATACTAACCCTATAACACTTTTCCTGGAGTGCATCACTGTGATACTAACTCCAGAATACTTTTCCTGGAGTGCTTCACTGGGATACTAGCCCTAAAACACTTTTCCTGGAGTGCTTCATTGTGATACTAACTCCAAAACACTTTTCCTGGAGTGCATCACTGTGATACTAACTCCAGAATACTTTTCCTGGAGTGCATCACTGGGATACTAGCCCTAAAACACTTTTCCTGGAGTGCATCACTGTGATACTGACGCCAGAACAATTTTAATGGAATGCTTCACTGTGATACTAACCCTAAAACACTTTTCCTGGAGTGCTTCACTGCGATACTAGCTCCAAAACACTCTACCTGGAGTGCTTCACTGTGATACTCACCCTATCAGACTTTTCCTGGAGTGCTTCACTGTAATACTAACCCTAAACCACTTTTCCTGGAGTGTTTCACAGTGATACGAACTCCAAAATACTTTTCCTGGAGTGTTTTACTGTGATGCTGACACCAAAACACTTCCTGGAGTGCATCACTGTGATATTAATTCCGGAACACTTTTCCTGGAGTGCATCACTGTGATACTAATTCCAGAACACTTTTCCTGGAGTGTGTCACTGTGATACTAACCCAAAACACTTTTCCTGAAATGCTTCACTGTGATACTAACTCCAAAACACTTTTCCTGGAGTGCTTCACTGTGATACCAGCTCCAAAACACTTTTCCTGGAGTGCTTCACTGTGATACTAACTCCAAAACACTCTTCCTGGACTGTTTTACTGTGATGCTGACTCCAAAACACTCTTCCTGGAGTGCTTCACTGTGATACAAACTCCAAAACGCTTTTCCTGGAGTGCTTCAATGTGATACTAACCCTAAAATACATTTCCTGGAGTGCTTCACTGTGATACGACCTCCAAAATACTTTTCCTGGAGTGCCTCACTGTGGTACGAACTCCAAAACACTTTTCCCGGATGCTTCACTGTGACACTATCTCCAAAACACTTTTCCCGGACCACTTCACTGTGATACTAGCTCCAAAACACTTTTCCCAGAGTGCTTCAGTGTGATAATCATTCCTTGAGTGCTTCACTGTCCTATTAACATTAAAACACTTTTCCTGGAGTGCTTCACTGTTATACTATCCCTAAAACACTTTTCCTGGAGTACTTCACTGTGATACTAGCTCCAAAACACTTTTCCTGGAGTGCTTCACTGTGATACTAATTCCAGAACACTTTTCCTGGAGTACATCACTGTGATACTATCCCTAAAACACATTACCTGGAGTGCTTCACTGTGATACTAACTCCAAAACACTTTTCCTGGAGTGCTTCACTGTGATACTAACTCCAGAATACTTTTCCTGGAGTGCTTCACTGGGATACTAGCCCTAAAACACTTTTCCTGGAGTGCATCACTGTGATACTAACTCCAGAATACTTTTCCTGGAGTGCTTCACTGGGATACTAGCCCTAAAACACTTTTCCTGGAGTGCATCACTGTGATACTGACGCCAGAACAATTTTACTGGAATGCTTCACTGTGATACTAACCCTCAAACACTTTTCCTGGAGTGCTTCACTGCGATACTAGCTCCAAAACACTCTACCTGGAGTGCTTCACTGTGATACTCACCCTATCAGACTTTTCCTGGAGTGCTTCACGGTAATACTAACCCTAAACCACTTTTCCTGGAGTGTTTCACAGTGATACGAACTCCAAAATACTTTTCCTGGAGTGTTTTACTGTGATGCTGACACCAAAACACACTTCCTGGAGTGCATCACTGTGATATTAATTCCGGAACACTTTTCCTGGAGTGCATCACTGTGATACTAATTCCAGAACACTTTTCCTGGAGTGTGTCACTGTGATACTAACCCAAAATACTTTTCCTGAAATGCTTCACTGTGATACTAACTCCAAAACACTTTTCCTGGAGTGCTTCACTGTGATACCAGCTCCAAAACACTTTTCCTGGAGTGCTTCACTGTGATACTAACTCCAAAACACTCTTCCTGGACTGTTTTACTGTGATGCTGACTCCAAAACACTCTTCCTGGAGTGCTTCACTGTGATACAAACTCCAAAACACTCTTCCTGGAGTGCTTCACTGTGATACTAACACCAGAACACTTTTACTGGAGTAATTCACTGTAATACTAACCCTAAAACACTTTTCCTGGAGTGCTTCAATGTGATACTAACCCTAAAATACATTTCCTGGAGTGCTTCACTGTGATACGAACTCCAAAATACTTTTCCTGGAGTGCCTCACTGTGGTACGAACTCCAAAACACTTTTCCCGGATGCTTCACTGTGACACTATCTCCAAAACACTTTTCCCGGACTACTTCACTGTGATACTAGCTCCAAAACACTTTTCCCGGAGTGCTTCAGTGTGATAATCATTCCTTGAGTGCTTCACTGTGCTATGAACATTAAAACACTTTTCCTGGAGTGCTTCACTGTGATACTATCCCTAAAACACTTTTCCTGGAGTACTTCACTGTGATACTAACTCCAAAACACTTTTCCTGGAGTGCATCATAGAACATAGAACATAGAACATAGAACAATACAGCACAGAACAGGCCCTTCGGCCCACGATGTTGTGCCGAACTTCTAACCTAGATTAAGTACCCATCCATGTACCTATCCAAATGCCGCTTAAAGGTCGCCAATGATTCCGACTCTACCACTCCCACGGGCAGCGCATTCCATGCCCCCACCACTCTCTGGGTAAAGAACCCACCCCTGACATCTCCCCTCTACCTTCCACCCTTCACCTTAAATTTATGTCCCCTTGTAACACTCTGTTGTACCCGGGGAAAAAGTTTCTGTCTGTCTACTCTATCTATTCCTCTGATCATCTTATAAACCTCTATCAAGTCACCCCTCATCCTTCGCCGTTCCAACGAGAAAAGGCCGAGAACTCTCAACCTATCCTCGTACGACTTCCTCTCCATTCCAGGCAACATCCTGGTAAATCTTCTCTGCACCCTCTCCAAAGCTTCCACATCTTTCCTAAAGTGAGGCGACCAGAACTGCACACAGTACTCCAACTGTGGCCTAACCAAAGTCCTGTACAGATGCAACATCACTTCACGACTCTTGAATTCAATCCCTCTGCTTATGAACGATAATACTCCATAGGCCTTCTTACAAACTCTATCCACCTGAGTGGCAACCTTCAAAGATCTATGTACATAGACCCCAAGATCCCTCTGTTCCTCCACCTGACCAAGAACCCTACCATTAACCCTGTATTCTGCATTCTTATTTGTTCTTCCAAAATGGACAACCTCACACTTGGCAGGGTTGAACTCCATCTGCCACTCCTCAGCCCAGCTCTGCATCATATCTAAGTCCCTCTGCAGCCGACAACAGCCCTCCTCACTGTCCACAACTCCACCTATCTTCGTATCATCTGCAAATTTACTGACCCACCCTTCGACTCCCTCATCTAAGTCATTAATAAAAATTACAAACAGCAGAGGACCCAGAACTGATCCCTGCGGAACTCCACTTGTAACTGGGCTCCAGGCTGAATATTTACCATCTACCACCACTCTCTGCCTTCGACCGGTTAGCCAGTTTTCTATCCAATTGGCCAAATTTCCCTCTATCCCATGCCTCCTGACTTTCCGCATAAGCCTACCATGGGGAACCTTATCAAATGCCTTACTAAAATCCATGTACACTACATCCACTGCTCTTCCCTCATCCACATGCTTGGTCACCTCCTCGAAGAATTCAATAAGACTTGTAAGGCAAGACCTACCCTTCACAAATCCGTGCTGGCTGTCCCTAATCAAGCAGTGTCTTTCCAGATACTCATAAATCCTATCCCTCAGTACCCTTTCCATTACTTTGCCTACCACAGAAGTAAGACTAACAGGCCTGTAATTCCCGGGGTTATCCCTATTCCCTTTTTTGAACAGGGGCACAACATTCGCTACTCTCCTGTCCCCTGGTACCACCCCCGTTGCCAGTGAAGACGAGAAGATCATTGCCAACGGTACTGCAATTTCCTCTCTTGCTTCCCACATAATCCTAGGATATATCCCGTCAGGCCCGGGGGACTTGTCTATCCTTAAGTTGTTCAAAATGTCCAACACATCTTCCTTCCTAACAGGTATCTCTTCTAGCTTACCAGTCCATTTCACACTCTCCTCTTCTACAATACGGTCCCTCTCGTTCGTAAATACTGAAGAGAAGTACTTGTTCAAGACCTCTCCTATCTCTTCCGACTCAATACACAGTCTCCCACTACTGTCCTTGATCGGACCTACCCTCGTTCTCGTCATTCTCAAGTTTCTCACATACGCATAAAATGCCTTGGGGTTATCCTTGATCCTATCCGCCAACGATTTTTCATGCCCTCTCTTAGCTCTCCTAATCCCTTTCTTCAGGTCCCTTCTGGCTATCCTGTATCCCTCCACTGCTCTGTCTGAATCCTGTTTCCTCAACCTTATGTAAGCCTCCTTCTTCCTCTTTACCAGACATTCAACCTCTCTCGTCAACCAAGGCTCCCTCACACGACCATTTCTTTCCTGCCTGATAGGTACATACATATCATGGACACGTCGTATCTGCTCTTTGAAAAAGTTCCACATTTCCACCACATCCTTCCCTGACAGCCTATGCTCCCAACGTATGCTCCTCAAATCCTGCCTTACAGCATCGTAATTTCCCTTCCCCCAATTATAAAATCTACCTTGTTGTGCGCACCTATCTCTCTCCATAACCAAGGTGAAAGTCACAGAATTGTGGTCACCATCACCAAAATGTTCACCCACTAACAAGCCCACCACTTGTCCCGGTTCATTACCGAGTACCAAATCCAATATGGCCTCCCCTCTGGTCGGACAATCTACACACTGCGTTAGAAAAGCTTCCTGGACACACTGCACAAACACCGCCCCATCCAATCTACTTGATCTAAAGAGCTTCCAATCAATATTTGGGAAGTTGAAGTCGCCCATGACTACGACCCTGTGGCTTCTGCACCTTTCCAAAATCTGCTTCCCAATCTGTTTCTCCACATCTCTGCTGCTATTGGGGGGCCTATAGTAAACACCCAACAAGGTGACTGCACCTTTCCTATTTCTGACTTCAGCCCATACTACCTCCAGAGGCAGATCCCCCTCAAACTTCCTTTCTGCAGCCGTTATACCATTTCTAATTAGCAATGCCACCCCCCCTCCTTTTTTCCCACCCTCCCTAATCTTACTGAAACACCTGTAACCAGGAACCTCCAACAGCCATTCCTGTCCCACATCTATCCACGTTTCCGTGATGGCCACAACATCGTAGTCCCAGGTACCGATCCACGCCTTAAGTTCACCCACCTTATTTCTGATACTCCTTGCGTTGAAGTATACGCACTTGAGCCCATCTCTGTGTCCGCAAGTAGTCCCTGTCAGTGCTACCTTCTCCACAGCCTCCCTACAGTCTTGGGCATCCTGACAAACAGCTAACCTACTTGCTGGACTACAAGTCCGGATCCCATCCCCCTGCCAAATTAGTTTAAACCCCCCCGAAGAGTGCTAGCAAACCTACCCCCCAGGATATTGGTGCCCTTCTGGTTCAGGTGCAACCCGTCCTGTTTGTACAGGTCCCACCTTCCCCAGAATGCAGTCCAATTGTCCAAATATCTGAAGCCCTCCCTCCTACACCAGCCTTGCAGCCACGTGTTCAACTGCACTCTCTCCCTATTCTTTGCCTCACTGTCACGTGGCACCGGCAACAACCCAGAGATGACGACTCTGTCCGTCCTAGCTTTTAACTTCCAGCCTAACTCCTTGAGCTCTTGAATGACCTCCCCACCCCTCTTCCTACCTATGTCGTTGGTGCCAATGTGCACCACGACTTCTGGCTGCACACCCTCCCCCTTAAGGATTCTGAAGACACGGTCTGAGACGTCTCGGACCCTAGCACCCGGGAGGCAACAAACCATCCGTGAGTCTCGCCCATGTCCACAGAACCGCCTGTCCGTCCCTCTAACTAGAGAGTCCCCTATAACTAGCGCTCTCCTCCTCTCCCCCTTTCCCTTCTGAGTCTCAGAGCCACAGACCCCTTCACTGCAGCTTACACCTGCAACGCTGTCCCCCCCAACAGTTTCCAAAGCTGTATATTTATTTTTTAGGGGAACGACCACAGGGGAACCCTGCACTGCCTGCTTCTTCCCCTTCCCACCTCTAACTGTTACCCAGCTACCTCTGTTCTCCGGCGTAACTATGTCCCTGTAGCTTCTATCAATCACCCTCTCAGCCTCTCGAATAATCCTCAGTTCATCCAACTCCAGTTCCAGTTCCCTAACTCGTTCGGTGAGGATCAGGATCTGACTGCATTTCCTGCAGACGAAGTCGGCAGGAGTATCGGTGGTCACCCCGACCTCAAACATCCTGCAGGAGGAACATTTCACCGCCTGCGCTGCCATGACTGTACACTTTCTCCAAAAACAAGAACACTGAGTCAATAACACTGAGTCACTTACCTGTGGACTTTAAAGTTAGGTTAGAGGAGGAGGGTGGGAGGGAAGCCCTACGGAAGTAGGACCTGGGGTCTAGAACACACCCACTCAAATACTAATCGCTTACCTTCCCGCCCAGCTATGCGCTCCAACCTCACTTCCGCTGCTCCCACTCAAATGACCGTTGGTGATTAAAGGGTGAGTATTTATACTCACAGTTCTCCTTCCCGGCTGCCCCTCTGTTTGCTTCCTCAGCTGCTCCCGCTCTTTTTGTGAAGAGAGAATAAAAAACACCGCTGCCCGCTACAGGTAAGTAATTTTGAAACAAACTGTTTTACCTTAGCTGTAGTCTCCCGGGTTCGCCTTTACTCGGCCGCTGCTCCCACTCAAATGCATCACTGTGATACTAACTCCAGAATACTTTTCCTGGAGTGCTTCACTGGGATACGAGCCCTAAAACACTTTTCCTGGAGTGCTTCACTGTGATACTATCCGTAAAACACTTTTCCTGGAGTGCTTCACGATGATACTAAACCTAAAAGACATGTCCTTGAGTGCTTCACTGTGATACTAGCTCCAAAACACTTTTCCTGGAGTGCTTCACTGTGATATTAACCCTAAAACACTTTTCCTGGAGTGCTTCACTGTGATATTAATTCCAGAACACTTTTCCTGGAGTGCTTCACTGTGATACTAATTCCAGAACACTTTTCCTGGAGTGCTTCACAGTGATATTAACCCTAAATCACATTTCCTGGAATGTTTTACTGTGATACGAGCTCCAAAACACTCTATCTAGAGTGCTTCACTGTGATACAAACCCTAAACCACTTTTCCAGGAGTGTTTCACGGTGATACGAACTCCAAAATACTTTTCCTGGAGTGTTTTACTGTGATGCTGACACCAAAACACACTTCCTGGAGTGCATCACTGTGATATTAATTCCAGAACACTTTTCCTGGAGTGCATCACTGTGATACTAACCCTAAAACACTTTTCCTGAAATGCTTCACTGTGATACTAACTCCAAAACACTTTTCCTGGAGTGCTTCACTGTGATACTTGCCCTAAAACACTTTTCCTGGAGTGCTTCACTGCGATACTAGCTCCAAAACACTCTTCCTGGAGTGCTTCACTGTGATACTAACCCTATAACACTTTTCCTGGAGTGCTTCACTGTAATACTAACCCTAAACTACTTTTCCTGGAGTGTTTCACAGTGTTGCGAACTCCAAAATACTTTTCCTGGAGTGTTTTACTGTGATGCTGACACCAAAACACACTTCCTGGAGTGCATCACTGTGATATTAATTCCAGAACACTTTTCCTGGAGTGCATCACTGTGATACTAATTCCAGAACACTTTTCCTGGAGTGTGTCACTGTGATACTAACCCTAAAACACTTTTCCTGAAATGCTTCACTGTGATACAAACTCCAAAACACTTTTCCTGGAGTGCTTCACTGTGATACTAGCTCCAATACACTTTACCTGGAGTGTTTCACTGCGATACTAATTCCAGAACACTTTTCCTGGAGTATTTCACTGTGAAACTAACCCTAAAACACTTTTCGTGGAGTGCTTCACTGTGATTCTAACTCCAGAACACTTCCTGGAGTGCTTCACTGTGATACCAGCTCCAAAACACTTTTCCTGGAGTGCTTCACTGTGATACTAACTCCAAAACACTCTTCCTGGACTGTTTTACTGTGATGCTGACTCCAAAACACTCTTCCTGGAGTGCTTCACTTTGATACAAACTCCAAAACACTCTTCCTGGAGTGCTTCACTGCGATACTAACTCCAGAACACGTTTACTGGAGTAATTCACTGTAATACTAACCCTAAAACACTTTTCCTGGAGTGCTTCAATGTGATACTAACCCTAAAATACATTTCCTGGAGTGCTTCACTGTGATACGAACCCAAAAATACTTTTCCTAGAGTGCTTCACTGTGATACTAACTCCAAAACACTTTTCCCGGATGCTTCACTGTGACACTATCTCCAAAACACTTTTCCCGGACTACTTCACTGTGATACGAGCTCCAAAACACTTTTCCCGGAGTGCTTCAGTGTGATAATCATTCCTTGAGTGCTTAACTGTGCTATTAACATTAAAACACGTTTCCTGGAGTGCTTCACTGTGATACTATCCCTAAAACACTTTTCCTTGGAGTACTTCACTGTGTTACGAACTCCAAAACACTTTCCCTGGAGTGCATCACTGTGATACTAACTCCAGAATACTTTTCCTGGAGTGCTTCACTGGGATACTAGCCCTAAAACACTTTTCCTGGAGTGCTTCACTGTGATACTATCCCTAAAACACTTTTCCTGGAGTACTTGACTGTGATACTAACTCCAAAACACTCTTCCTGGAGTGCATCACTGTGATACTAACTCCAGAATACTTTTCCTGGAGTGCTTCACTGGGATACTAGCCCTAAAACACTTTTTCTGGAGTGCTTCACTGGGATACTAACTCCAAAACACTTTTCCTGGAGTGCATCACTGTGATACTAACTCCAGAATACTTTTCCTGGAGTGCTTCACTGTGATACGAACCCTAAAACCCTTTCCCTGGAGTGCTTCACTGTGATACTAACTCCAAAACACTTATCCTGGAGTGCTTCACTGTGATGCTAGCTCCAAAACACTTTTCCTGGAGTGCATCAATGTGATACTAATTCCAGAACTCTTTTCCTGGAGTGCTTCACTGTGATACTAACCCTAAAACACATTTCCTGGAGTGCTTCACTGTGATACGAGCTCCAAAGCACTTTTCCTGGAGTGCATCACTGTGATACTAATTCAAGAACACTTTTCCTGAAGTGCATCACTGTGGTACTAATCCCAGAACACTTTTCCTGGAGTGCTTCACTGTGATACTAACCCTAAAACACATTTCCTGGAGTGCTTCACTGTGATACTAACTCCAAAATACTTTTCCTGGAGTGCTTCACTGCGATACCAGCTCCAAAACACTTTTCCTGGAGTGCATCACTGTGATACTAATTCGAGAACACTTTTCCTGAAGTGCAGCACTGTGGTACTCATCCCAGAACACTTTTCCTGGAGTGCTTCACTGTGATACTAACTCCAAACCACATTTCCTGGAGTGCTTCACTGTGATACTAGCTCCAAAACACTTTTCCTGGAGTGTATCACTGCGTTACTCATTCCAGAACGATTTCCCTGGAGTGCATCACTGTGATACTAATTCCAGAACACTTTTCCTGGTGTGCTATGCTGTGATACTAACTCCAAAACACTTTTCCTGGAGTGCATCACTGTGATGCTACCCCTAAACCAATTTTCCTGGAGTGCTTCACTGTGATACTAACCCTAGAACACTTTTCCTGGAGTGCTTCACTGCGATACTAACCCGAAAACACTTTTCCTGGAGTGCTTCACTGTGACACTAAATCCAGATCACTTTTCCCGGAGAGCTTCACTGTGATTCTGGCTCCAAAACACTTTTCCCGCAGTGCTTCAGTGTGATACTAATTCCTTGAGTGATTCACTGTGATACGAACTCTAAAACACATTTCCTGGAGTGCTTCACTGTGATCCTAAACCTAAAACACTTTTCCTTGAGTGCTTCACTGTGACACTACCTCCAAAACACTTTTCCTGGAGTGCTTCACTGTGATCCTAAACCTAAAACACTTTTCCTTGAGTGCTTCACTGTGACACTACCTCCAAAACACCTTTCCCGGAGTGCTTCACTGCGATACTAACCCAAAACACTTTTCCTGGAGTGCATCACTGTGATACTGATTCCAGAACACTTTTCCTGGAGTGCATTACTGTGATACTAATTCCAGAACACTTTTCCTGGAGTGCTTCACTGTGATACTAACTCCAAAACACTTTTCCTGGAGTGTATCACTGTGATGCTAACCCTAAACCAATTTTCCTGGAGTGCTTCACTGTGATACTAACCCTAAAACACTTTTCCTGGAGTGCTTCACTGCGATACTAGCTCCAAAACACTTTTCCTGGAGTGCATCACTGTGGTGCTAACCGTGAACTTCTTTTCCTGGAGTGCTTCACTGTGATACTACCTCTATAACACTTTTCCTGGACTGTTTTACTGTGAGTTTGACTCCAGAACAATTTTCCAGGAGTGCTTCACTGTGATACTAGCTCCAAAACACTTTTCCTGGAGTGTTTGTCTGTGATACTAACGCCAAAATACACATGCTGGAGTGCTTCACTGTGATACTAACTCCAGAACACTTTTCCTGGAGTATTTCACTGTGATACTCGCCCTAAATCATATTTCCTGAAGTGCTTCACTGTGATACTAACTCCAAACCACATTTCCTGGAGTGCATCACTGTGAAACTAACTCCAGAACACTTTTCCTGGAGTGCTTCACTGCGATACCAGCTCCAAAACACATTTCCTGGAGTGATTCACTGTGATACTAACCCAAAAACACTTTTCCTGGAGTGCTTCACTTTGATACTAACTCCAGGACACTTTTCCTGGTGTGCATCACTGTGATACTAATTACAAAACACTTTTCCTGGAGTGCTTCACTGTGATACTAACCCTAAAACACTTTTCCTCGAGTTTTTTACTATGATACTAATTCCAGAACACTTTTCCTGGAGTGCATCACTGTGATACTAACTCCAGAATACTTTTCCTGGAGTGCTTCACTGGGATACTAGCCCTAAAACACTTTTCCTGGAGTGCATCACTGTGATACTAACCCTATAACACTTTTCCTGGAGTGCTTCCCTGTGATACTAACCCTAAAACACTTTTCCTGGAGTGCTTCACTGCAATACTAGCTCCAAAACACTCTACCTGGAGTGCTTCACTGTGATACTAACCATATAACACTTTTCCTGGAGTGCTTCACTGTAATACTAACACTAAACCACTTTTCCTGGAGTGTTTCACGGTGATACGAACTCCAAAATACTTTACCTGGAGTGTTTTACTGTGATGCTGACACCATAACACACTTCCTGGAGTGCATCACAGTGATATTAATTCCAGAACACTTTTCCTGGAGTGCATCACTGTGATACTAATTCCAGAACACTTTTCCTGGAGTGTGTCACTGTGATACTATCCCTTAAACACTTTTCCTGAAATGCTTCACTGTGATACTAACTCCAATACACTTTACCTGGAGTGCTTCACTGCGATACTCATTCCAGAACACTTTTCCTGGAGTATTTCACTGTGAAACTAACCCTAAAACACTTTTCGTGGAGTGCTTCACTGTGATACTAACTCCAGAACACTTCCTGGAGTGCTTCACTGTGATACCAGCTCCAAAACACTTTTCCTGGAGTGCTTCACTGTGATCCTAACTCCAAAACACTCTTCCTGGACTGTTTTACTGTGATGCTGACTCCAAAACACTCTTCCTGGAGTGCTTCACTGTGATACAAACTCCAAAATACTCTTCCTGGAGTGCTTCACTGTGATACTAACACCAGAACACTTTTACTGGAGTAATTCACTGTAATACGAACCCTAAAACACTTTTCCTGGAGTGCTTCAATGTGATACTAACCCTAAAATACATTTCCTGGAGTGCTTCACTTTGATACTAACTCCAAAACACTTTTCCCGGATGCTTCACTGTGACACTATCTCCAAAACACTTTTCCCGGACTACTTCACTGTGATACTAGCTCCAAAACACTTTTCCCGGAGTGCTTCAGTGTGATAATCATTCCTTGAGTGCTTCACTGTGCTATGAACATTAAAACACTTTTCCTGGAGTGCTTCACTGCGATACTAGCCCTAAAACACTTTTCCTGGAGTGCTTCACTGTGATACTAACTCCAAAACACTTTTCCTGGAGTGCTTCACTGTGATACTAGCTCCAAAACACTTTTCCTGGAGTGCATCACTGTGATACAAATTCGAGAACACTTTTCCTGAAGTGCATCACTGTGGTACTAATCCCAGAACACTTTTCCAGGAGTGCTTCACTGTGATGCTAACTCCAAAACACATTTCCTGGAGTGCTACACTGTGATACTAACTCCAAAATACTTTTCCTGGAGTGCTTCACTGCGATACCAGCTCCAAAATACTTTTCCTGGAGTGCATCACTGTGATACTAATTCGAGAACACTTTTCCTGAAGTGCATCACTGTGGTACTAATCCCCGAAACACTTTTCCTGGAGTGCTTCACTGTGATACTAACTCCAAAACACCTTTCCTGGAGTGCTTCACTGTGATACTAGCTCCAAAACACTTTTCCTGGAGTGCATCACTGCGTTACTAATTCCAGAACAATTTTCCTGGAGTGCATCACTGTGATACTAATTCCAGAATACTTTTCCTGGAGTGCTGCACTGTGATACTAACTCCAAAACACTTTTCCTGGAGTGCATCGCTGTGATGCTACCCCTAAACCAATTTTCCTGGAGTGCTTCACTGTGATACTAACCCGAAAACACTTTTCCTGGAGTGCTTCACTGTGATTCTAGCTCCAAAACACTTTTCCCGGAGTGCTTCAGTGTGATACTAATTCCTTGAGTGATTCACTGTGATACGAACACTAAAACACTTTTCCTGGAGTGCTTCACTGTGATCCTAAACCTAATACACTTTTCCTTGAGTGCTTCACTGTGACACTACCTCCAAAACACTTTTCCTGGAGTGCATCACTGTGATACGAATTACAAAACACTTTTCCTGGATAGCTTCACTGTGATACTCACTCTAAAACACATTTCCTGGAGTGTTTTACTGTGATCCTAACTCCAAAACACTTTTCCTGGAGTGCTTCACTGCGATACTCGCTCCAAAACACTTTTCCTGGAGTGTTTTACTGTGATACTGACTCCAGAACAATTTTCCAGGTGTGTTTCACTGTGATGCAAACTCCAAAACACTTTTCCTGGAGTACCTCACTGTGATACTAACCCTAAAACATATTTCCCGGAGTGCTTCACTGGGATACTAACCCAAAACACTTTTCCTGGAGTGCTTCACTGGGATACTAACTCCAAAACACTTTTCCTGGAGTGCTTCACTGTGATACTCGCTCCAAAACACTTTTCTTGGAGTGCATCACTGTGATACTAATTCCAGAACACTTTTCCTGGAGTGCATCACTGTGATACTAACTCCAAAACACTTTTCCTGGAGTGCATCACTGTGACGCTAACCCTAAACCAATTTTCCTGGAGTGCTTCACTGTGATACGAACCCTAAAACACTTTTCCTGGAGTGCATCACTGTGGTGCTAACCGTAAACGTCTTTTCCTGGAGTGCTTCACTGTGATACTACCTCTATAACAATTTTCCTGGACTGTTTTACTGTGAGTTTGACTCCAGAAGAATTTTCCAGGAGTGGTTCACTGTGATACTAGCTCCAAAACACTTTTCCTGGAGTGTTTTTCTGTGATACTCACGCCGAAATACACGTGCTGGAGTGCTTCACTGTGATACTAACTCCAGAACACTTTTCCTGGAGTATTTCACTGTGATACTAGCCCTAAAACACTTTTCCTGGAGTGCTTCACTGCGATACTCGCTCCAAAACACCTTTTCTGGAGTGCATCACTGTGATACTAATTCCAGAACACTTTTCATGGAGTGCTTCACTGTGATACTAACCCTAAAACACTTTTCCTGGATTATTTTACTGTGATACTGACTCCAGAACAATTTTCCTGGAGTGCTTCACTGTGATACGAACTCCAGATAATTTTCCTGGAGTGCTTCACTGTGATACTAACACTAAAATACTTTTCCTGGAGTGTTTTACTGTGATACTGACTCCAAACACTTTTCCTGGAGTGCTTCACTGTGAGACTAACCCTGAAAACGCTTTTCCTGGAGTGCTTCACTGTGATACTAACTCCAAAACACTTTTCCTGGAGTGCTTCACTGTGAGACTAACCCTGAAAACGCTTTTCCTGGAGTATTTCACTGTGATACTAACCGAAAACACATTTCCTGGAGTGCGTCACTGTGATACTAACTCCAAAACACTTTTCCTGGAGTGCTTCGTTTTGATACTAGCACCAAAACACCTTTCCTGGAGTGCATCACTGTGATACTAATTGCAGAACACTTTACCTGGAGTGCTTCACTGTGATACTAACCGAAAACACATTTCCTGGAGTGCGTCACTGTGATACTAACTCCAAAACACTTTTCCTGGAGTGCTTCATTTTATACTAGCACCAAAACACCTTTCCTGGAGTGCTTCACTGTGATACTAATTGCAGAACACTTTACCTGGAGTGCTTCACTGTGATACTAACCCTAAAACGCTTTTCCTGGATTTCTTCACTGTGACACAAACTCCAAACCACTTTTCCTGGAGTGCATCACTGTGATACTAATTCCAAAACACTTTTCCTGGAGTGCTTCACTGTGATACTAACCCTAAAACGCTTTTCCTGGAGTGCTTCACTGTGATACTAGCTCCAAACACTTTTCCTGGAGTGCTCAACTGTGATATTAACCCTAAAACACTTTTCCTGGGGGGCTTCACTGTGATACGAACTCGGAAACGCTGTTCCCAGAGTGCTCCACTGTGATACTAACTCCAAAACACTTTTCCTGAGGTGCTTCACTGTGATACTAATTTCAAAACACTTTTACTGGAATGCTTCACTGTGATACTAACTCCAAAACACTCTTCCTGGAGTGCTTACCTGTGATACTAAAACTAAAACACTCTTCCTGGAGTGCTTCACTGTGATACTAGCTCCAAAACACTTTTCCTGGAGTGCATCACTGCGATACAAATTCCAAAACACTTTTCCTTGGAGTGCTTCACTGTGATATAAAACCCTAAAACACTTTTCCTGGAGTGTTTTACTGTGATACGAACTCCAGAACACTTTTCCTGGAGTGCTTCACTGTGATACTAACCCTAAAACACTTTTCCTGGAATGCATCACTGTGATACTAATTACAGAACACTTTTCCTTCGAGTGCTTTACTGTGATACTAACCCGAAAACACATTTCCTGGAGTGCTTCACTGTGAGAGTAACCCCAAAACACTTTTCCTGGAGTGCTTCACTGCGATACTAACTCGAAAACGCTGTTCCCACACTGCTTCACTGTGATACTACCTCCAAAACACTTTTCCTGGAGTGCATCACTGTGATACTATCTCCAGAACACTTTTCCTGGAGTGCATCACTGTGATACTAACCCTAAAACAATTTTCCTGGAATGTTTTACTGTGATACTAACTTCAGAACACTTTTCCTGGAGTGTTTCACTGTGATAGTTTCTCCAGAACACTTTTCCTGGAGTGCTTCACTGTGATACTAACCCTAAAACACTTTTCCTGGAGTGTTTTACTGTGATACTAACTTCAGAACATTTTTCCTGGAGTGCTTCACTGTGATACTAACACCAAAACTCTTTTCCTGGAGTGCTTCACTGTGATACTAGCTCCAAAACACCTTTCCTGGAATGTTTTACTGTGATACTAACTCCAGAATAATTACTGTGATACTAACCGAAAACACATTTCCTGGAGTGCCTCACTGTGATACTAACTCCAAAACACTTTTCCTGGAGTGCTTCGTTTTGATACTAGCACCAAAACACCTTTCCTGGAGTGCTTCACTGTGATACTAATTCCAGAACACTTTTTCTGGAGTGCTTCACTGTGAGACTAACCCTGAAAACGCTTTTCCTGGAGTGCTTCACTGTAATACTAACTCCAAAACACTTTTCCTGGAGTGCTTCACTGTGATACTAACACGAAAGCATTTTTCCTTGAGTGCTTCACTGTGATACTAGCTCCAAACGACTTTTCCTGGAGTGCATCACTGTGATACGAGCTCCAAAACACTTTTCCTGGAGTGCTTCACTGTGATACTAACTCCAGAACACTTTTCCTGGAGTGCTTCACTGTGATACTAATTCCAGAACACCTTTCCTGGAGTGCTTCACTGTGAGACTAACCCTGAAAACACTTTTCCTGGAGTGCTTCACTGTGATACTAACTCCAAAACACTTTTCCTGGAGTGCTTCACCGTGATACCAACACTAAAACATTTTTACTGGAGTGCGTCACTGTGATATTAGCTCCAAAACACTTTTCCTGGAGTGCATCACTGTGATACTAATTCCAGAACACTTTTTCTTGGAGTGCTTCACTGTGATACAAACCCTAAAACACTTTTCCTGGAGTGTTTTACTGCGATACTAACTTCAGAACACTTTTCCTGGAGTGCTTCTCTGTGATACTAACCCCTAAACACTTTTTCTGGAGTGCTTCACTCTGATACTAACCCTAAAACACTTTTCCTGGAATGTTTTACTGTGATACTAACTCCAGAATACTTTTCCTGGAGTGCTTCACTGTGATACTAACTCCAAAACACTTTTCCTGGAGTGCCTCACTGCGATACTAATTCCAAAACACTTTTCCTAGAGTGCTTCACTGCGATACTAACCAAAAAAAAAAATTCCTTGAGTGCTCCACTGTGATACTAGCTCCAAAACACTTTTCCTGGTGTGCTTCACTGTGATACTAACTCCAGAACACTTTTCCTGGAGTGCTTCACTGTGATACTAATTCCAGAACACCTTTACTGGAGTGCTTCACTGTGAGACTAACCCTGAAAACGCTTTTCCTGGAGTGCTTCACTGTGATACTAACTCCAAAACACTTTTCCTGGAGTGCTTCACTGTGATACTAACTCCAAAACTCTTTTCCTGGAGTGATTCACTGTGGTACTAAACCTAAAACACTTTTCCTGGAATGTTTTACTGTGATACTAACTCCAGAATAATTATACTGGAATGCTTCACTGTGATACAAACTCCAAAACACTTTTCCTGGAGTGCTTCACTGTGATACGAATTCCAGAACACTATTCCTGGAGTGCCTCACTGTGATACTAACCGTAAAACACTTTTCCTTGAGTGCATCACTGTCATACTAGCTCTAAAACACATTTCGTGGAGTGAATCAATGTGATACTAATTCCAGAACACTTTTCCTGGAGTGCTTCACTGTGATACTAACTCCAGAACAATTTTCATGGAGTGCTTCACTGTGATACTAATTCCAGAACACTTTTCCTGGAGTGTATCACTTTGGTACTAATTCCAGAACATTTTCCTGGAGTGCGACACTGTGATACTAACCCGAAAACATATTTCCTGGAGAGCTTCACTGCGATACTAACTCCAAAACAAGTTTCCTGGAGTGCATCACTGTGATACAAATTCCAGAACACTTTAACTGGAGTGCTTCACTGTGACACTAACCGTAAAGCATTTTTCCTTGAGTGCTTCACTGTGATACTAGCTTCAAACGAATTTTCCTGGAGTGCATCACTGTGATACGAGCTCCAAAACACTTTTCCTGGAGTGCATCACTGTGATACTACCTCCAGAACACTTTTCCTGGAGTGTTTCACTGTGATACGAACCCTAAAACACTTTTCCTGGAGGGCTTCTCTGTGATACTAACCACAAAACCCTTTTCATGGAGTGCTTCACTGTGATACTAACTCCAAAACACTTTTCCTGGAGTGCTTCAATGTGATACTAATTCCAGAACACCTTTCCTGGAGTGCTTCACTGTGAGACTAACCCTGAAAACGCTTTTCCTGGAGTGCTTCACTGTGATACTAACACAAAAACACTTTTCCTGGAATGTTTTACTGTGATACTAACTCCAGAATACTTTTCCTGGAGTGCTTCACTGTGATACTAACTCCAAAACACTTTTCCTGGAGTGCATCACTGCGATACTAATTCCAGAACACTTTTTCTTGGAGTGCTTCACTGTGATACAAACCCTAAAACACTTTTCCTGGAGTGTTTTACTGTGATACTAACTTCAGAACATTTTTCCTGGAGTGCTTCACTGTGATACTAACTCCAAAACACTTTTCCTGGAGTGCTTCACTGTGATACTAACCCTAAAACACTTTTCCTGGAATGTTTTACTTTGATACTAACTCCAGAATACTTTTCCTGGAGTGCTTCACTGTGATACTAACTCCAAAACACTTTTCCTGGAGTGCATCACTGCGATACTAATTCCAGAACACTTTTCCTAGAGTGCTTCACTGCGATACTAACCAAAAAAAAAAATTCCTTGAGTGGTCCACTGTGATACTAGCTCCAAAACACTTTTCCTGGAGTGAATCACTGTGATACTACCTCCAGAACACTTTTCCTGGAGTGTATCACTGTGATACTAACCCTAAAACACTTTTCCTGGAGGGCTTCTCTGTGATACTACTCCCAAAAACCTTTTCATGAGGTGCTTCACTGTGATACTAACTCCAGAACACTTTTCCTGGAGTGCTTCACTGTGATAATAATTCCAGAACACCTTTCCTGGAGTGCTTCACTGTGAGACTAACCCTGAAAATGCTTTTCCTGGAGTGCTTCACTGTGATACTAACTCCAAAACACTTTTCCTGGAGTGCTTCACTGTGATACTAACACTAAAACATTTTTCCTGGAGTGCGTCACTGTGATATTAGCTCCAAAACACTTTTCCTGGAGTGCATCACTGTGATACTAATTCCAGAACACTTTTTCTTGGAGTGTTCACTGTGATACAAACCCGAAAACACTTTTCCTGGAGTGTTTTACTGTGATACTAACTTCAGAACACTTTTCCTGGAGTGCTTCACTGTGATACTAACTCCAAAACACTTTTCCTGGAGTGCTTCACTGTGATACTAACCCTAAAATACTTTTCCTGGAATGTTTTACTGTGATACTAACTCCAGAATACTTTTCCTGGAGTGCTTCACTGTGATACTAACTCCAAAACACTTTTCCTGGAGTGCATCACTGCGATACTAATTCCAGAACACTTTTCCTAGAGTGCTTCACTGCGATACTAACCAAAAAAAAAAATTCCTTGAGTGGTCCACTGTGATACTAGCTCCAAAACACTTTTTCTGGAGTGAATCACTGTGATACTAATTCCAGAACACTTTTCCTGGTGTGCTTCACTGTGATACTAACTCCAGAACACTTTTCCTGGAGTGCTTCACTGTGATACTAATTCCAGAACACCTTTCCTGGAGTGCTTCACTGTGATACTAACCCTGAAAACGCTTTTCCTGGAGTGCTTCACTGTGATACTAACTCCAAAACACTTTTCCTGGAGTGCTTTACTGTGATACTAACACTAAAACATTTTTCCTGGAGTGCGTCACTGTGATATTAGCTCCAAAACACTTTTACTGGAGTGCATCACTGTGATACTAATTCCAGAACACTTTTTCTTGGAGTGCTTCACTGTGATACAAACCCGAAAAAACTTTTCCTGGAGTGTTTTACTGTGATACTAACTTCAGAACACGTTTCCTGGAGTGCTTCACTGTGATACTAACTCCAAAACACTTTTCCTGGAGTGCTTCACTGTGATACTAACCCTAAAACACTTTTCCTGGAATGTTTTACTGTGATACTAACTCCAGAATACTTTTCCTGGAGTGCTTCACTGTGATACTAGCTCCAAAACACCTTTCCTGGAGTGAATCACTGTGATACTAATTCCAGAACACGTTTCCTGGAGTTCTTCACTGTGATACTAACCATAAAGCACTTTTCCTTGAGTGCTTCACTGTGATACTAATTCCAAAACACTTTTCCTGGAGTGCTTCACTGTGATACCAACACTAAAACATTTTTACTGGAGTGCGTCACTGTGATATTAGCTCCAAAACACTTTTCCTGGAGTGCATCACTGTGATACTAATTCCAGAACACTTTTTCTTGGAGTGCTTCACTGTGATACAAACCCTAAAACACTTTTCCTGGAGTGTTTTACTGTGATACTAACTTCAGAACACTTTTCCTGGAGTGCTTCACTGTGATACTAACTCCAAAAGACTTTTCCTGGAGTGCTTCACTGTGATACTAACCCTAAAACACTTTTCCTGGAATGTTTTACTGTGATACTAACTCCAGAATACTTTTCCTGGAGTGCTTCACTGTGATACTAACTCCAAAACACTTTTCCTGGAGTGCATCACTGCGATACTAATCCCAAAACACTTTTCCAAGAGTGCTTCACTGCGATACTAACCAAAAAAAAAAATTCCTTGAGTACTCCACTGTGATACTAGCTCCAAAACACTTTTCCTGGAGTGAATCACTGTGATACTAATTCCAGACCACTTTTCCTGGTGTGCTTCACTGTGATACTATCTCCAAAACACTTTTCCTGGAGTGCTTCACTGTGATATTAGCTCCAAAACACTTTTCCTGGAGTGCATCACTGTGATACTAATTCCAGAACACTTTTTCTGGGAGTGCTTCACTGTGATACAAACCCTAAAACACTTTTCCTGGAGTGTTTTACTGTGATACTAACTTCAGAACACTTTTCCTGGAGTGCTTCACTGTGATACTAACTCCACAACTCTTTTCCTGGAGTGCTTCACTGTGATACTAACCCTAAAACACTTTTCCTGGAATGTTTTACTGTGATACTAACTCCAGAATACTTTTCCTGGAGTGCTTCACTGTCATACTAACTCCACAACTCTTTTCCTGGAGTGCTTCACTGTGATACTAACTCCAAAACACTCTTCCTGGAATGTTTTACTGTGATACTAACTCCAGAATAATTATACTGGAATGCTTCACTGTGATACAAACTCCAAAACACTTTTCCTGGAGTGCTTCACTGTGATACTAATTCCAGAACACTATTCCTGGAGTGCCTCACTGTGATACTAACCGTAAAACACTTTTCCTTGAGTGCATCACTGTCATACTAGCTCCAAAACACATTTCCTGGAGTGAATCAATGTGATACTAATTCCAGAACCCTTTTCCTGGAGTGCTTCACTGTGATACTAACTCCAGAACAATTTTCCTGGAGTGTATCACTTTGGTACTAATTCCAGAACATTTTCCTGGAGTGCGACACTGTGATACTAACCCGAAAACATATTTCCTGGAGAGCTTCACTGCGATACTAACTCCAAAACACCTTTCCTGGAGTGCATCACTGTGATACAAATTCCAGAACACTTTAACTGGAGTGCTTCACTGTGATACTAACCGTAAAGCATTTTTCCTTGAGTGCTTCACTGTGATACGAGCTCCAAACTACTTTTCCTGGAGTGCATCACTGTGATACGAGCTCGAAAACACTTTTCCTGGAGTGCATCACTGTGATACTACCTCCAGAACACTTTTCCTGGAGTGTTTCACTGTGATACTAACCCTAAAACACTTTTCCTGGAGGGCTTCTCTGTGATACTAACCACAAAACCCTTTTCATGGAGTGCTTCACTGTGATACTAACTCCAGAACACTTTTCCTGGAGTGCTTCAATGTGATACTAATTCCAGAACACCTTTCCTGGAGTGCTTCACTGTGAGACTAACCCTGAAAACGCTTTTCCTGGAGTGCTTCACTGTGATACTAACTCCAAAACACTTTTCCTGGAGTGCTTCACTGTGATACTATCACTAAAACACTTTTCCTGGAATGTTTTCCTGTGATACTAACTCCAGAATACTTTTCCTGGAGTGCTTCACTGTGATACTAACTCCAAAACACTTTTCCTGGAGTGCATCACTGCAATACTAATTCCAGAACACTTTTTCTTGGAGTGCATCACTGTGATACAAACCCTAAAACACTTTTCCTGGAGTGTTTTACTGTGATACTAACTTCAGAACACTTTTCCTGGAGTGCTTCACTGTGATACTAACACCAAAACACTTTTCCTGGAGTGCTTCACTGTGATACTAACCCTAAAACACTTTTCCTGGAATGTTTTACTTTGATACTAACTCCAGAATACTTTTCCTGGAGTGCTTCACTGTGATACTAACTCCAAAACACTTTTCCTGGAGTGCATCACTGCGATACTAATTCCAGAACACTTTTCCTAGAGTGCTTCACTGCGATACTAACCAAAAAAAAAAATTCCTTGAGTGGTCCACTGTGATACTAGCTCCAAAACACTTTTCCTGGAGTGAATCACTGTGATACTACCTCCAGAACACTTGTCCTGAAGTGTTTCACTGTGATACTAACCCTAAAACACTTTTCCAGGAGGGCTTCTCTGTGATACTAACCCCAAAACCCTTTTCATGGAGTGCTTAACTGTGATACAAACTCCAGAACATTTTTCCTGGAGTGCTTCACTGTGATACTAATTCCAGAACACCTTTCCTGGAGTGCTTCACTGTGAGACTAACCCTGAAAACGCTTTTCCTGGAGTGCTTGACTGTGATACTAACTCCAAAACACTTTTCCTGGAGTGCTCCACTGGGATACTCGCTCCAAAACAATTTTCTTGGAGTGCATCACTGTGATACTAAATCCAGAACACTTTTCCTGGAGAGCCTCACTGTGATACTAATTCCAGAACACTTTTCCTGGAGTGCATCACTGTGATACTAATTCCAGAACACTTTTTCTTGGAGTGCTTCACTGTGATACAAACCCGAAAAAACTTTTCCTGGAGTGTTTTACTGTGATACTAACTTCAGAACACGTTTCCTGGAGTGCTTCACTGTGATACTAACTCCAAAACACTTTTCCTGGAGTGCTTCACTGTGATACTAACCCTAAAACACTTTTCCTGGAATGTTTTACTGTGATACTAACTCCAGAATACTTTTCCTGGAGTGCTTCACTGTGATACTAGCTCCAAAACACCTTTCCTGGAGTGAATCACTGTGATACTAATTCCAGAACACGTTTCCTGGAGTGCTTCACTGTGATACTAACCGGAAAGCACACTTCCTTGAGTGCTTCACTGTGATACTAATTCCAAAACACTTTTCCTGGAGTGCTTCACTGTGATACCAACACTAAAACATTTTTACTGGAGTGCGTCACTGTGATATTAGCTCCAAAACACTTTTCCTGGAGTGCATCACTGTGATACTAATTCCAGAACACTTTTTCTTGGAGTGCTTCACTGTGATACAAACCCTAAAACACTTTTCCTGGAGTGTTTTACTGTGATACTAACTTCAGAACACTTTTCCTGGAGTGCTTCACTGTGATACTAACTCCAAAACACTTTTCCTGGAGTGCTTCACTGTGATACTAACCCTAAAACACTTTTCCTGGAATGTTTTACTGTGATACTAACTCCAGAATACTTTTCCTGGAGTGCTTCACTGTGATACTAGCTCCAAAACACTTTTCCTAGAGTGCTTCACTGCGATACTAACCAAAAAAAAAAATTCCTTGAGTACTCCACTGTGATACTAGCTCCAAAACACTTTTCCTGGAGTGAATCACTGTGATACTAATTCCAGACCACTTTGCCTGGTGTGCTTCACTGTGATACTATCTCCAAAACACTTTTCCTGGAGTGCTTCACTGTGATACTAACTCCAAAACACTTTTCCTGGAGTGCTTCACTGTGATACTAACACTAAAACATTTTTCCAGGAGTGCGTCACTGTGATATTAGCTCCAAAACACTTTTCCTGGAGTGCATCACTGTGATACTAATTCCAGAACACTTTTCCTGGAGTGCTTCACTGTGATACTAACTCCACAACTCTTTTCCTGGAGTGCTTCACTGTGATACTAACCCTAAAACACTTTTCCTGGAATGTTTTACTGTGATACTAACTCCAGAATACTTTTCCTGGAGTCCTTCACTGTGATACTAACTCCAAAACACTCTTCCTGGAATGTTTTACTGTGATACTAACTCCAGAATAATTATACTGGAATGCTTCACTGTGATACAAACTCCAAAACACTTTTCCTGGAGTGCTTCACTGTGATACTAATTCCAGAACACTATTCCTGGAGTGCCTCACTGTGATACTAACCGTAAAACACTTTTCCTTGAGTGCATCACTGTCATACTAGCTCCAAAACACATTTCCTGGAGTGAATCAATGTGATACTAATTCCAGAACCCTTTTCCTGGAGTGCTTCACTGTGATACTAACTCCAGAACAATTTTCCTGGAGTGTATCACTTTGGTACTAATTCCAGAACATTTTCCTGGAGTGCGACACTGTGATACTAACCCGAAAACATATTTCCTGGAGAGCTTCACTGCGATACTAACTCCAAAACACTTTTCCTGGAGTGCATCACTGTGATACAAATTCCAGAACACTTTAACTGGAGTGCTTCACTGTGATACTAACCGTAAAGCATTTTTCCTTGAGTGCTTCACTGTGATACGAGCTCCAAACTACTTTTCCTGGAGTGCATCACTGTGATACGAGCTCCAAAACACTTTTCCTGGAGTGCATCACTGTGATAATACCTCCAGAACACTTTTCCTGGAGTGTTTCACTGTGATACTAACCCTAAAACACTTTTCCTGGAGGGCTTCTCTGTGATACTAACCACAAAACCCTTTTCATGGAGTGCTTCACTGTGATACTAACTCCAGAACACTTTTCCTGGAGTGCTTCAATGTGATACTAATTCCAGAACACCTTTCCTGGAGTGCTTCACTGTGAGACTAACCCTGAAAACGCTTTTCCTGGAGTGCTTCACTGTGATACTAAATCCAAAACACTTTTCCTGGAGTGCTTCACTGTGATACTAACACTAAAACACTTTTCCTGGAATGTTTTCCTGTGATACTAACTCCAGAATACTTTTCCTGGAGTGCTTCACTGTGATCCTAACTCCAAAACACTTTTCCCGGAGTGCATCACTGTGATACTAATTCCAGAACACTTTTCCTGGGGTGCTTCACTGTGATATTAGCCCTAAAACACAACTTCCTGGAGTGCTTCACTGTGATACTAACCCGAAACCACTTTTCCTTGAGTGCTTCACTGTGATACTAGCTCCAAAACACTTTTCCTGGAGTGCTTCACTGCGATACTAACCCTAAAACACTTTTCCTGGAGTGCTTCACTGCGATACTAGCTCCAAAACACTTTTCCTGGCGTGCATCACTGTGATACTAATTCCAGAACACTTTTCATGGAGTGCTTCACTGTGATACTTACCCTAAAACACTTTTCCTTTTACTGTGATACTGACTCGTGAACAATTTTCCCAGAGTGCTTCACCGTGATACTAACTCCGGAACACTTTTCCTCGAGTGCTTCACTGTGAGAGTAACCGTAAAACGCTTTTCCTGGAGTGCTTTACTGTGATACTAACACTAAAACACTCTTCCTGGAGTGCTTCACTGTGATACTAACTCCAAAACATTTTTCCTGGAGTGCATCACTGTGATACTAATTCCAGAACTCTTTTCCTTGGAGTGCTTCACTCTAAACTAACCCTAAAACAAATTTCCTGGAGTGTTTTACTGTGATACTAACTCCAGAACACTTTTCCTGGAGTGCTTCGCTGTGATACGAACTCCAAAAAACTTTTCCGGGAGTGCTTCACTGTGATACGAACCCTAAAACACTTTTCCTGGAGTGTTTTACTGTGATACTAATTCCAGAACACTTTTCCTGGAGTGCATCACTGCGATACTAATTCCAGAACACTTTTCCTGGAGTGCTTCACTGTGATACTAACCATAAAATACTTTTCCTGGAGTGCTTCACTGTGATACTAACCCTAAAACCCTTTTCCAGGACTGTTTTACTGTGATACTAACTCCAGAACACTTTTCCTGGAGTGCTTCACTGTGATACTAACTCCAGAACACTTTTCCTGGAGTGCTTCACTGTCAAACTAACCCTAAAACACTTTTCCTGGAGTGCTTCACTGTGATACTTACTCCAGAACACTTTTCCTGGAGTGCTTCACTGTGATACTAATTCCAGAACACTTTTCCTGGAATGCTTCACTGTGATACTAACCCTAAAACACTTTTCCTGGAGTGCTTCACTGTGATACTTACTCCAGAAAACTTTTCCTGGAGTGCTTCACTGTGATACTAACCATAAAACGGGCAGCGGTGTTTTTTTTTCTCTCTCTTCACAGAAAGAGCGGGAGCACCAGGGGGAAGTGACGACGACCCGAGGGGCAGCCGGGAAGGAAAGCGGTGAGTATTTATACTCACCCTTCGAAGCCGTCGGTCATTTCCAGTGCGAGCAGCAGCGAAGGTAAGACCGTTTGGTTTTAAAAGTGCTTACCGGTAGCGAGCAGCGGTGTTTTTTTTCTCTCTCTTCACAGAAAGAGCGGGAGCACCAGGGGGAAGTGACGACGACCAGAGGGGCAGCCGGGAAGGAAAGCGGTGAGTATTTATACTCACCCTTCGAAGCCGTCGGTCATTTCCAGTGCGAGCAGCAGCGAAGGTAAGACCGTTTGGTTTTAAAAGTGCTTACCGGTAGCGGGCAGCGGTGTTTTTTTTTCTCTTTCACTCTCTCTTCACAGAAAGAGCGGGAGCACCAGGGGGAAGTGACGACGACCAGAGGGGCAGCCGGGAAGGAAAGCGGTGAGTATTTATACTCACCCTTCGAAGCCGTCGGTCATTTCCAGTGCGAGCAGCAGCGAAGGTAAGACCGTTTGGTTTTAAAAGTGCTTACCGGTAGTGGGCAGCGGTGTTTTTTTTCTCTCTCTTCACAGAAAGAGCGGGAGCACCAGGGGGAAGTGACGACGACCAGAGGGGCAGCCGAGACCTGGAAGCAGTTAGTGTAAGCTTACCTGGGTAGGTTTTTTCCCCCTTTAAAAGCGCGAAGGAGAGCTGGAGTTGGATGAACTTCGGATCATTCGGGAGGCAGAGGGGGTCATAGATCAGAGTTATAGGGAAGTAGTAACTCCAAAGATGGCAGATAGATGGGTGACAGTGAGGGGGACTGGGAGGAAGCAGCCAGTGCAGGGACCCCCTGCGGCCATTCCCCTCAAGAACAAGTATACCGTTTTGGATACTTGTGGGGGGGATGACTTACCAGGGGTAAGTAACGGGGCTCAGGTCTCTGGCACGGAGCCTGTCCCCGTTACTCAGAAGGGAAGGGTGAAGAAGAGCAGAGCAGTAGTAATTGGGGACTCGATAGTTAGGGGCACAGATAGGCGGTTTTGTGGGAACGAGAGAGACTCACGATTGGTATGTTGCCTCCCAGGTGCAAGGGTACGTGATGTCTCTGATCGTGTTTTCCGGGTCCTGGAGGGGGAGGGGGAGCAGCCCGAAGTCGTGGTACATATTGGCACCAACGACATAGGTAGGAGGAGTGCCGAGGATGTTAGACAGGCTTTCAGGGAGCTAGGTTGGAAGCTCAGAGTTAGAACGAACAGAGTTGTTGTCTCTGGTTTGTTACCCGTGCCACGTGATAGAGATTCGAGGAATAGGGAAAGAGAACACTTAAATGCGTGGCTACAGGGATGGTGCAGGAGGGAGGGATTCCGGTTTTTGGATAACTGGAGTTCTTTCTGGGGACGGTGGGACCTCTATAAACAGGATGGTCTACACCTGAACCTGAGGGGCACCAGTATCCTTGGGGGGAGGTTTGCTAGTGCTCTTGGGGGGGGTTTAAACTAACTCTGCAGGGGCATGGGAACCCAGATTGTAGCTTCAGGGTCCAGGGCCTGGAGTGTAGGGAGGTTAGGAACATGGCATCAATTTCGAAGGAGGGTGTCTGTAAACAGGAAAGTGGCTTGAAGTGTGTATACTTCAATGCAAGAAGTATACGAAATAAGGTAGGTGAACTTGCAGCGTGGGTTGGTACCTGGGACTTCGATGTTGTGGCTATTACGGAGACATGGCTAGAACAGGGACAGGATTGGCTGTTGCAGGTTCCAGGATTTAAATGTTTTAGTAGGGTCAGAGGTGGGGGTAAAAGAGGGGGAGGTGTGGCATTGCTTGTCAAAGATAGTATTACAGTGGTGGAAAGGACGATGGATGAGGACTTGCCATCTGAGGTAGTTTGGGCTGAGGTTCGGAATAGGAAAGGTGAGGTCACCCTGTTAGGAGTCTTTTACAGGCCTCCCAATAGTCCTAGAAATGTAGAAGAAAGGATAGGGAAGGTGATTCAGGAGATGAGTGACAGTAATAGGGTGGTGGTTATGGGGGACTTTAACTTTCCTGATATTGATTGGGAAAGCTATAGCTCAAGTTCGTTAGATGGGTCAGTGTTTGTTCAATGTGTGCAGGAGAGTTTCCTGACACAATATGTAGACAGGCCAACAAGAGGTGAGGCCATACTGGATTTGGTTCTGGGTAACGAACCAGGCCAGGTGTTAGAATTAGAGGTAGGTGAGCACTTTGGGGATAGTGACCATAATTCGGTGATTTTTACTCTCGTGATGGAGAGGGATAAGTATGTACTACAGGGCAAGAGTTATAGCTGGGGTCAGGGAAATTATGATGCGGTGAGGCATGACTTAGGATGTGTGGCCTGGAAAAGTAGACTACTCCCTCCACTCCACGCTTGCAGCCATGCGCCGGTACCTACATTCCCTGCAGCTCGACCTACCCCAGCTCAGGACAACTCTCTCACAGACCTGTAAAGGACCTCTACTGTTCTTCATTTACAGAAGAATCCATAGACTGAACAAACAGTTCTTTCTAGCCATTTCGGAAATTAAAGGCAGTAAGTACCAAAAACTTTCATGCACTTACCCCCAAACTCCGGATTCCTCAACCGTTCCAGAAACTTCCATCGGCCTCCGAAACCAGTCCGGCGCCATTACACATGCGGCCGCTACAGCGCCCGCGGCAATAGCCGCAGACGCCGCCGACGATGACGTCACTTCCGCCCCCACCGACCTCGCAACCTTCATGATCGCGGCCCAAACAACCGCCTCCGGAATCGCCGCACAGACAACCTGCTCTGCGATCGTCATGAAGACAATCACCAACAGATTGGCGACCTCCGCGGCTACGGGGAAGAACTCTGTCTGCGTGGTCGCCGCAGCTACTTCCGCCCCCAGTGACGTCAGCAATCTACGTTTGGACCACATCGCCGCATGTGTCTCCGCCCCCCCGCCGCGTTCCGTCACCACGCCTGACCCCGCCCCCCCGCCGCGTTCCGCCACCACGCCTAACTCCGCCCCCCGGCCGAGTTCCGTCACCGCGCCTAACCCCGCCCCCAAGCCGCGTTCCGCCACCACGCCTAACTCCGCCCCCCGGCCGAGTTCCGTCACCGCGCCTAACCCCGCCCCCACGCCGCGTTCCGTCACCGCGCCTAACTCCGCCCCCCGGCCGAGTTCCGTCACCGCGACTAACCCCGCCCCCCCGCCGGTCTCTATCACCATGTCCAACTCCGCCCCCAAGCCGACCTCTGTCCCCGCCCCCAGACCTAACCCCGCCCCCACATCCAGCTCCAGCCCCACACCAGGTCCTAGCTCCCAGCCCTGCCGTGTGTTCACCATCCCTCCAGACTTGCCCCTCTCTGAGGATGAAAGATCAGTCCTCAGCAGAGGTCTCACCTTCGTTCCCACACGTTCTCGGGTCAATGAATTCAATACACGGAGTGACACCGAACAATTCTTCCGCCGCCTTCGCCTCCGTGCCTTCTTCTTCAATCAAGACTCTCGCCCACCCTCTGACGACCCCTTCTCCCACCTCCAACACACCCCGTCCACCTGGACACCCCGTGCTGGCCTCCTACCTGCCCTCGACCTCTTCATAGCAAACTGCCGCCGCGATATTAACCGCTACCTGAACTCCCACACTCCCCCCACCCACTCCAACCTCTCACCCTCGGAACGCGCAGCCCTCCACTCCCTCCGTTCCAACCCCAACCTCACCATCAAACCAGCTGACAAGGGAGGCGCAGTAGTAGTTTGGCGCACTGACCTTTACACCGCTGAGGCCAAACGCCAGCTCGCAGATACCTCCTCCTACCGTCCCCTTGACCATGACCCCACCCCCCACCACCAAACCATCATCTCCCAGACCGTCCATAACCTCATCACCTCAGGGGACCTCCCATCCACCGCCTCCAACCTCATAGTCCCACAACCCCGAACCGCCCGTTTCTACCTCCTGCCCAAAATCCACAAACCTGACTGCCCCGGACGACCCATCGTCTCAGCCTGCTCCTGCCCAACCGAACTCATCTCGGCATACCTCGACACGGTCCTGTCCCCATTAGTCCAAGAACTCCCCACCTACGTTCGTGACACCACCCACGCCCTCCACCTCCTCCAGGATTTCCGCTTCCCCGGTCCCCAACGCCTCATCTTCACCATGGACATCCAGTCCCTGTACACCTCCATCCCCCATCACGAAGGACTCAAAGCACTCCGCTTCTTCCTTTCCCGCCGTACCACCCAGTACCCTTCCACCGACACCCTCCTTCGACTGACCGAACTGGTCCTCACCCTGAACAACTTTTCTTTCCAATCCTCCCACTTTCTCCAAACAAAAGGAGTAGCCATGGGCACCCGCATGGGCCCCAGCTACGCCTGCCTCTTCGTAGGGTATGTGGAACAATCCATCTTCCGCAACTACACTGGCCCCACCCCCCATCTTTTTCTTCGCTACATTGATGACTGTATCGGCGCTACCTCGTGCTCCCACGAGGAGGTTGAACAGTTCATCCACTACACCAACACCTTCCACCCCGACCTCAAATTCACCTGGACAGTCTCGGACTCCTCCCTCCCCTTCCTAGACCTTTCTGTTTCTATCTCAGGCGACCGAATCAACACGGACATCTACTACAAACCTACCGACTCCCACAGCTACCTGGACTACACCTCCTCCCATCCTGCCCCCTGTAAAAACGCCATCCCATTCTCCCAATTCCTTCGTCTCCGCCGCATCTGCTCCCAGGAGGACCAGTTCAAAATACGTACAACACAGATGGCCTCCTTCTTCAAGGACCGCAATTTCCCCCCCGACGTGGTCGACGGTGCCCTCCACCGCATCTCCTCCACTTCCCGCTCCTCCGCCCTTGAGCCCCGCCCCTCCAACCGCCACCAGGACAGAACCCCACTGGTCCTCACCTACCACCCCACCAATCTCCATGTACAGCGCATCATCCGCCGTCACTTCCGCCACCTCCAAACAGACCCCAGCACCAAGGATATATTTCCCTCCCCTCCCCTATCAGCTTTCCGTAGAGACCACTCCCTCCGCGACTCCCTTGTCAGATCCACACCCCCCACCGACCCAACCACCACTCCCGGCACCTTCCCTTGCAACCGCAGGAGGTGCAACACTTGCGCCCACACCTCCCCCCTCACTTCTCTCCAAGGCCCCAAGGGAAACTTCCATATCCGCCACAGATTCACCTGCACCTCCACCCACATCATCTACTGCATCCGCTGCAGCCGGTGTGGCCTCCTCTATATTGGGGAGACAGGCCGCCTACTTGCGGAGCGATTCAGGGAGCACCTCTGGGCCACCCGGACGAACCAACCCAACCAACCTGTGGCACAGCATTTCAACTCCCCCTCCCACTCCACCGAGGATATGCAGGTCATTGGACTCATCCACCGCCAAACCACAACAACCCGACGGTCGGAGGAGGAGCGTCTTATCTTCCGACTGGGAACCCTCCAACCGCAGGGGATGAACTTGGACTTCACCAGTTTCTTCATCCCCCCTCCCCCCACCTTGTCTCAGCCGGATCCTTCCAGCCCGGCACCGCCTTCCTGACCTGCAGTCTTCTTCTTGACCTCTCCGCCTCCACCCTACTCCGACCTATCACCCTCACCTTGACCTCTTTCCACCTATCACATTTCCAACTCCCCTCCTCCAAGTCCCTCCTCCCTACCTTTTATCTTCTCCTGCTGAACACTCTCTGCTCATTCCTGAAGAAGGGCCTGTGCCCGAAACGTCGAATCTCCTGTTCCCTGGATGCTGCCTGACCTGCTGTGCTGTTCCAGCAATAAAGTTTCAACTTTGATCTCCAGCATCTGCAGACCTCACTTTCTCCTGGAAAAGTAGACTCCAAGGCAAGAGTGTAAATGATATGTGGAGCTTGTTCAAGGAGCAACTATTGAGTGTCCTTGATAATTATGTACCTGTCAGGCAGGGAGGAAAGGGTCGTGCGAGGGAGCCGTGGTTTAATAAGGAATTGGAATCCCTTGTTAAATGGAAGAGGGCGGCCTATCTCAAGATGAGACGTGAAGGTTCAATTGGGGCGATTGAGAGTTATAGGGTAGCCAGGAAGGACCTGAAGAGAGAGTTAAGAGCAGCAAGGAGGGGACATGAAAGGTCCTTAGTCGGTAGGATTAGGGAAAACCCTAAGGCTTTCTATAGGTATGTTAGGAATAAAAGAATGACTAGGGTAGGAATAGGTCCAGTCAAGGATAGTAGTGGGAAGTTGCGTGTGGAGGCGGAAGAGATTGGGGAGACACTGAATGAATACTTTTCTTCAGTATTTACTCAGGAACAGGGCATTGTCGTCGATGTGAATACTGAGTCACAAATAAGTAGAATGGATGGCTTTGAGGTATGTAGAGAAGAGGTGTTGGAAATCCTGGAAAAGGTGAAAATAGATAAGTCCCCTGGGCCTGATGGCATTTATCCTAGGATTCTCTGGGAAGCAAGGGAGGAGATTGCAGAGCCATTGGCCTTGATTTTTATGTCCTCTTTGTCTACAGGAGTAGTGCCAGAAGACTGGAGGATAGCAAATGTGGTTCCCTTGTTCAAAAAGGGGAGTCGGGATAACCCTAGTAACTATAGGCCGGTGAGTCTCACTTCTGTTGTGGGCAAAGTCTTAGAGAGAATTGTAAGGGATAGGATTTATGCACATCTGGATAGGAATAATGTGATCAAGGATAGTCAGCATGGTTTTGTGAAGGGCAGGTCGTGCCTCACAAACCTTATTGAGTTCTTTGAAAAGGTGACGAAGGAGGTTGATGAGGGGAAAGCGGTAGATGTGGTATATATGGATTTTAGTAAGGCGTTTGATAAGGTTCCCCATGGTAGGCTACTGCAGAAAATACGGAGATATGGCATTGAGGGTGAGTTGGAGGTTTGGATTAGGAATTGGCTGGATGGAAGAAGACAGAGGGTAGTAGTTGATGGCAAAGTTTCTTCATGGAGTGCCGTCACTAGCGGTGTTCCGCAAGGATCTGTTTTGGGACCATTGCTGTTTGTCATTTTTATAAATGACCTGGAAGAGGGGTTAGAAGGTTGGGTGAGCAAGTTTGCGGATGATACGAAAGTCGGAGGAGTTGTTGACAGTGAGGAAGGATGTGGCAGGTTACAGCAGGATATAGAGAAGCTGCAGAGCTGGGCAGAAAGGTGGCAAATGGAATTCAATGTAGCTAAATGTGAGGTGATTCACTTTGGGAAGAATAACAAAAAGATGGGGTACTGGGCTAATGGTCGGATACTTGGTAGTGTGGATGAGCAGAGGGATCTTGGTGTCCATGTACACAGATCTCTGAAAGTTGCCACCCAGGTAAATAGTGCGGTGAGGAAGGCATATGGCGTACTGGCTTTTATTGGTAGAGGAATTGAGTTCCGGAGTCCTGAGGTCATGATGCAGTTGTATAAAACTCTGGTGCGGCCGCATCTGGAATATTGTGTGCAGTTTTGGTCGCCATACTATAGGAAGGATGTGGAGGCACTGGAACGGGTGCAGAGGAGGTTTACCAGGATGTTGCCTGGTATGGAAGGAAGATCGTATGAGGATAGACTGAGACACTTGGGGCTGTTTTCATTAGAGAAAAGAAGGTTTAGGGGTGACTTGATTGAGGTGTATAAGATGATTAGGGGGTTAGATAGGGTTGACAGTGTGAACCTTTTCCCGCTTTTGGAGTCGGGTATTACAAGGGGGCATAGCTTTAAATTAAGGGGGGGGAGATATAGGACTGAAGTTAGGGGTAGGTTCTTCACTCAGCGAGTCGTAAGTTCATGGAATGCCCTGCCAGCAGCAGTGGTGGACTCTCCCTCTTTATGGGCATTTAAGCGGGCATTGGATAGGTATATGGAGGATAGTGGGTTCGTACAGGTTAGGTGGGCTTGGATCGGCGCAACATCGAGGGCCAAAGGGCCTGTACTGCGCTGTATTCTTCTATGTTCTAAAACACATTTCCTGGAAAGCTTCACTGTGATACTAGCTCCAAAACACTTTTCCTGGAGTGCATCACTGTGATACTAAATCCAGATCACTTTTCCTGGAGTGCTTCACTGTGAGAGTAACCGTAAAACGCATTTCCTGGAGTGCTTCACTGTGATAATAACTCGAAAACGCAGTTCCCAGAGTGTTTCACTGTGATACGAACACCAAAATGCTTTTCCCAGAGTGCTTCACCGTGATACTAACTCTAAAACACTTTTCCTCGAGTGCTTCACTGTGAGAGTAACCGTAAAACGCTTTTCCTGGAGTGCTTTACTGTGATACTATCACTAAAACACTCTTCCTGGAGTGCTTCACTGTGATACTAACTCCAAAACATTTTTCCTGGAGTGCTTCACTGTCATACTAGCTCCAAAACAATTTTCCTGGAATGCATCACTGTGATACTAATTCCAGAACTCTTTTCCTTGAAGTGCTTCACTCTAAACTAACCCTAAAACAAATTTCCTGGAGTGTTTTACTGCGATACTAACTCCAGAACACTTTTCCTGGAGTGCTTCGCTGTGATACTAACTCCAAAAAACTTTTCCGGGAGTGCTTCACTGTGATACGAACCCTAAAACACTTTTCCTGGAGTGTTTTACTGTGATACTAACTCCAGAACACTTTTCCTGGAGTTCATCACTGCGATACTAATTCCAGAACACTTTTCCTGGAGTGCTTCACTGTGATACTAACCATAAAATACTTTTCCTGGAGTGCTTCACTGTGATACTAACTCCAAAACACTTTTCCTGGAGTGCTTCACTGTGATACTAGCTCCAAAACACTTTTCCTGGAGTGCATCACTGCGATACTAATTCCAGAACACTTTCCCTTGGAGTGCTTCACTGTGATACTAACCCTAAAACCCTTTTCCAGGACTGTTTTACTGTGATACTAACTCCAGAACACTTTTCCTGGAGTGCTTCACTGTGATACATACTCCAGAACACTTTTCCTGGAGTGCTTCACTGTGATACTAATTCCAGAACACTTTTCCTGGAATGCTTCTCTGTGACACTAACCCCAAAACACTTTTCCAGGAGTGCTTCACTGTGATACTTACTCCAGAAAACTTTTCCTGGAGTGCTTCACTGTGATACTAATTCCCGAACACTTTTCCTGGAATGCTTCACTGTGATATTAACACTAAAACACTTTTCCTGGAATGTTTTACAGTGATACTAACTCCAAAACACTTTTCCTGGAGGGCTTCACTGTGATACTAGCTCCAAAACATTTTTCCTGGAGTGCATCACTGTGACACTAACCGTAAAACACTTTTCCTTGAGTTCTTCACTGTGATACTAGCTCCAAAACACTTTTCCTGGAGTGCTTCACTGTGATACTAACCCTAAAATACTTTTCCTGGAGTGCTTCACTGTGATATTAACTCCAAAACACTTTTCCTGGAGTGCTTCTCTGTGATACTAGCTCCAAAACATTTTGCCTGGAGAGCATCACTGCGATACTAATTCCAGAACACCTTTGCTGGAGTGCTTCACTGTGATACTAACCCTAAAACACTTTTCCTGGAGGGTTTTACTGTGATATTAACTCCAAAACATTTTTCCTGGAGTGCTTCACTGTGATACTAGGTCCAAAACACTTTTCCTGGAGTGCTTCACTGCGATACTCGCTCCAAAACACCTTTTCTGGAGTGCATCACTGTGATACTAATTCCAGAACACTTTTCCTGGAGTGCTTCACTGTGATACTAACTACAAAACACGTTTCCTGGAGTGCATCACTGTGATACTAATTCAAGAAAACTTTTTTCCTGGAAGGCTTCACTGCGATACTAGCTCCTAAACACTTTTCCTGGAGTGCTTCACTGTGATACTAACTGGAAAACGCTGTTCCCAGAGTGCTTCACTGTGATACTAACTCCAAAACACTTTTCCTGGAGTGCTTCACTGTGATACTAACTCTAAAACACGTGTCCTGGAGTGCATCACTGTGATACTCATCCTAAAACACTTTTCCTGGAGTGCTTCACTGTGATACTAACTCCAAAACACTTTTCCTGGAGTGTTTTACTGTGATACTAACTCCAGAACACTTTTCCTGGAGTGCTTTACTGTGATAGTAATTCCAAAACACTTTTCCTTGGAGTGCTTCAGTGTTACTAACGCGAAAACACTTTTGCTGCAGTGCTTCACTGTGATACTAACTCCAGAACACTTTTCCTGGAGTGCTTCACTGTGATACTAACTCCAAAACACTTTTCCTGGAGTGCATCACTGTGATACTAACCCTAACAAACTTTTCCTGGAGTGCTTCTCCGTGATACGAACCCCAAAACACTTTTCCTGGAGTCCTTCACTGTGATACTAATTCCAGAACACTTTTCCTCGAGTGCTTCACTGTGAGACTAACCCTAAAACGCTTTTCCCAGAGTGCTTCACCGTGATACTAACTCCAAAATACTTTTCCTGGTGTGCTTCACTGTGATAGTAACCCTAAAACACTTTTCCTGGAGTGCGTCACTGTGATTTTAACTCCAAAACACTTTTCCTGGAGTGCTTCACTGTGATACTAGCTGCAAAACACTTTTCCTGGAGTGCATCACTGTGATACTAATTCCAGAACACTTTTCCTGGAGTGCGTCACAGTGATACTAACCCTAAAACACTTTTCCTTGAGTGCTTCACTGTGACATTTGCTCCAAAACACTTTTCCTGGAGTGCATCACTGTGATACTAATTCCAGAACGCTTTTCCTGGAGTGCTTCACTGTGATACTAACCCTAAAACACTTTTCCTGGAGTGCTTCCCTGTGATACTAACACTACAACACTCTTCCTGGAGTGCTTCACTGTGATACTAGCTCCAAAACACTTTTCCTGGAGTGCATCACTGCGATACAAATTCCAAAACACTTTTCCTTGGAGTGCTTCACTGTGATACAAACCCTAAAACACCTTTCCTGGAGTGTTTTCCTGTGATACTAACTTCAGAACACTTTTCCTGGAGTGCTTCACTGTGATACTAAATCCAGAACACTTTTCCTGGAGTGCTTCACTGTGATACTAACCCTAAAATATTTTTCCTGGAATGTCTAACTGTGATACTAACTCCAGAACACTTTTCCTGGAGTGCTTCACTGTGATACTAACCCTAAAACACTTTTACTGGAATGTTTTACTGTGATACTAACTCCAGAATACTTTTCCTGGAGTGCTTCACTGTGATACTAACTCCAAAATACTTTTCCTGGAGTGCTTCACTGTGATACTAACTCCAAAACACTTTTCCTGGAGTGCATCACTGTGATACGAATTCCGGAACACTTTTCCTCGAGTGCTTCACTGTGATACTAAATCCAGAACACTTTTCCTGGAGTGCTTCACTGTGATACTAACCTTAAAACATTTTTTCTGGAATATCTTAATGTGATACTAATTCCAGAACACTTTTCCTGGAGTGTTACACTGTGATACTAATTCCAGAACATATTCCTGGAGTGCGTCACTGTGATACTAACCCTAAAACACATTTCCTGGAGTGCTTCACAGTGATACTAACTCAAAAACAATTTTCCTGCAGTGCTTTACTGTGATAGTAATTCGAAAACACTTTTCCTGGAGTGCTTTACTGTGATACTAACCCTAAAAAACACTTTTCCTGGTGTGCTTCACTGTGATACTAGCTCCAAAACACTTTTCCTGGAGTGCATCACTGTGATACTAATTCCAGAACACTTTTCCTTGGAGTGCTTCACTGTGATACTAACGCTAAAACACTTTTGCTGCAGTGCTTCACTGTGATATTAACTCCAGAACACTTTTCCTGGAGTGCTACACTGTGATACTAACTCCAAAACACTTTTCCTGGAGTGCGTCGCTGTGATACTAACCCTAACACACTTTTCCTGGAGTGCTTCTCCGTGATACGAACCCCAAAACACTTTTCCTGGAGTCCTTCACTGTGATACTAATTCCAGAACAATTTTCCTCGAGTGCTTCACTGTGAGACTAACCCTAAAACGCTTTTCCCAGAGTGCTTCACCGTGATACTAACTCCAAAATACTTTTCCTGGTGTGCTTCACTGTGATAGTAACCCTAAAACACTTTTCCTGGAGTGCGTCACTGTGATTTTAACTCCAAAACACTTTTCCTGGAGTGCTTCACTGCGATACTAGCTGCAAAACACTTTTCCTGGAGTGCATCACTGTGATACTAATTCCAGAACACTTTTCCTGGAGTGCGTCACTGTGATACTAACCCTAAAACACTTTTCCTTGAGTGCTTCACTGTGACATTTGCTCCAAAACACTTTTCCTGGAGTGCATCACTGTGATAATAATTCCAGAACGCTTTTCCTGGAGTGCTTCACTGTGATACTAACCCTAAAACACTTTTCCTGGAGTGCTTCACTGTGATACTAACTCCAAAACATTCTTCCTGGAGTGCTTCCCTGTGATACTAACACTACAACACTCTTCCTGGAGTGCTTCACTGTGATACTAGCTCCAAAACACTTTTCCTGGAGTGCATCACTGCGATACAAATTCCAAAACACTTTTCCTTGGAGTGCTTCACTGTGATACAAACCCTAAAACACTTTTCCTGGAGTGTTTTCCTGTGATACTAACTTCAGAACACTTTTCCTGGAGTGCTTCACTGTGATACTAAATCCAGAACACTTTTCCTGGAGTGCTTCACTGTGATACTAACCCTAAAATATTTTTCCTGGAATGTCTTACTGTGATACTAACTCCAGAACACTTTTCCTGGAATGCTTCACTGTGATACTAACCCTAAAACACTTTTACTGGAATGTTTTACTGTGATACTAACTCCAGAATACATTTCCTGGAGTGCTTCACTGTGATACTAACTCCAAAACACTTTTCCTGGAGTGCATCACTGTGATACGAATTCCGGAACACTTTTCCTGGAGTGCTACACTGTGATACGAACCCTAAAACACTTTTCCTGGAGTGCATCACTGTGATACTAATGCCAGAACATTTTCCTGGAGTATTTCACTGTGATACTAACCCGAAAACACATTTCCTGGAGAGCATCACTGTGATACTAACTCCAAAACACTTTTCCTGGCGTGCATCACTGTGATACTAATTCCAGAACACTTTTCCTGGAGTGCTTCACTGTGATACTAAATCGGAAACGCTGTTCCCAGAGTGCTTCACTGTGATACTAACTCCAAAACATTCTTCCTGGAGTGCTTCCCTGTGATACTAACTCCAAAACACTCTTCCTGGAGTGCTTCACTGTGATACTAACGCCAGAACAATTTTCCTGGAGTGCTTCACTGTGATACTAATTCCAGAACACTTTTCCTGGAGTGCTTCACTGTCATACTAACCCTAAAACACTTTTCCTGGAGTGCTTCACTGTGATACTAAGCGTAAAGCACTCTTCCTTGACTGCTTCACTGTAATACTAGCTCCAAAAGACTTTTCCTGGAGTGCATCACTGTGATACTAATTCCAGAACACTTTTCCTGGAGTGCTTCACTGTGATACTATTTCCAGAACACTTTTCCTCGAGTGCGTCACTGTGAGACGAACCCTAAAAAGCTTTTCCTGGATGCTTCACTGTGATACTAACTCCAAAACGCTTTTCCCAGAGTGCTTCACTGTGAGACTAACCCTAAAACGCTTTTCCTGGAGTGCTTCACTGTGATAATAACTCCAAAACACTTTTCCTGGATTGCTTCACTGTGAGAGTAACCCTAAAACGCAATTGCTGCGGTGCTTCACCATGGGAGTACCCTAAAACGCTTTTCCTGGAGTGCTCCACTGTGATACTAATTCCAGAACACTTTACCTGGAGTGCTTCACTGTGATAATAACCGTAAAGCAATCTTCCTTGAGTGCTTCACTGTGATACAAGCTCCAAAAGAATTTTCCTGGAGTGCATCACTGTGATACTAATTCCAAAACACTTTTCCTGGAGTGCTTCACTGTGAGACTAACCCAAAAAGGCTTTTCCTGGAGTGCTTCACTGTGATATTAACTCCAAAACACTTTTCCTGGAGTGCATCACTGCAATACTAATTCCAGAACACCTTTCCTGGAGTGCTTTCCTGTGATACTAACCTTAAAACACATTTCCTGGAGTGCTTCACTGTGATACTAACTCCAGAACACTTTTCCTGGAGTGCTTCACTGTAATACTAATTCAAGAAAACTTTTCCTGCAGTGCTTCACTGTAATACTAACTCCAAAACACTCTTCCTGGAGTGTTTTACTGTGATATTAACACTAAAACACTCTTCCTGGAGAGCTTCACTGTGATACTAACTCCAAAACATTTTTCCTGGACTGCTTCTCTGTGATATTAGCTCCAAAACACTTTTCCTGGAGTGCATCACTGTGATACTAATTCCAGAAAACGTTCCTTGGAGTGCTTCACTGTGATACGCGCTTCAAAACACTTTACCTGGAGTGCATCACTGCGATACTAACCCTAAAACACTTTTCCTTGAGTGCTTCACTGTAATACTAGCTCCAAAAGACTTTTCCTGGAGTGCATCACTGTGATACTAATTCCAGAACAATTTTCGTGGAGTGCTTCACTGTGATACTAATCCTAAAACACTTTTCCTGGAGTGCTTCACTGTGACACTAACTCCAAAACATTTTTCCTGGAGTGCTTCACTGTGATACTAACTCCAAAACACTTTTCCTGGAGTGCATCACTGTGAAACTAATTCCAGAACCCTTTCCCTTGGAGTGCTTCACTGTGATACGAACCCTAAAACACTTTTCCTGAAGTGTTTTACTGTGATACTAACTC